>NC_090439.1:1000507675-1000810705 GCF_031143425.1 Pleurodeles waltl | reverse complement strand
CAAAAGACGATGAGCAGGTGTTCCGAAACAGAAAAAATTATCATTCGATGAATGTCCAGGTGGTCTGTTTGGCTGACCAGTACATCTCCTATGTAAATGCCAAGTTCCCAGGGTCAGTGCATGACGCGTATGTGATGCGAAATAGCAGCATCCCCTATGTGATGGAGCAGCTACAGAGACAACGTGTGTGGCTAATAGGTGACTCTGGTTACCCCAACCTGCCGTGGCTACTGACCCCAGTAAGGAATCCCCGGACAAGGGCAGAGGAACGCTACAATGAGGCCCATGGGCGTACTAGGAGGGTGATTGAGTGAACCTTTGGACGCCTGAAGGCCAGGTTTAGGTGCCTGCATATGACTGGTGGATCCCTAATGTACTCACCAAAGAAGGTGTGCCATATCATCGTGGCCTGCTGTATGCTTCACAACCTGGCTTTGCGACGCCAGGTGCCTTTCCTGCAGGAGGATGGTCCAGATGGTGGTGTTGTAGAAGCCGTGGAGCCTGTGAAGAGTGAAGAGGAGGAAGACTCAGAGGACGACACAGACAATAGGGATAGAGTGATACAACAGTATTTCCAGTGACACCCAGGTAAGAATCACCCACGCCATTTCCCAATTGCTTCTAGCCTTCTGCATCTGTACTTTCTGTAGTTCCCCACAGATGTTTTTCAGTAATTTTTGCCTTTCCCTTCCCTTCTCAGTGCTGTCTGACTCAGTACCTGACTTCTGCTTGGTTCGCCCATGAAATACAGCGTATTGACATTGGTATGTTGTCATGACTAATTGACAGAACAGAAATTGAACAGTAATATGTAATACATTTGTTAATAAGACAGCATGACTCAAAACAGATTAATGTGCAAAATGTGATTTATTTACAGTGCTAGATATAGGTACATGTGATTCTAAGGGTGATGGGTGGGGGTGGAGGAATATCCATGGCAGAGTCCAGTTCTCAGTCTCACAGGTGCATTGTTCTTTTGCCTGGGGAAGGATGGAGCATAGGCAGTTCATGGTTGGACAGGGTGGCAATGTGGGACAGTGGGAAGAGTTCAGGGGGTATGTCCTGCTGGCGGGGGTCTTGACATCCTACTCTGTCTTTTTCTTTGGTCTCAGGCTCCTCTTACGGGGTGGTTGTTCTTCAGCAGGAGGTGGGGTTCTGGGGGGCTGTCGAGGTGTTGGGACCTCCTGTCCACTAGCGCCGGCGGAGGTGGTAGGCTGTTCCTGGTCCGGCCTAGTGACAGGGGCCCTGTGTGGTGCACCATGGTCCCGCAACGCGTCCTCTATCCTGTGGAGGGCCAGGACGATGGTCCCCATTGCGGTCCCGATGATTCTCAGCTCCTCCCTGAACCCCATGTAGCGTTCTTCCTGCTGTGCCTGGATCTCAGTGAACCTGGCCAGTACCGTCGCCATCGTTTCTTGGGAGTGGTGGTAGGCTGCCATGATGGTGGTGAGGGCCTCTTGGAGAGTGGGTTCCCTGGGCCTCTCCTCCCCCCCCTGTCGCACAGCAGCCCTCCGAGCTGCCCGGTTTCCCCCGGCCTCTGTCCCCTGGCCGGTGTGCCCGCTCCCACTGCCCCCAGGTCCCTGTTGTTGTTGGGGTGTTGGGTTAGCCTGGGTGCCCTGTAGTGGCGGACACACCGCTGATTGAGCTGTCCTAGAGACAGAGGCATGGGCCCGCTGGGTGGGAGCTGTGCTGGTGTCGGCAGAGGGGGTCGGGTCTGGTGTGGCCTGTAGCTGCCTGAGGGGAACCGACTGCCCAAAGGTCCCCGATGGTCCGGGCTGGTCATCAGGTTCACTGTCGACAGAGCTGCTATCCTCAGTGTGGGCCTGTTCCGGTGGTGGGATGGACACTTCTGGACCCTCCTGGCTGGTGTGTTGTCGTTCGGGTCCTGCATGGGGTAAGAGAGTTTGGTTATTGTTTCTGTGTGTGCAATAGCGTGCGTGTTATGGGTGCCCTTGTTCCCCAGTGCAGGCATTCCCTTGAGGGAGGTGTTGTGAGGGTATTTAGTGGGGGGGAGGGGTTAGTGCAGTGGTCATGCATAGGTGATGGGTGCCCATGATTTGTGTTGGCATGCAGGAGTTGGTGTTGGGATGGGTGGGTTGTGCTGGTGAGACATTGTCAGGGAGGATATGTGCTGGGGGGTTGGGGGTGAGGGTGGGGGTGTGGGTTGGCATGCTGGTGGGGTCGGGGGATATAGTAGTTGAGATGGGACTTACCAGAGTCCATTCCTCCGGCTACTCCAGCGAGGCCCTGAGGATGCAGGATGGTCAAGACCTCTTGCTCCCACGATGTAAATTCGGGAGGGGTGGGTGGGGGTCCGCCGCCAGTCTTCTGGACCGCGATGTTGTGCCTGGAGACCATCGATCGGACCTTCCCCCGTAGGTCGTTCCATCTTTTGCGGATGTCCTCCCTATTCCTGGGATGCTGTTCCACCGCGTTGACCCTGTCCACGATCCGCTGCCATAGCTCCGCCTTCCTGGCTATACTAGTGTGCTGCACCTGCGAGCTGAAGAGCTGGGGTTCCACTCTTAGGATTTCCTCCACCATGACCCGGAGTTCTTGGTCCGAAAAGCGTGGGTGCCTTTGGGGTGCCATGGGGTGGTGTGGGTGAGGTGTGGGGTGGTGTATGTGATGATGAGTATGTTGGTGTGTGGTCCTTTGTGCTACTATGTGGTGTGTGTGATGGTGTAGTGTGCCTCAGTGTGTCTTGCTAGGGATTGTCTGCTGTGTCTCTCTCTCCTTCTCTCAGTAATTCTGGTCGCAGGGGTTTGTGGGTGAAGTGGGTGTGTGTTTTATAGTTGGTTGATTGTGTGGGAGTGGTGTGTGTATGTGTATCAGGTGTGTGTATTTCAAATTGTCCAATGTGGCTGTGTTTTGGTGATGTGTGTGTATTCTGACCGCGGCGGTGTGTACCGCCAATGGAATACCGCGTTTGAATGACCGCCGTGTGGATTCGTGGGTCGTAATGGCATGGGCGTATTTCTGTTGGCGTGACGGTGGAGGTTTGGTCATCTCCAGTTTATCGCTGCCCGCCGATGTGGCTGGCTGCAGTGGAGGACGGATTTTTGGAGGTTTGGCCGTTGTGGGTCAGAATGACCGTGGCGGTTGACCGCGGCCGCTGCGGTGTTATGGCGGTCTTATGACCGGCGGTAAGGGCATTTTACCGCCGAGGTCAGAATCACCCCCAGAGTGACCTAAGGGGACCAGTACTGGAACCGAGTGCACATCATGTGCTGGAGGTGAAAACTCATTGGTCCCAACCAGAAGGACCCCTGTGGGCACTGAAACTCTAAGAGAGACTCCCCTGACTGGTGGCACCAGTCCTCCATAAATTGCATGAGTAAAGAAGTGCTGAGATTGAAGAACTGTGACCGGACGGGCTCTGAGTGCCTGAACCTATAGAGTGTGAGTAGCTGTGTGGGTTTATAAGTAGGTGCTAGAGTGTGTTAGTGGATGCGTGAGTGGGTGTATGAGTGCCTGTGTGGGTCTGTGAGTGAGTGGGTGAGTGGCTTTGTGGGTCTGTGAGTGGGTGTGAGTGGCTGTGGGTGTGTGAGTGGTTGTGTGGGTGTGTAAGTGGATTTGTGAATGGGTGCCTGCATTAGTGCTAGGCTGCCAAAACGGTGCCAGCACAGGGAAAAGGTCAGGAATGAACCATATACTATAGATACTGTGTATTCCTGCCCTTTTCCTTCAATGAAGTGCAGTGCAGCAAGGTAACTTTCTGTGCAGCTCTGTACCAAAAGCCCATAAATATGGGCTTAGGTCATAACTATGACTACCTACTAGCTGTGACAGCTCCTGCCAATTGGGAGTGAACACTAACTCTGCTTCCAGCACTTGGGAGTTGTAAAACTGCTCCCGCTTGCTGAGAGCAGAGTTTTCATCTGTTTCCCTGTTTGCTGTCATGAGGGCAAGGAAACAGATGAAATGTTGCTCCTGCATGTTTGCAGTTCCCTATGCGTGTTAGAAATGCTGGCTCTCGCTGGAGGTGGGAAACTGGCTGGGACCATGGGGGCATTCAGGCTCCCCAGCAGTCCCCATCATGGCCCACTTGCACGTTAAATGTAGCTTATTTTGATATGAAATAATAAGCATAACAGACCATAAAGGTACCCAGCCATGAGAACAGAAATCAACGTGTAAATGTGTTTATAGTTTTTAAAGGAAAGGATTTCCTTCCAGTACTCGTCAGCATCTATTTTCTCATGAAAGTTGAATGAGACACAGTTGAAGAGGAGTGCCATATTGCTTGCTGACGGTTGATAGCTCTACTGAGGGATGAAAATATACTAAACCCAGAGGGAACAATGACCCACAGTTCCTGCTTATTACCAGATGTTTGGGATTTCCTCGGGTCTGAAGGGTGCTCAGCCTGCTTGCTACTAGGGTTAGGGTGGAAGCAGCGTATAGTTGCAGAGATCTCTAGCTACTCCTCAGGAAGTCTTGTTCTTGTGAAAGTTTAAATCAATACAGCTCTTGGCAAATATGTTTTTGTTTTGCTTTACCTTGTGAAAGATGGCATTTTAAAAATGACATCTGGGACAGACATAATCGTGCCTGCTACTAGGAAGATTGGCATTAATTCCACGTGGGCACACGAAGCATGTATTCCTAAAGAGATCATATCACCGGTGTTCCCTAAAAGCCACTGTAATGACCTCGGACTGGCATTCTTCACAGTCACTCTTATGAAAAGAATTGCATTATGTCTCAAAAACAACTTCATCAATGTATAATGGGTTTCAATAAACATAATGCTTTGTGCCTGAAGCAGCTTGATAGTCAAAGTAAATCTCCCGAATGGCCCAGACAAGTAAGAAAATTATCTTTCAGTAAATAAACTAAAGATATATTTTCCCAGGATGGTCTATGAAATGACTTTTATAAGGAGTAAATTTATACGTTTTATGGATTATAGGAGATGGAGGGTTTGACATTTCAGCACAGAAGGCACTTGCCAATCAAATTTGACCAAGACATTTTAACAATAAAATCCTCATCTATTTATATGTTTGATACATATCTAACTATTGCTGCCAGCTCAACTCTCCATAGCTATGCCGATAAGTATGGTAGGTCTGAAGTGAGGATGAGCAATGTTTGATGCATTTCTGATAAATAGACAATAGGTTCTTTCTGGCATTATATATTATTTGTGGAGGTGGTTTGTTTATAAACCCTTTTAGTATCGTTTACTAACACTTCATTATTTCTGCCCTGATTCTCTCTGAATTATCACTTCTGATTTCATTTCTGTTTGGGGTTTAACAGTTTTTTCAGTCAATACATACATACACACCAACACACACACACATATATATATATATATATATATATATATATATATATATATATATATATATATATGTTTATATATATATATATATATATATATATATATATATATATATATATATATATATATATATAAATATATATACTGAAAACAACAGTTTCTAGGAATGTTATAGTTAGGTTCTGAATTTACTTGTATAAAACCTTAGAAATTCAGCAGTTATAGTTACCTGAGCTAACTATAACTTGTTCTCCGGTAATGCACCGCTTATGACCTCATATATTACATCACTTATGATATAGTCAGTCAATGATGACACCTCAAATGACATCACTGATGAGTATAAGTATTTGTATCGATGTGTGAATTGGTGTGTGACTGCCCCTGTGGGTGAGTGAGTGGTTTAGTCATTTGCTGTATGGGAAAGTGAGTAGATGTGTACCTAGCTGTATGGGTGAGGAAGTGACCATGTTAGTGGCTGCTTTTGGTTCAGTGAATGGATGTGTGAGTGGGTGTACGGGTGAATGAATAGGTGTGTGAGTGCTTGTATGGGTGACGGTGAGTCAATGACTGCATACGTGAGTGAGTGGGTGTACAAGTGGCTGTATCTATAAATAAGTGGCTATGTGAGTGACTATGGGAGGGTGAGTAAATGTATGACTAGGTGTTTCAGTGACTGAGTTAGTGTGTGAGTGGCTGCATGGATGAGTGAGTGGGTGTGTGAGTCCAGTACAGGTGAGTGAGTAAGTGTGTCATTCTTTGTATCGGTAAGTGAATGGTTGTGTAAATAAATACATTGGTCACTGAGTGGCTGTGCCAGAAACTGTATGGCTGTGAGGGAGTGGGTGTGTGAGTAGCTCTGTGGTTCTGTAAGTGTGAGTGGTTGCATGCGTGTATGACTGGATGTATGAGTGACTGTATGAGTCTGTGAGCAGGTGTTTGAGTAGCTGTTTAAGTGTGTAAATAGCTCAGTGAGTACTGTATGGTGGGTGACTAGTTGTGTCAGTTGCTGTGTGAGTGAATGAGTGGTTGTGTGCCACTAGTTTAAAGGTTCTGCAAATGAGTAAGTGAGTAGCTGTGTGTGTGGATTGACAAGAGTTTCTATGGGGGGATGAGTAGGTGTGTGACTGCTTGTGTGGATGATGTCATCAGTGATATCATTTGAGATGTCACCAGTGATGTCATCAGTGATGTCACTGTCCATGTCATAAGTGATGTAATATGTGAGATCATAAACAGTGCAATATGGGAGAGCAAGTTATAGTTAGCTCAAGGGACTATAACTGCTGAATTTCTAAGGTTTGGTACAAGTAAATTCAGAATCCAACTATAACGTTCCTGTACTTATTGTTTTTTCCATTGAATTTCTAAGGTTTGTTTTAATTCTATCTCCTAACTATAACGTCCCTGGAACCTTGATTTATTTCAATGGATTTCTAAGTTTTTTTTATTTCTATTTCCTAACTATAACATCCCTGTAATGTTTGTTTTTTTCAGGGAATTCCTACGTTTTTTAAAATTATATTTCCTAACTATAACGTCACTGTAACCTTTAGTATATTCATTGAATTTCTAAAGGTTTATTAAAGTCTACTTTGCAACTATAACTTGTCTGTAACATTTGGGTTTTCAGGTTATTAAAATCTTTTTCTCATACTTACTAAGGTATTAACCCCAGCAGTCTGGGGGAAAAACTAATGGGGATCCTTTTGTTCAGCTGTCTCCCATAATGAAATACACTTACACTGTACACTGTTGCAAGTAGAATGGAACAGGTTTCTTCCTTTCTTAAAATGGTGGTGGAGATAGTGTTTTATAGTTTATTGAGCATTTAAACACTTGTCAAGTGGTGCTGTAGTGTTATTTTTTTTTTAATCTAATTTTATATCCGCGGTGCCATCCGCGGTTCCGCCAAACATAGAAGGGCGAAGCTATATGTTTTCTGTCCCGATCACTTGATCGTAATAAATCTGCATTTCAGATCTGCAGTTTTGTGAAAATTTAAAAAAGATCAAAGAAACAGGATTAATTCTTTCCTATGTACATAGAATGATGCAAATATTTGCAAGTCACAAACATATTTTGTATCCTTACAATACAATGTAAAAGTTGATTTTCACGATTCCTCGATTCTATTTGCGATCCGTGGAGCCGCCCGATTTGTGAAGATTATTCTGCTTTTTCATTGGTTACTTTTGAACCACACCTAATTTTGGATAGGGCCATTCCCCAAAACAGTTATTCTTCTTCTAGATGTTGTGGGAGAGGCATCTTGTCCTATGATAGAAGTTGCCAGAATGGTTAGAGGGAGTGCTCCACCACCATCTGCACTATCCCAAGATATTGCTGAAGAAGATGAAAGTCAACAGGTGCCTTCAAGAAAAGAGAGTGATGTATGGCATTTTTTTACTATACCAAGTGGAGGAAAAAAAGTCACTGCAAAAATTGTTATTAACGGCAACCTCTGTGGAAAAGAGTTGTCTTGTGGTACATCAAAAAAATACAGCTACGAGACGTCGAGTATGTGGAAGCATGTGTGCACAATCCACAAACGGGCATAGCGACCTATAATGAGGGAAAAAGAAGGAATACATTTGGATGCTGAAGCTGGGACATTGTATGTATTAGTGTGTCCTTGGCTGTGTCACTGTAAGTATTACTGTATGTCTGGATGTATCAGTTTATACATCAGTGTGCCTCTGGGTGTGTAGTGTATGTAATAATGTGTGCCTGGGTGTATCAGTGTATGCATAAGTGTGTTTCTGGGTGTGTCAGTGTATGCATGAGTTTCACTCTGGGTGTGTCAGTGTATAAGGCAGTGTGTACCTGGATGTCTTAGTGTGTACATCAGTATCTCAATGGGTTTGTTAGTGTATGCATCAGTCTCTGCCTGGGTCTGTCAGTGTACGCATCAGCGTGTATCTGGGTATGTTAGTGCATGTATTAATGTATCTTTGGATGTATTATTGTATACATCATTGTGCATCTGAGTGTATCAGTGAATGCAATCATTTGGGCCTGGATGTGTCAGTGCATGCATGATTTTGCATTTGAGTGTGTCAGTGTTTGCAATAGTATATGTATGAATGTATCAGCATATGCATATGTTTGTACCTGGGTGTCTTAGTGTATGCATCAATTTCTGATTGGGGTTGTCAGTGTATGCATCAGTGTATGCTTGGGTGTATCAGTGTACGTATTAGTGTGTATCTGGATGTATCAGTGTATACATCAGTGTCCATGTGGGTGTGTCAATGTATGCAATAGTGTGGGCCTGGGTGTGTCAGTGTATAAATGAAAGTGTACCTGGGTGTGTTAGTATATGAATAACTGTGTGCCTGGATGTGTCACTATGTGCACGAGAGTGTACCTGGGTGTCTCACTTTATAAATCATTGTGTGCCTTTGTATCTTAATGTACCTATAAGAGTGTCCCTGGGTGTGTCACTGTATGCTGGGGAGTGTACCTGGGTGTGTCAGTGTATACGTGAGTGTCTGGCTGTGTGTGTTAGTGTATGCATAAGTGTGTACCAGGATGTGTCAGTGTGAGAATGACAGTGTTCCTGGGTGTGTTAGTATATGCATAAGTGCGTGCCTGGTGTGTCACTATGTGCATGAGGGTGTGTTAGTGTATGGATCACTGTGCGTTTTTGTATATTAGTGTATGCGTTACTGGGTGTGTCATTATGAGCTGGGCAGTCTTTGTGGGTGTGTCAGTGTATACATAAGTGTCTGGCTGGATGTGTTAGTGTATGGATCAGTATGTACATAGGTGTGTCAGTGTACGAATGACTGTGTACCTAGGTGTTGTCGTAGTTTGACCCTTGCTCTAGGCAAGACTGCTGGTTTAAGTATGACAGTACTTATGTTTGTAGGCGACTATGCCAATCCTACAACAAGCTGCAAATGTTGTCCCAACCCTCCCGGCTCACAAGAAGCACCTCACCAAAAACCCCTAACAGTAAAAGGTGTTTTGTGGCAGCCTTTACTCATGGACTCAAAAGTGCGACATCTTTGAGAGTGTCATGGTTAAACCGAGATTACCTGTTTCTCACATGAACAACACGTCTCAATCAAATACAGGCAATAAAGGAGAAACATTTATGTTTTAAATAGGTTTTATTAACAAAACTGCAATCTACGATAAGTTGCATGGGCTGCAATGATAGGGATAATGAATAATGCAAGAAACAAAATTGTGAAGACAAGAGTCATTAACCGAAAGACCCCCACCATCTTGCAACAACACAAAAATACATGAGATTTGAAATATGTCCTAATACCCTAGCATGAGCAACCAAATCTCTAACCTAAAGAGAGCTAGGTGTGATAAACCTAATCTGCCAATTCCATGTCATTGAGAAGAGCCCCCTAACCCTTGTTACCTTGGAATGAGGTCTCTTGCTCAGACTCCGTAGGGACACGAAGGCTGGGTCAGCGTCAAGGCGACATGCAGCATCGATAACAGTGATGGCATCTGGTCTGAATCCCTCTGACTATCTGTCTAAGTGAGGTGCATTTATACAGATCTGCTCAAACCCCTGACATAGGTCTGTTCTTAAGCAATAGATAGCAAGACATGCTTAGGATGGCAATTTATGTAAACAATTCCCCCGAAGGCATGAAGAGGGAAAGTACCTAATGTGAATACCTACAGTTTGTTTTTCTTTGTCACTTGATATTGACGCCTTAGTGCTGTGCCACTGATAACGTGAGACTAAAACATTGGCCTAACTAGAAACAATGCAGCCATCTTGGAAACATATAATTAAATAATTGTGCTAAAACGGAGCAAGGTAAGTAGGGTAAAAGGGGCCAAGTGATGAGGGCACAGGTCAGCAAGCCAGAAGGCTAATCTAACTCCTGTTTCCCATTAAAACAAGATAGGATTCACTACACTGTGCTAGTATATGCATACATGTGTTCCTGGGTGTGTCAATATGAGCATGAGTGTACCCGGGTGTGTCCATCTATGGATCATTGTGTGCCTGTGCATAAGAGAGTCCCTGGGGGTCCTAGTGTTTACATGAAAGTGGACCTGGGTGTCATAAGTGAATGAATCAGTGTGTGACTGGATCTTCATGAGTCTATACCTGTGTATGCTTCAAAATATCAGTATATATGTTAGTCAAAGTTTCTAAGGTTAAGCATCAGTGTTTTGTCAGTGTGTTAGTGTATACATATATATAAACAGCTGTATTTCCATTAATGTATTGCTATATCATTACCTATCTGTACCTGGGTACATTTATGGATAGAGAGAGATATACTTAGTAACCTACATTAGTGCAGTTAAAATCATCTTTTCACTTATATAAAAATAGACAAAACCTAAATATAAGTTAAAGTTTCATTATATGGTTATCCAATCGAAGTTTTCAATCTGTAATAAAAATGATATAACACAACAAATATTTATTACTATATAGAAATATTATTTAAACATGTTAATTTCCTCATCTACTTTTTTCACTAAACAATACGTACATATCGATTCTCATCCTTGAACAGTTGGGGGGACAGTCATATAGACTTTACAAAAAACATAATTACATAGCAAGTTATTTCAAATTAACATTACTATGTGTGGTACTCACTAGGAATATTAAACAAACTCTTTCCGCTGAACCTGTCAAATTATATAAAGAATATTATAGCTTTTTTAATGCAATATATATGTATGAATCGTATCAGTAGTTTAACAATTGTTTGAAGACATTACCCTTTGTAGGCTACATGATGTCATAAAGTCCACTCATCCATTAAAGAGGACTATAGTATGTCATACGTTTTTCTTTTTATCTTCAGCAGATCTATATTGTAGTTCACTGATTGTGATCCCCATTTTCAGTTCAGTACTGTGTCTCCCAATTTCCATCCAATAAGAAGAATATTTCTACATTTAGAATCCCTAGAAAGACATCACCTTTGTTAGGCCTTATGTTCTACTAGTAAAAGCCCCATACATTTACTATTCCATTACTCCAGTAGTAATTCTCCCCAGAACTTTGGTTGAAGAAACAGAAGGCAAGGTTTTGGTAATTTATACAGTAATCTCTGTTTAAATTAAAGCTTATTATCATTACACTCTGCCCACCCAGTTGTATTCTTTATGTGAATGGTATAATGGCCAGATGTAACACTCATTCCCTCATGGAAAATAATGGCTGTGCAGATAAATGTTTTACTACAAATTGAGATTTTTCCTGCTTTAAAAAATTTAATTTGAGTTTCCAATTTAGTTCCATCTGTTTTGCATCGTTGTAGCATTAAAATCATATACTTCCCAGTTTTTCTTATGCTCAAACTTAAAAGGAGGTCTAAGTTGCATTTCATCCATGCACTATTTTGTGAAGCATCTTTGAACAACTTTTCAAAATGGACAGTTTTAGAATCTGGTAGAGTAGAGTTAGGTAGATAAATGGTTCTGAATCTATTTCTGTTATTGAAGGAAAGAAACAATTTTCACAGTCATGCTGCCCTGAGTAACTTAGTCCAAGCAGGTAATCAATAGGTATCATCTCTTCTTCTAAAATACCTAGTAGGACCATCAAACATTCTTGTGCATCTTCTTGAATATTTTGTCTGAAGTGTACAGATCCAGAGCACATATCTGCAATATCTCTAATATAAGATGCAGAGCTTGTTTTTGTTCTATCACTGTACAACCGTTCTTACATAATCAACAGTGTAAGGCATAATTGTTTTTCCGTTCTCTCTTTAGGTTCATGGCCTAGAATAGGTAAAGAGAGCAGTACATTAACAACTACATTAGCATAGCAGTTGACTCCTGAGAAGTTTGATGAATGGTACCCTACAATTTCACCATCAGTTTTACTATTACTTTTTTTTATACTTCTTTCTTTTCCTTTGTCATTTTGGTAAGATAGTAGGCTTTTTGTAAACTGGACACTGCCCTAGATGGGAAGCACACAGGGTTCCCAAACTGGTGTACTCCAATACACAACTGGAATCAGCATTTGCTTTACTGTCATCAAAGTCTGTTAGATACAAACCAGACAAAGGTATTATGCGTGACAATGCTACATAAGACATACCTTCCTTAAATACAGTGCTACCAATTTTAATAAAAGCTGCATCTGCACTTAAACCATGAGACTTATGTATTGTTATAGCATATGCTAGAGATATTGGAAACTTCTTTCTACATACATACAGATCTTTCACAAGTAAGATATGCGCAACAGATCTTGCTATTTATTTTACATCTTCAAGATCATCAAAATTAGTTCTAGATACTGATATTCATTTGTGTTTGGATGCAGAATGAAATATAATTTTTTCCAATGGGTCCATGAACTAATCCTTCTTCAAATTACGCTGCAAAATTACTCTACAGTTTTTACAAACATGGAGACACTTTTATATTCCTGCAGTTTTGGAAACAGACTTTTTTAAAGAATCCAGTTTTGACTGTAGTTTATCATTCAATAGTACTGTTACTTCTTGGTGTATGATTTCATCAATTGATATCAATTCTAATATTTGTTTATTCTGTAGTAGTAGTAACTGATGATTAAAATTTGTGCATTCTTGAATCAGAGGCATTCAGCACAGAATTGACTTTTCATGTTGTATAAATTCAAACATTAGCTCTGCTGCACAATTTTTTTAAGGAAATATGGGCCAGATGTACCAAAGGATTTTACCCATTCTGTGTCTATGGGAAAAAGCTTTCGTACATATGGCCCTATGTTCTTTACAAGTCATGTTTCCAGACAACGTTTTCCTTCTTTTGACAGTATTCATACTCTAATATCCTTCAAAATACTTCCATATTGCTTATCAGATGCTTGACACATGTTTCTAATGAGTTCCTTGTACTGGAATTGTAACCAAATGTTTACATTACCAATGCTTCCTAAGGAAGTATCAGTCTCTTCATGTGATAGAGCCTTACATGGAGGTTTTCCTTTCACAGGGGTAAGTTGTAGTAAATCACTAAAAAACAATTACATGCTTTACCTCAAAGAGCACATCATAGTCACTCTTTAACCTGTTCTGTGCCTTGGACGAGATGATCTTGTCCAAGGCTACAGTTCCCCTGTGCCTTGGACGAGATCATCTCGTCCATGGCACAGGGGAACTTGTGGGAGCGCTAGCGCGCCCCCCGTGCACCCCCCCCAAGCCTGGGATGGAAGGGGAAGACCTTCCCGTTCCACACCCGACCCCTCCACCCCCCCTGTGACGTCAGCGCGCGAGCGCACGCTGATTAGTCACAGGGGCCTCCCCCATCGCGCTGGAAGCAGAGCTGGAATCAGCAGAGATTCCAGCGCGATTGAAAGAGAAATGCCATGCATTTCTCTTTCAACCACGTGGGGGAGGCCCGGAGGGGCTTCAAAGGGAAGGAAATGTATTTCCTTCCCTTTGAAGTCTCTCAGAGGGTTTCAAAAGCCGGATTGCTTGCAATCCGGCTTTTGAAACCCCACTAGACACCAGGGATTTTTTTTTTTTTACTGATACTGACAAAAGGGAGCGACCCCTTGGGCAAGGGTCGCTCCCAGGGGGGGCATGTTTTTGGGAAGGCCTTTTCTGCCCCCCCGGGGGCAGATCGGCCTATTATTAGGCAAGGGTCGCTCCCTGGGGGGGGCAAATTTATTTTAGGCCATTTCAGCCCCCAGGGGGGGCAGAAACCTCTAGGCGCCAGGGCAACATTTTTTGGGGTGTTTATTTTTTGTTTTTGTTTATTTTTTTACAGATGGGGAGCGGCCCATCAGGCAAGGGTCGCTCCTCCCGGGGGAAAAATTGTATTTAGACCATTTCTGCCCCCCTGGGGGCAGATTGGCTGATTTTAGGTCAATCTGCCCCCAAGAGGGCAGAAACCACTAGGCACCGGGGATTTGTTTTTTGGCACCAATGTCACGCAGGGGGAGCGACCCCGTAGGCAAGGGTCGCTCTGGGGGGGGAGGGCTGGGGAGGCAAATTTATTTTAGGCCATTTCTGCCCCCCCTGGGGGCAGATCAGCCTATTATTAGGCCGATCTGCCCCCAGAGGGGGGGGCAGAACCCTCTAGGCGCCAGGGCAAATTTTATTTTTGTGTTTTTTTTTTGGTGTTTGTTTGTTTTTTTAGAGCTGGGTAGCGATCCATCAGGCAAGTGTCGCTGCCCTGGGGGGCAAATTGTATTTAGGCCATTTCTGCCCCCCTTGGGGGCAGATTGGCCAATTTTAGGTCAATCTGCCCCCAAGGGGGCAGAAACCACTAGTCACCTGGGATTTGTTTTTTGGCGCCAATGTCACGCAGGGGGAGCGACCCCGTAGGCAAGGGTCGCTCCCGGGGTGGGTGGGGGTTGGGGGGGCAAATTTATTTTAGGCCATTTCTGCCCCCCCTGGGGGCAGATCGGCCTATAATTAGGCCGATCTGCCCCCGGGGGGGGGGGGCAGAAACCTCTAGGCACCAGGGGAATTTTTTTTTTGTTTGTTTGTTTTTTAGAGATGGGGAGCAACCCATCAGGCAAGAGTCGCTGCCCTGGGGGGCAAATTGTATTTAGGCCATTTCTGCCCCCCTTGGGGGCAGATTGGCTGATTTTAGGTCAATCTGCCCCCAAGGGGGCAGAAACCACTAGGCACCTGGGATTAGTTTTTTGGCGCCAATGTCACGCAGGGGGAGCGACCCCGTAGGCAAGGGTCGCTCCGGGGGGGGGATGGGGGTTGGGGGGGCAAATTTATTTTAGGCCATTTCTGCCCACAGGGGGGGGGGGCAGAAACCTCTAGGCGGCAGGGGAATTTTTTTTTTGTTTTTTTTGTTTGTTTGTTTGTTTTTTTAGAGATGGGGAGCGACCCATCAGGCAAGGGTCGCTCCCCTGGGGGGCAAATTGTATTTAGGCCATTTCTGCCCCCCTGGGGGCAGATTGGCCGATTTTAGGTCATTCTGCCCCCAAGGGGGCAGAAACCACTAGGCACTGGGGATTTGTCTTTTGGCGCCAATGTCACGCAGGGGGAGCGACCCCGTAGGCAAGGGTCGTTCCCGGGCAGGGGGGGTTTGGGGGGGTCAAATTTATTTTAGGGCATTTCTGCCCCCCCCCCCTCCCGGGGCCGGCTGAGCTAGAGGCCAAACTCCACAGGTAGGCACATTGCAAAAAACACCTCTGTTTTCTGTGAAAAAATATGTTGTGTCCACGTTGTGTTTTGGGCCATTTCCTTTTGTGGGCGCTAGGCCTACCCACAGAAGTGAGGTACCATTTTTATCCAGAGACTTAGGGGAACGCTGAGTGGAAGAACATTTGTGGCTCCTCTCAGATTCCAGAACTTTCTGCCACAGAAATGTGAGGAACATGTGTTTTTTTAGCCAAATTTTGAGGTTTGCAAAGGATTCTGGGTAACAGAACCTGGTCCGAGCCCCACAAGTCACCCCATCTTGAATTCCCCTAGGTCTTTAGTTTTCAAAAATGCACAGGGTTGGCAGGTTTCCATAGGTGCCGGCTGAGCTACAGGCCAAAATCCACAAGTTGGCACTGTTTTCTTATAAAAATTTGGATGTGTCCACGTTGCGCTTTGGGGCGTTTCCTGTCGCGGGCGCTAGGCCTACCCACACAAGTGAGGTATCATTTTTATCGGGAGACTTGGGGGAACGGTGGGTGGAAGGAAATTTGTGGCTCCTCTCAGATTCCAGAACTTTCTTAATGTGAGGAACATGTGTTTTTTCAGCCAAATTTTGAGGTTTGCAAAGGATTCCGGGTAACAGAACCTGGTCTGAGCCCCGCAAGTCAACCCTCCTTAGATTCCCCTAGGTCTCTAGTTTTCAGAAATGCACAGGTTTGGTAGGTTTCCCTAGGTGCTGGCTAAGCTAGAGGCCAAAATCTACAGGTAGGCACATCGCAAAAAACACCTCCTGTTTTCTTTCAAAAATTTGGATGTGTCCACGTTGCGCTTTGGGGCGTCTCCTGTCGCGGGCGCTAGGCCTACCCACACAAGTGAGGTATCATTTTTATCGGGAGACTTGGGGGAACGCTGGGTGGAAGGAAATTTGTGGCTCCTCTCAGATTCCAGAACTTTCTGCCACAGAAATGTGAGGAACATGTGTTTTTTTAGCCACATTTTGAGGTTTGCAAAGGATTCTGGGTAACAGAACCTGGTCCGAGCCCCGCAAGTCACCCCATCTTGGATTCCCCTAGGTCTCTAGTTTTCAGAAATGCACAGGTTTGGTAGGTTTCCCTAGGTGCCGGCTCAGCTAGAGGCCAAAATCTACAGGTAGGCACATCGCAAAAAACACCTCTGTTTTCTTTCAAAAATGTGGATGTGTCCACGTTGCGCTTTGGGGCGTTTCCTGTCGCGGGCGCTAGGCCTACCCACACAAGTGAGGTATCATTTTTATCGGGAGACTTGGGGGAACGCTGGGTGGAAGGAAATTTGTGGCTCCTCTCAGATTCCAGAACTTTCTTCCACAGAAATGTGAGGAACATGTGTTTTTTTAGCCAAATTTTGAGGTTTGCAAAGGATTCTGGGTAACAGAACCTGGTCTGAGCCCCGCAAGTCACCCCATCTTGGATTCCCCTAGGTCTCTAGTTTTCAGAAATGCACAGGTTTGGTAGCTTTCCCTAGGTGCTGGCTAAGCTAGAGGCCAAAATCTACAGGTAGGCACTTCGAAAAAAACACCTCCTGTTTTCTTTCAAAAATGTGGATGTGTCCACGTTGCGCTTTGGGGCGTCTCCTGTCGCGGGCGCTAGGCCTACCCACTCAAGTGAGGTATCATTTTTATCGGGAGACTTGGGGGAACGCTGGGTGGACGGAAATTTTTGGCTCCTCTCAGATTCCAGAACTTTCTGTCAAAGAAATGTGAGGAACATGTGTTTTTTTAGCCAAATTTTGAGGTTTGCAAAGGATTCTGGGTAACAGAACCTGGTCCGAGCCCCGCAAGTCACCCCTCCTTGGATTCCCCTAGGTCTCTAGTTTTCAGAAATGCACAGGTTTGGTAGGTTTCCCTAGGTGCCGGCTGAGCTAGAGGCCAAAATCTACAGGTAGGCACATCGCAAAAAACACCTCTGTTTTCTTTCAAAAATGTGGATGTGTCCACGTTGCGCTTTGGGGCGTTTCCTGTCGCGGGCGCTAGGCCTACCAACACAAGTGAGGTATCATTTTTATCGGGAGACTTTGGGGAACGCTGGGTGGAAGGAAATTCGTGGCTCCTCTCAGATTCCAGAACTTTCTGCCACAGAAATGTGAGGAACATGTGTTTTTTTAGCCACATTTTGAGGTTTGCAAAGGATTCTGGGTAACAGAACCTGGTCTGAGCCCCGCAAGTCACCCCATCTTCGATTCCCCTAGGTCTCTAGTTTTCAGAAATGCACAGGTTTGGTAGGTTTCCCTAGGTGCTGGCTAAGCTAGAGGCCAAAATGTACAGGTAGGCACTTCGCAAAAAACACCTCTGTTTTCTTCCAAAAATTTGGATGTGTCCACGTTGCGCTTTGGGGCGTTTCCTGTCGCGGGCGCTCGGCCTAGCCACACAAGTGAGGTATCATTTTTATCGGAAGACTTGGGGCAACGCTGGGTGGAAGGAAATTTGTGGCTCCCCTCAGATTCCAGAACTTTCTGCCACCGAAATATGAGGAACATGTGTTTTTTTAGCCAAATTTTGAGGTTTGCAAAGGATTCTGGGTAACAGAACCTGGTCCGAGCCCCGCAAGTCACCCCTCCTTGGATTCCCCTAGGTCTCTAGTTTTCAGAAATGCACAGGTTTGGTAGCTTTCCCTAGGTGCCGGCTGAGCTAGAGGCAGGTAGGCACTTCGCAAAAAACACCTCCTGTTTTCGTCCAAAAATTTGGATGTGTCCACGTTGCGCTTTGGGGCGTTTACTGTCGCGTGCGCTAGGCCTACCCACACAAGTGAGGTATCATTTTTATCGGGAGACTTGGGGGAACGCTCGGTGGAAGGAAATTTGTGGCTCCTCTCAGATTCCTGAACTTTCTGCCACAGAAATGTGAGGAACATGTGTTTTTTTAGCCAAATTTGGAGGTTTGCAAAGGATTCTGGGTAACAGAACCTGGTCCGAGCCCCGCAAGTCACCCCTCCTTGGATTCCCCTAGGTCTCTAGTTTTCAGAAATGCACAGGTTTGGTATGTTTCCCTAGGTGCCGGCTGAGATAGAGGCCAAAATCTACAGGTAGGCACTTCGCAAAAAACACCTCTATTTTCTTTAAAAAATTGGGATGTGTCCACGTTGCGCTTTGGGGCGTTTCCTGTCGCGGGCGCTAGGCCTACCCACACAAGTGAGGTATCATTTTTTATCGGGAGACTTGGGGGAACGCTGGGTGGAAGGAAATTTATGGCTCCTCTCAGATTCCAGAACTTTCTGCCACAGAAATGTGAGGAACATGTGTTTTTTTAGCCAAATTTTGAGGTTTGCAAAGGATTCTGGGTAACAGAACCTGGTCCGAGCCCCGCAAGTCACCCCATCTTGGATTCCCCTAGGTCTCTAGTTTTCAGAAATGCACAGGTTTGGTAGCTTTCCCTAGGTGCCGGCTGAGCTAGAGGCAGGTAGGCACTTCGCAAAAAACACCTCCTGTTTTCGTCCAAAAATTTGGATGTGTCCACGTTGCGCTTTGGGGCGTTTACTGTCGCGTGCGCTAGGCCTACCCACACAAGTGAGGTATCATTTTTATCGGGAGACTTGGGGGAACGCTCGGTGGAAGGAAATTTGTGGCTCCTCTCAGATTCCAGAACTTTCTGCCACAGAAATGTGAGGAACATGTGTTTTTTTAGCCAAATTTGGAGGTTTGCAAAGGATTCTGGGTAACAGAACCTGGTCCGAGCCCCGCAAGTCACCCCTCCTTGGATTCCCCTAGGTCTCTAGTTTTCAGAAATGCACAGGTTTGGTAGCTTTCCCTAGGTGCTGGCTAAGCTAGAGGCCAAAATCTACAGGTAGGCACTTCGCAAAAAACACCTCCTGTTTTCTTTCAAAAATGTGGATGTGTCCACGTTGCGCTTTGGGGCGTCTCCTGTCGCGGGCGCTAGGCCTACCCACTCAAGTGAGGTATCATTTTTATCGGGAGACTTGGGGGAACGCTGGGTGGACGGAAATTTTTGGCTCCTCTCAGATTCCAGAACTTTCTGTCAAAGAAATGTGAGGAACATGTGTTTTTTTAGCCAAATTTTGAGGTTTGCAAAGGATTCTGGGTAACAGAACCTGGTCCGAGCCCCGCAAGTCACCCCTCCTTGGATTCCCCTAGGTCTCTAGTTTTCAGAAATGCACAGGTTTGGTAGGTTTCCCTAGGTGCCGGCTGAGCTAGAGGCCAAAATCTACAGGTAGGCACATCGCAAAAAACACCTCTGTTTTCTTTAAAAAATGTGGATGTGTCCACGTTGCGCTTTGGGGCGTTTCCTGTCGCGGGCGCTAGGCCTACCAACACAAGTGAGGTATCATTTTTATCGGGAGACTTTGGGGAACGCTGGGTGGAAGGAAATTCGTGGCTCCTCTCAGATTCCAGAACTTTCTGCCACAGAAATGTGAGGAACATGTGTTTTTTTAGCCACATTTTGAGGTTTGCAAAGGATTCTGGGTAACAGAACCTGGTCTGAGCCCCGCAAGTCACCCCATCTTCGATTCCCCTAGGTCTCTAGTTTTCAGAAATGCACAGGTTTGGTAGGTTTCCCTAGGTGCTGGCTAAGCTAGAGGCCAAAATGTACAGGTAGGCACTTCGCAAAAAACACCTCTGTTTTCTTCCAAAAATTTGGATGTGTCCACGTTGCGCTTTGGGGCGTTTCCTGTCGCGGGCGCTCGGCCTAGCCACACAAGTGAGGTATCATTTTTATCGGAAGACTTGGGGCAACGCTGGGTGGAAGGAAATTTGTGGCTCCCCTCAGATTCATGAACTTTCTGCCACCGAAATATGAGGAACATGTGTTTTTTTAGCCAAATTTTGAGGTTTGCAAAGGATTCTGGGTAACAGAACCTGGTCCGAGCCCCGCAAGTCACCCCTCCTTGGATTCCCCTAGGTCTCTAGTTTTCAGAAATGCACAGGTTTGGTAGCTTTCCCTAGGTGCCGGCTGAGCTAGAGGCAGGTAGGCACTTCGCAAAAAACACCTCCTGTTTTCGTCCAAAAATTTGGATGTGTCCACGTTGCGCTTTGGGGCGTTTACTGTCGCGTGCGCTAGGCCTACCCACACAAGTGAGGTATCATTTTTATCGGGAGACTTGGGGGAACGCTCGGTGGAAGGAAATTTGTGGCTCCTCTCAGATTCCAGAACTTTCTGCCACAGAAATGTGAGGAACATGTGTTTTTTTAGCCAAATTTGGAGGTTTGCAAAGGATTCTGGGTAACAGAACCTGGTCCGAGCCCCGCAAGTCACCCCTCCTTGGATTCCCCTAGGTCTCTAGTTTTCAGAAATGCACAGGTTTGGTATGTTTCCCTAGGTGCCGGCTGAGATAGAGGCCAAAATCTACAGGTAGGCACTTCGCAAAAAACACCTCTGTTTTCTTTAAAAAATTGGGATGTGTCCACGTTGCGCTTTGGGGCGTTTCCTGTCGCGGGCGCTAGGCCTACCCACACAAGTGAGGTATCATTTTTTATCGGGAGACTTGGGGGAACGCTGGGTGGAAGGAAATTTATGGCTCCTCTCAGATTCCAGAACTTTCTGCCACAGAAATGTGAGGAACATGTGTTTTTTTAGCCAAATTTTGAGGTTTGCAAAGGATTCTGGGTAACAGAACCTGGTCCGAGCCCCGCAAGTCACCCCATCTTGGATTCCCCTAGGTCTCTAGTTTTCAGAAATGCACAGGTTTGGTAGCTTTCCCTAGGTGCCGGCTGAGCTAGAGGCAGGTAGGCACTTCGCAAAAAACACCTCCTGTTTTCGTCCAAAAATTTGGATGTGTCCACGTTGCGCTTTGGGGCGTTTACTGTCGCGTGCGCTAGGCCTACCCACACAAGTGAGGTATCATTTTTATCGGGAGACTTGGGGGAACGCTCGGTGGAAGGAAATTTGTGGCTCCTCTCAGATTCCAGAACTTTCTGCCACAGAAATGTGAGGAACATGTGTTTTTTTAGCCAAATTTGGAGGTTTGCAAAGGATTCTGGGTAACAGAACCTGGTCCGAGCCCCGCAAGTCACCCCTCCTTGGATTCCCCTAGGTCTCTAGTTTTCAGAAATGCACAGGTTTGGTATGTTTCCCTAGGTGCCGGCTGAGATAGAGGCCAAAATCTACAGGTAGGCACTTCGCAAAAAACACCTCTGTTTTCTTTAAAAAATTGGGATGTGTCCACGTTGCGCTTTGGGGCGTTTCCTGTCGCGGGCGCTAGGCCTACCCACACAAGTGAGGTATCATTTTTTATCGGGAGACTTGGGGGAACGCTGGGTGGAAGGAAATTTATGGCTCCTCTCAGATTCCAGAACTTTCTGCCACAGAAATGTGAGGAACATGTGTTTTTTTAGCCAAATTTTGAGGTTTGCAAAGGATTCTGGGTAACAGAACCTGGTCCGAGCCCCGCAAGTCACCCCATCTTGGATTCCCCTAGGTCTCTAGTTTTCAGAAATGCACAGGTTTGGTAGGTTTCCCTAGGTGCCGGCTGAGCTAGAGGCCAAAATCTACAGGTAGGCACTTCGCAAAAAACTCCTCTGTTTTCTTCCAAAAATTTGGATGTGTCCACGTTGCGCTTTGGGGCGTTTCCTGTCGCGGGCGCTAGGCCTAGCCACACAAGTGAGGTATCATTTTTATCGGGAGACTTGTGGGAACGCTGGGTGGGAGGAAATTTGTGGCTCCTCTCAGATTCCAGAACTTTCTGCCACAGAAATGTGAGGAACATGTGTTTTTTTAGCCAAATTTGGAGGTTTGCAAAGGATTCTGGGTAACAGAACCTGGTCCGAGCCCCGCAAGTCACCCCTCCTTGGATTCCCCTAGGTCTCTAGTTTTCAGAAATGCACAGGTTTGGTAGGTTTCCCTAGGTGCCGGCTGAGCTAGAGGCCAAAATCTACAGGTAGGCACTTCGCAAAAAACACCTCTGTTTTCTTTAAAAAAATTTGATGTGTCCACGTTGCGCTTTGGGGCGTTTCCTGTCGCGGGCGCTAGGCCTACCCACACAAGTGAGGTATCATTTTTATGGGGAGACTTGGGGGAACGCTGGGTGGAAGGACATTTGTGGCTCCTCTCAGATTCCAGAACTTTCTGCCACAGAAATGTGAGGAACATGTGTTTTTTTAGCCAAATTTTGAGGTTTGCAAAGGATTCTAGGTAACAGAACCTGGTCCGAGCCCCGCAAGTCACCCCATCATGGATTCCCCTAGGTCTCTAGTTTTCAGAAATGCACAGGTTTGGTAGGTTTCACTAGGTGCCGACTGAGCTAGAGGCCAAAATCTACAGGTAGGCACTTCTCAAAAAACACCTCTGTTTTCCTTAAAAAATTTGGATGTGTCCACGTTGCGCTTTGGGGCGTTTTCTGTCGCGGGCGCTAGGCCTACCCACACAAGTGAGGTATCATTTTTATCAGGAGACTTGGGGGAACGCTGGGTGGAAGGAAATTTGTGGCTCCTCTCAGATTCCAGAACTTTCTGCCACAGAAATGTGAGGAACATGTGTTTTTTTAGCCAAATTTTGAGGTTTGCAAAGGATTCTGGGTAACAGAACCTGGTCCGAGCCCCGCAAGTCACCCCATCTTGGATTCCACTAGATCTCTAGTTTTCAGAAATGCACAGGTTTGGTAGGTTTCCCTAGGTGCCGGCTGAGCTAGAGGCCAAAATCTACAGGTAGGCACTTCGCAAAAAACACCACTGTTTTCTTTCAAAAATTAGGATGTGTCCACGTTGCGCTTTGGGGCGTTTCCTGTCGCGGATGCTAGGCCTACCCACACAAGTGAGGTATCATTTTTATCGGGAGACTTGCGGGAACGCTGGGAGGAAGAAATTTATGGCTCCTCTCAAATTCCAGAACTTTCTGCCACAGAAATGTGAGGAACATGTGTTTTTTTAGCCAAATTTTGAGGTTTGCAAAGGATTCTGGGTAACAGAACCTGGTCCGAGCTCCGCAAGTCACCCAATCTTGGATTCCCCTAGGTCTCTAGTTTTCAGAAATGCACAGGTTTGGTAGGTTTCCCTAGGTGCCGGCTGAGCTAGAGGCCAAAATCTACAGGTAGGCACTTCGCAAAAAACACCTCTGTTTTCTTCCAAAAATTTGGATGTGTCCACGTTGCGCTTTGGGGCGTTTCCTGTCGCTGGCGCTAGGCCTAGCCACACAAGTGAGGTATCATTTTTATCGGGAGACTTGGGGGAACGCTGGGTGGAAGGAAATTTGTGGCTCCTCTCAGATTCCAGAACTTTCTGCCACAGAAATGTGAGGAACATGTGTTTTTTTAGCCAAATTTTGAGGTTTGCAAAGGATTCTGGGTAACAGAACCTGGTCCGAGCCCCGCAAATCACCCCATCTTGGATTCCCCTAGGTCTCTAGTTTTCAGAAATGCACAGGTTTGGTAGGTTTGCCTAGGTGCCGGCTGAGCTAGAGGCCAAAATCTACAGGTAGGCACTTCGCAAAAAACACCTCTGTTTTCTTCCAAAAATTTGGATGTTTCCACGTTGCGCTTTGGGGCGTTTCCTGTCGCGGGCGCTAGGCCTACCCACACAAGTGAGGTATCATTTTTATCGGGAGACTTGGGGGAACGCTGGGTGGAAGGAAATTTGTGGCTCCTCTCAGATTCCAGAACTTTCTGCCACAGAAATGTGAGGAACATGTGTTTTTTTAGCCAAGTGTTGAGGTTTGCAAAGGATTCTGGGTAACAGAACCTGGTCCGAGACCCGCAAGTCACCCCATCTTGGATTCCCCTAGGTCTCTAGTTTTCAGAAATACACAGGTTTGGCAGGTTTCCCTAGGTGCCGGCTGAGCTAGAGGCCAAAATCTACAGGTAGGCACTTCGCAAAAAACACCTCAGTTTTCTTTAAAAAATGTGGATGTGTCCACGTTGCGCTTTGGGGCGTTTCCTGTCGCTGGCGCTAGGCCTAGCCACACAAGTGAGGTATCATTTTTATCGGGAGACTTGGGGGAACGCTGGGTGGAAGGAAATTTGTGGCTCCTCTCAGATTCCAGAACTTTCTGCCACAGAAATGTGAGGAACATGTGTTTTTTTAGCCAAATTTGGAGGTTTGCAAAGGATTCTGGGTAACAGAACCTGGTCCGAGCCCCGCAAGTCACCCCTCCTTGGATTCCCCTAGGTCTCTAGTTTTCAGAAATGCACAAGTTTGGTAGGTTTCCCTAGGTGCCGGCTGAGCTAGAGGCCAAAATCTACAGGTAGGCACTTCGCAAAAAACACCTCTGTTTTCTTTAAAAAATTTGGATGTGTCCACGTTGCGCTTTGGGGCATTTCCTGTCGCGGGCGCTAGGCCTACCCTCACAAGTGAGGTATCATTTTTTATCGGGAGACTTGGGGGAACGCTGGGTGGAAGGAAATTTATGGCTCCTCTCAGATTCCAGAACTTTCTGCCACAGAAATGTGAGGAACATGTGTTTTTTTAGCCAAATTTTGAGGTTTGCAAAGGATTCTGGGTAACAGAACCTGGTCTGAGCCCCGCAAGTCACCCCATCTTGGATTCCCCTAGGTCTCTAGTTTTCAGAAATGCACAGGTTTGGTAGGTTTCCCTAGGTGCCGGCTGAGCTAGAGGCCAAAATCCACAGGTAGGCACTTCGCAAAAAACACCTCTGTTTTCTTTAAAACAATTTGGATGTGTCCACGTTGCGCTTTGGGGCGTTTCCTGTCGCTTGCGCTAGGCCTAGCCACACAAGTGAGGTATCATTTTTATCGGGAGACTTGGGGGAACGCTGGGTGGAAGGAAATTTGTGGCTCCTCTCAGATTCCAGAACTTTCTGCCACAGAAATGTGAGGAACATGTGTTTTTTTAGCCAAATTTGGAGGTTTGCAAAGGATTCTGGGTAACAGAACCTGGTCCGGGCCCCGCAAGTCACCCCATCATGGATTCCCCTAGGTCTCTAGTTTTCAGAAATGCACAGGTTTGGTAGGTTTCCCTAGGTGCCGGCTGAGCTAGAGGCCAAATTCTACAGGTAGGCACTTCGCAAAAAACACCTCTGTTTTCTTCCAAAAATTTGGATGTTGCCACGTTGCGCTTTGGGGCGTTTCCTGTCGCGGGCGCTAGGCCTACCCACACAAGTGAGGTATCATTTTTATCGGGAGACTTGGGGGAACGCTGGGTGGAAGGAAATTTGTGGCTCCTGTCAGATTCCAGAACTTTCTGCCACAGAAATGTGAGGAACATGTGTTTTTTTAGCCAAGTGTTGAGGTTTGCAAAGGATTCTGGGTAACAGAACCTGGTCCGAGACCTGCAAGTCACCCCATCTTGGATTCCCCTAGGTCTCTAGTTTTCAGAAATGCACAGGTTTGGCAGGTTTCCCTAGGTGCCGGCTGAGATAGAGGCCAAAATCTACAGGTAGGCACTTCGCAAAAAACACCTCTGTTTTCTTTAAAAAATTTGGATGTGTCCACGTTGCGCTTTGGGGCGTTTCCTGTCGCGGGCACTAGGCCTACCCTCAGAAGTGAGGTATCATTTTTTATCGGGAGACTTGGGGGAACGCTGGGTGGAAGGAAATTTATGGCTCCTCTCAGATTCCAGAACTTTCTGCCACAGAAATGTGAGGAACATGTGTTTTTTTAGCCATATTTTGAGGTTTGCAAAGGATTCTGGGTAACAGAACCTGGTCCGAGCCCCGCAAGTCACCCCATCTTGGATTCCCCTAGGTCTCTAGTTTTCAGAAATGCACAGGTTTGGTAGGTTTCCCTAGGTGCCGACTGAGCTAGAGGCCAAAATCTACAGGTACGCACTTCGCAAAAAACACCTCTGTTTTCTTCCAAAAATTTGGATGTTTCCACTTTGCGCTTTGGGGCGTTTCCTGTCGCGGGCGCTAGGCCTACCCACACAAGTGAGGTATCATTTTTATCGGGAGACTTGGGGGAACGCTGGGTGGAAGGAAATTTGTGGCTCCTCTCAGATTCCAGAACTTTCTGCCACAGAAATGTGAGGAACATGTGTTTTTTTAGCCAAGTGTTGAGGTTTGCAAAGGATTCTGGGTAACAGAACCTGGTCCGAGACCCGCAAGTCACCCCATCTTGGATTCCCCTAGGTCTCTAGTTTTCAGAAATACACAGGTTTGGTAGGTTTCCCTAGGTGCCGGCTGAGCTAGAGGCCAAAATCTACAGGTAGGCACTTCGCAAAAAACACCTCTGGTTTCTTTAAAAAATTTGGATGTGTCCACGTTGCGCTTTGGGGCGTTTCCTGTCGCGGGCGCTAGGCCTATCCTCACAAGTGAGGTATCATTTTTTATCGGGAGACTTGGGGGAACGCTGGGTGGAAGGAAATTTATTGCTCCTCTCAGATTCCAGAACTTTCTGCCACAGAAATGTGAGGAACATGTGTTTTTTTAGCCAAATTTTGAGGTTTGCAAAGGATTCTGGGTAACAGAACCTGGTCCGAGCCCCGCAAGTCACCCCATCTTGGATTCCCCTAGGTCTCTAGTTTTCAGAAATGCACAGGTTTGGTAGGTTTCCCTAGGTGCCGGCTGAGCTAGAGGCCAAAATCTACAGGTAGGCACTTCACAAAAAACACCTCTGTTTTCTTCCAAAAATTTGGATGTTTCCACGTTGCGCTTTGGGGCGTTTCCTGTCGCGGGCGCTAGGCCTACCCACACAAGTGAGGTATCATTTTTATCGGGAGACTTGGGGGAACGCTGGGTGGAAGGAAAGTTGTGGCTCCTCTCAGATTCCAGAACTTTCTGCCACAGAAATGTGAGGAACATGTGTTTTTTTCGCCAAGTGTTGAGGTTTGCAAAGGATTCTGGGTAACAGAACCTGGTCCGAGACCCGCAAGTCACCCCATCTTGGATTCCCCTAGGTCTCTAGTTTTCAGAAATGCACAGGTTTGGTAGGTTTCCCTAGGTGCCGGCTGAGCTAGAGGCCAAAATCTACAGGTAGGTACTTCGCAAAAAACACCTCTGTTTTCTTCCAGAAATTTTGATGTGTCCACGTTGCGCTTTGGGGCGTTTCCTGTCGTGGGCGCTAGGCCTACCCACACAAGTGAGGTATCATTTTTATGGGGAGACTTGGGGGAACGCTGGGTGGAAGGACATTTGTGGCTCCTCTCAGATTCCAGAACTTTCTGCCACAGAAATGTGAGGAACATGTGTTTTTTTAGTCAACTTTTGAGGTTTCCAAAGGATTCTGGGTAACAGAACCTGGTCCGAGCCCCGCACGTCACCCCTCCTTGGATTCCCCTAGGTCTCTAGTTTTCAGAAATGCACAGGTTTGGTATGTTTCCCTAGGTGCCGGCTGAGCTAGAGGCCAAAATCCACAGGTAGGCACTTCGCAAAAAACACCTCTGTTTTCTTTCAAAAATTTGGATGTTGCGCTTTGGGGCGTTTCCTGTCGCGGGCGCTGCCTACCCACACAAGTGAGGTATCATTTTTATCGGGAGACTTGGGGGAACATAGATTAACAAAACAAGTGTTATTGCCCCTTGTCTTTCTCTACATTTTTTCCTTCCAAATATAGGAGAGTGTGTAAAAAATACATCTATTTGAGAAATGCCCTTTAATTCACATGCTAGTATGGTGACCCCGGAATTCAGATATGTGCAAATAACCACTGCTCCTCAACACCTTATCTTGTGCCCTTTTTGGAAATACAAAGGTTTTCTTGATAGCTATTTTTTACTCTTTATATTTCAGAAAATGAATTGCTGAATTGCCGGTATAGAATGAAAACGCACTGCAGGGTGCAGCTCATTTATTGGCTCTGGGTTCCTTGGGTTCTTGATGAACCTACAAGCCCTCTATATCCCCGCAACCAGAGGAGTCCAGCAGACGTAACAGTATATTGCTTTCGATAATCTGACATTGCAGGGAAAAGTTACAGAGTAAAACGTAGAGAAACATTTATGTTTTTTTCACCTCAATTTCAATATTTTTCTTTTTCAGTTGTTATTGTCTGTAGGAAACCCTTGTAGGATCTACACAAATGACCCCTTGCTGAATTCAAAATTTTGTCTACTTTTCTGAAATGTTTAGGTTTCTGGGATCCAGCATTGGTTTCATGCCCATTTCTGTCACTGACTGGAAGGAGGCTGAAAGCACAAACAATTGCAGAAATGGGGTATGTCCCAGTAAAATGCCAAAATTGTGTTGAAAAATTGGGTTTTCTGATTCAAGTCTGCCTGTTCCTGAAAGCTGGGAAGCTGCTGAGTTTAGCACCGCAAACCCTTTGTTAATGCAATTTTCAGGGGAAAAACCACAAGCCTTCTTCTGCAGCCACTTTTTCCAATTTGTTTGAGAAAAACGAAATTTTCCTTGTATTTTGGACAATTTCTTGGCCTCCTTCAGGGGAACCCACAAAGTCTGGGTACCTCTAGAATCCCTAGCATGTTGGAAAAAAAGGACGCAAATTGGGCTTGGTTAGCTTATGTGGACAAAAAGTTATGAGGGCCTAAGCGCGAACTGCCCCAAATAGGCAAAAAAAGGCCTGGCACAGGAGGGGGAAAAGGCCTGGCAGCGAAGGGGTTAATATGTGTTTAAATTCACCAAGGCAAGCATTAGGTTTGAGACCATGCACACCTAATCAATGATTAGAAGCTTTAATTTCTTCAAAACTCTGGAAACTTTGTGGCAAGCTTCACCAGACAACTTTTGGTATTCACGTTTATTGTTGTGTTCAACAGGGAGCATTAGTAGATGATGCAAGATACTCCTTTGATATTGTGTGCAGCTAATCCAGTAGGAGCTGTTACCACACAAGGCAAAATGGCATCTGTAGCCTTCTGTAGATACGTTGTTATAGCTTGTATTAGAAAGCTTTTTCCAGTGCCAGCCTATCCACTGACGTGAACAGTTACATTGAAAGTTTTCATGCAATAATCTGTGGTCTATTTTTTCTTTGACTTCTATATTTACTTCTTTCTGCTCATTATTGAGTTGCTTTACTAACTCTTCCAACATAACATTTTCTTCTCTTACTTTTTGCATTGCTGTTTCCATTTATTGCTGTGGCAGCTTCATTTTCTATTGCTGGCTGTCCAAGACGATCTTGACTAAGAGGTGCAGAACATTTGCTGCTTTGTGAACTTTCCTTTGCAATCTCAGAAGCAATTGTTTCTTCTTGTTCAGTTTCTTCATTTAAAATTTTCATATAGCTTGGAAATATTGGACACTGAATAGTGTCTTTCACAGCATTGAATAAATCTTCATAGGAATCAAACTGTTTAATTAACTCTGTTTCAAATCCCCAAGGTTCTAATGGCTTGAAAAGTAGAAAAAGTATATTTTTCCAGCAGTTTGACAAGTAAGTTTTCTATGGTTGATTACGTTACCTTTTGCATGCCAAACTAAACAACCATCACAAATAGCTACACTACTGTATATTTGCCTTCATCAATGTTTTCTGAAACATTATTTCTGTTCCTATAATGTTACAGAAATCCTTGAAGACACATATTTTCAAGGTGTCCACTTCTTTTTGGATAGTATGTGTCTAGCATATTTGTTTTTACAATATCGGTATTGTCTGGATCACATTTTGCTAAGTAACAAATTTGTGGATAGGATTTCAAGACTCTGTTTCATGTGTTGGCAAAGCCTGGCTAAACCAAACAATTCCTTGAAACTTTGAGAATAAGCTAACTGAACTCAACCTATCACAGCACTCATATGAGCTTATCTCTCTATGTGACATCATTTTCAAGCTGGAACTGTATAATGTTTTTAATATAAACCTTGCTGCAGAAATCTCCTCCCATGTTTGATTCATCTCTGTTTTCTTTTACTTTGTGATGTATGAAATGACATAGTGAGCAACAGCAATAGAATTGTCATCAACAAACTGTATGTCCTTATTTGCATTCCATAGTTTCAGGATCACAGGATTATAATTGTTAATATATTTGAAAGCCTCTGCTATTTTCATATTATATGTAATTTTTGGTGATTTTCTTGTCAGTGTGTGCCTTACTGCAGGCAAAAAGCTGTTTATCCTTCCCTTAGAGAAGATGGGCCTTGGAAACCCAACACAACACCTAGTATAAAACTTTCCTCTGCATCTACATCTTCGGTGACAATATTTCCCACACTTATGTTTTTGGAAAAGTAGAACTTGCTGTCTTAAATGTTTGTTGTTACTGTTCTCTGGAATGGCGCATATAACAGTTCCAAATTTCGGGGCACCCTTTATCCATAACAGCATGTGTATGTGAGGAACACCTCTTGCTTGGTATTCTTTTCTCCAAATAAATCTGTAATTTCTCCAAGAGGAGTTTTCTTTAATTACATATGACAACCAGCATAGCTTGAAACTTGTGATTGAAATATTTACAAACGTTAGCAGGATCCAAAAGCAAAGTTTTCCTGCTGTCTTCAAATGGATATCTTTTATGCTAGAGTTTGCTACTCTTAGAAATGTTAGTAAGTCATCCCATGCATACTGTGCACAACTAAGTGTTAAAAACCAAATGCGCAGCAAACACTTAACTTCTCCGTGGTGACGGTGTCAATATTCCTTAGTGCCACGTTGACAAGCCATCAAATTGCGTAAGTTGTACTCTAGATTTTCATTTTTTCCTTGTATCACATCAAAAAATCTCTTGCAGAAATATGTTTTAAAAATATGGTTAACAGCATAGGAGAGTACAGACAAGTCACTCTCAAATACCAGCTGGAATATTTAAGGACTACATTGTCGAAGCCTAGGCTCCTCAGAATATAGACCCTCATTATGACCCTAGCAGACAGCGGTATTATGGAGAAAGTTACTGCAAACAGGCTGGCAGTACTTCTCCCCATAATATGACATTGGCGGTTTGGCTCTAGCAATGTACTACTCCATCGGCCAATGGACTGAAGTCTCCAGCTCGGCGGCCGTCGCTAGCCAACCCCCGGAATTATGCCCCGCCTACAGCCATGGTTTTCGTGGCCTCCTTACCCCCTTGAAAACCATGGCGGTAGGCACTTTCACTGACAGGGAATTCCTTCCCTGTCAAATTCCTTCCCTGTCACTGATAAGGGTCTTCCCTGCCCCCTCCTCCTCCCCAGATTTCCCCCCACCCACCCTCAAGACCCACCCCCAACATACATGCACCTTCACACACCATCACACACACTCATACACACACTTATACCCACAGTCACCCACACATGCATTCATCCATTCACACACACATCCAAACACATTGGCACACAAACAAGCACACACGCATTCACACAACACAACATACACGCACTCACACATCATACATACACACACATACCACACGCAACACACACCCGCATTCATGCACACACAACACACTCTCCCCTGTGGGAGCAACCAACTTATCTGTAGTCAGGGGGTCCTCCAGCAGGAGACGGGATGGGCGATCTGCCAGAAGTATAATGGGTCATGATACGGTATACAGCGGTCTACTGGCGTGGCGCTGCTGCTGGCAGCAGCGCCCTCTTACCATCGTCAACCGCCATGACCGTAGCCAGAATTCCGCCATCCTTCTGGTGGTATTCTGGCTACGGTGATAATATGGCGGTCGGCTGGTAGCCACAGCGACGGTCTTTTGGCAGCAGTCGCCATGGCGGTAGGTGGTTTTTACCGCCACTGTCATAATGAGGGCCATAGTCTTGTTGACCTGTACTCAGCTGCTGGTATTTATACAGGTCGGTCATCATAACGGCCACCTACTCCTGTAGGAAATAGGTAAGGAAAGCAACAAGCCTCTAAACATTTTTCCCAGACACTCAAAGAAGCTCCTCTAGTTGTTTCATTTGATAAAAATTATTAGAATCCACTACAACATCTTTGGAATGTAGTGGATGAATTCTATAGTGTTCATATCTTTCTTCTGCCTTCTATTTGTCCACTTTTTCAATCTGTCCAGTAGATTATGGTACTTCATCTTCAACACAGCTTACATCATCAGTAATATCAACGTTAGTATAAAAAATGTTATGTTTTAAAAAAATGCTATTTCTTGCCAGATTTTAACTTTTCGTTTACTAGAATAATCAGTGGTACATTTACATCTTTTTCAACACCCACAGTAACAACATTTTTTTTAAAAATCCAGAGGTAAATACACTACTCTTGCCTTTAGACCTTGTTGTAGTTCTGTTGGTGGTATATCCCTGTTTTAGGCTCCATTTGAACAATTGCTTGACATGGATGTACAGTTTGTATTACACATTTAATGCATTAAGGTCACGTGGCATGGATACTAACTCTAATTTGTTATGAATTGCTCAAGCTGGCATTTTGTTCTCTTGTAACTTGCCATAACAATACTTGCATAATATTTGCTGTGTGGCTAAATCAAAGTGTTCTTCTAGAAATAGATATGCACCAAATTTCTGCCACGTATCATTATCATCTTCTCACTTTTAGAAAATACATCTACATAATGAGTTTGGTTTTTGTAGTGAGTACTTCGACAAGAAACACAAACATACTCTGGTTCCTCAGAACACACTGAATTGAACTTGTCTAGTTCTTTTTCAGTTTTTTCAGTATTAATGAACATGCCTACTTCCTCTACATCTGCAATCAGTACCTGGTCATTTTCCCTATTCTCTTCTTCAGTTCCAAAAAAAAAAGAACTGAATGTCTTCAGAAACCTTCCTAACCTCTGATATCGTACCATGTAAGAAAACTCTATTCAAATCTCCTAAACATAAAGCTAGAGATTTCACATAATACAGTCTCCTTGCCAAATGATGCAAATCTAGCATTCTGAAGTGATGAAAAGTGCGTTGACACACTATCTTTGAAAGACATGCCAATGAATGCCCTTGTAAGTTAGTATATTTTCTAACTCTGCCAGGATTTAATTCTTGAACCATTTTAATTTTCTGTTTCAGACTTCTCCATGAAAATTCTCTTAAGAATGTTTTCAATCTATTAATTGATTCCTGACGGATACTGCAAATACTACTACACTTACACTTGTACACAGGAGCCAGTTTAACTCTTCCTTGTACTTCTTCAGCTATCCCTTCTTCTACATTCCTAGCAACTACCTCATCTTTTTCTACAGGATTACCATCTTTTATTTCATAACAATGACCAGTTATGTAAACGGCATGTACTAATTTATTCTCCTGGAAATAACTCTCTTAATTAAAGAGTGGTTCAGTACTAGATGTGTGCATCCATTCACCTTTAAAAACTTTGCAAAAATTTGTTTTATTAATAATTCTCTTTCTTAAACTTCTTTCCTTCATGGGCATGACTGTTATATCTAGTGCATTCATTCTATTAAATATTACAATAAAAAGCTTCCTCTTCACAACAAATGCTTTGTCCATTACGTTCTCAATATGATGCTTTTGCTTCATAATAGCACTTTTCCTCTTATACTTCTTCATCTTCTTCCACAAATTTTGAAGCACTCTGTTTCAAAACATTTTTACTCTTAACTCCGTAAATTGTTGCTGTCTGAAACTCTGTGGCTTCTTATTGGATTTCCCAATTCTTATAACATCCATGTGTTCCAGTGTATCACGACATTCCAAATTTGCACTTTTAATTAATGTCTTTCTATAATTTTGCATTTTATGGCCTTTTGAAAAATAAACCCTTAGTATTCTTACCAGTGTCTTTTTTCTTCTTCTGCACATTTTCTAACTAATTTAGTTTTTTACTGTCAGTTTTAAGCAGGTAGTACAGTTGTTTTCAGTTGTTTCTTTTTTCCTTCTATCTCTTTTGTTAGGCATTGTGAATCTTCTTATTTAGGTAGAAATCAATACATGGAAAACAAATAAAGATACATTTACCCATACAGATTGTTTTTAAGAACAACATTTTCTAATACAAAGTTTACTCAATAGTAAATTTACAAACACACACTGTATCTGTCAGACTATATTTTAGTGTGTGTATCAGTGCATCAGTGAATGCAAGACTTTCTGCTGGGTGTACCAGTCTATGTAACACTGTGTGTCTGGTTATGTCATGTCACGTCACTATATGTCTCACTGTCTTTTTTCAAAGCTTTAACTATATGGATTAATGTCCTTTCAGATGTGTCACTCTACGCATATGTGTCTGGCTTAGTTGCTCATTGTATCTATAAATCTCTCTGAAGATGTCTGACAGTATTCAGGTCTGGGTTGACCAGTAACTACATCAGCATGCGGCTGGGTATATCAGTCCGTGCATACCTCTCTACCTGGGGGTGTTAGTGTATCCATTAGTGTGTACCTACCTCAGTGTATGCATCAATATGTCCTTTGGTGTGTCAGTGCATGTAAAAGTGCGTGCCGAGGTGTATCACTCTACTCATTAGTACGTACCTCGGTATGTCAGTCTTTACATCACAGTTTGCATAGGTTTGTCAGTGTATGGATCAGTGTGTGCCCAGGTGTATCAATGTGTCCCTCATTGTGTTAGTGAAACTATCAGTGAGTCCCTTGGTGTATGGCTCAGTATGTTAGTGTCTGCACTGGTGAATATACAGGTGGCTTTCTCACTGTTTCACTTGACATGTGAGCTACTCTATGTTTTTCATATTAGCTATATGTTTACCATATGTTTTAGTAGAGTTCATATATACCTGGTCATAGGCCTCTGGAACCTTTCAGCTCATTCAGTAAAACTCAGAACGAAATGTTTCATATTTTAATAAGAATACACTTCCTTCTAATGTCTAAATGCATCTTACTTAAAGGTCGAGTTTTCTGACAACTCACTAAAAATCCTACTTAAACACATTTTCTAATACCAAGTGAACTTACAAATACAACTGTGTGCCTAGGGTCACAATTAGTAGTCTAAACCATATTTGAACCACAACTTATATAAATAAGAATCTATATTATCAGTGTAGAAAACTGCATATTGCGTTCACTATGTTACATCCTAAATGCATCTCTTACTGCAGCCTATATACTTAAAGTCTCTATGTGCACATCAATATACAAGTGGTTGTTTACGTGTCTAACTATGAGTCTCCCCTTATATTTGTACTGTTTTGTATGTGCTTAACAGTATAAGTTAGAGACAATATATATACCTTAACATTGCAAGTGCAGTTTTAAGACAATGAAACCTAACAACTCTTGTTTTGTCTACTATAGCTACAGCAACCTCCTCTGCAGCCCACATACATTATATTTGACCCCTTCACTTTCTAGAGCAAAACACAGTTTGAGGTGTTTGCACCAAATCTTCTTTCTTAGCCTTTCAAGTAGTATGCTTCCGTCATATCCATATCTAGAGAAATAACCTCTATCATCTCTCTCAATATGTGTTTAACTCACTGCATGAATTCAACATTGCTTTTATACATTCCCATTTCCATATAGACATACACATTTAAGTTTTTAAAACTCAATAGAACATTTGTAATCATTACATTACTCATTAGTGCATTCTTCATTCTAGCTTCACTATACATCAGGGATCAGTTTAAAATACTGAAAAACAAATTGAAACATCAATGAAACCCCTTATCCAAGTTCAGCTAAATCCCTTTGTTATATATTGAATTACTCTGTTTATATAAATCACAAACCTGGGATTTATATATTTTATGACAATTTGTGAATACTCTGCTCAGTGTCTTTCACCTAATATAAATGTATTCATTTACTAATACTTTGTAAAATAAACTACATTTCATTACACATCCCTGATAACTGTAATGTATGTTTCTCTTTCAGTATCAGATACAATTTCTGCTCACTGGAAAACCAACCACAAGAATAAAACTCCACTCTCATAGCAGGCAACCAGTAATGGAACCTCCTCATCTTTAATTTACTCAATCACTAAACCAATTACAATCTCTCTTTCATGTTAAAATTATGTTCTTCAACTTCTGACTAGGAGTTTTGTCGGATCAGCAGATCCACTGTGGCGCCCAGCATGCCCACCTCTGTAAAGTCACGGGTGGATCCGCAGATCCACGGTGAAGTTTGGAAACTATTTTTTAAACACATTAAGAAACACACATCCATATGAACAGTTTTCATGACACAAAAACAAATCATAACATTAAATAGTCAATGTAAACTATTATTGCCTCTATACATGCAAAAATAAAGGCACAGTCTAGTCTTCATTTGTATTCCTTCCCCCCCTGTAGCTCTGTTACCATTTTTTACACAGTCTGCAACATTCTGCTGCAGCAGGTCACAAGTTCACAACAGTTTCTGACTGGAACATGCTTACTTTTAAGCTACCTTTAGCAGGTGTGGTTGAATCTTTCACAGTGAACATATCACAGCTACAATTACTGTTTTCCACCTTCACCAAAAACAGTTCTACAGCAGCCAATTGAATCTGTTCTTCCAGACTGTCCCTACTACCCTACATTTTACCTGAATTTCATTTCGAACCAGCCTCATTCAGCTGTAGCCATCTCCTGTGTCCTTCTCCAAATTACCACCAAGATGGTCAGAGTGTGGGTCACAGCTTGGTATTTTGAGCAAGAGAAAGTGAAAAAATAAGTGGTATTGACAGGGACCTAAGTTTATCTAATGTGGATATTACTTGGAATGGGTGGAGATGGTTAAAGTGGCATAAATTACTTCCTTTGGTTGAAACTAATAAGGATTGCCAACATCCAGACAATAATTGTACAATGTGGTGACAATGACCTGGGTACAGTCACAGGAGTTGGTTAGGAAATCCTAATGAAGGAAACCTTTGGAAAATGAACGACACTCTTCAGCACACTGCCTTGGTTTTCTCAAATATTTACAAAAGGCAGTAGTGGAACTGGTCAACTCAATTCTTCCCACACACAGACAAATCCAGGGAACATGTTAATAAAACTGTTTCTGCATTCTTCACAGATAATAACACCACAACAATTTACTATTTGATATGAATGGTATATACAGAAATGATGGAGTACACTTAGACAGAAAAAAGGAAAATCTTCTTGAAAACCTTGAGAGACTACATCCTCTATAATGTGTAGTAATCACCTACATATCATACATACAATGGCTCTTTTCAGAGCCAATCTATTTCCCATTTCATATAAAAAAAATAAAAAACAATTTTAACATTCTGTACACATTTCTTTCAATATGCCATATTTATATCAACATATGTGGCCAGGGAACTCCTACCCTACCTCCTTTATATGCATCAGCACCAACACATCAGCCCGAGACCCTTTACCACTGACTGTTTCTCTGCATCTGTAAATGTGTGTGAGAGTGTCTATCTGGCTGTCAGACTGTGTCTAAGAGTGTGGCTTAGTGTCAAACTGTGCATCTGAGTGTCTGCCTCAACGTAACAGTGGGCATACAAGTCCCCATCTTGATGTGACAATGGGTGTCAGAGTTTCTGTCTGGGTATAAGAGGGGGTGTGACAGCATCTGCCTGGGTGTGATGGTGGGTGTGAGAGTATTTGTTGTAAATGGCCTTTCTGCGGGATCAACCCCGAACTTTTTGTCTTCCTCGTTCTCTTTTTCTGACCTTATTTTTTCTGGCTTTAGGACTCTGCGTTCTTTACCACTGCTAATCAGTGCTAATGTGCATATGCTTTCTCCCTAAAACATGGTGACATTGGCTTATACCCAATTAGCTTATTTAACTTACTTGTAAGTCCCTAGTCAAGTGCACTACATGTGCCTGGGGCCTGTAAATTAAATGCTACTAGTGGGCTGCAGCACTGGTTGTGCCACCCACATAAGAAGCCCCCTAACCATGTCTTAGGCCGGCCACTGCAGGGCCTGTGTGTGCAGTTTCACTGCCACTTTAACTTGGCATTTAAAAGTAATTGCCAAGCCTTAAACTCCCCTTTTTCTACATATATGTCACCCCTGGGTAGCCCATATGGCAGGCTGCTATGTAGGTAAAAGGCAGGAGATTAACATGTGTGTTCTATATGTCCTAGTTATGTAAAACTCCTAAATTTGTTTTACACTGCTGTGAGGCCTGCTCCTTTCATAGGATAGCATTAGGGCTACCCTCATATACTGTTTGAGTGGTAGATTCTGATCTGAAAGGAGTAACCACGTCATATTTAGTATGGCCAGAATGGTAATAGAAAATCCTGCTTATTGGTGAAGTTGAATTTAATATTGCTATTCCAGAAATGACACTTTTAGAAAGTGAGCATTTCTCTAAACTCAAATCCTTCTGTGCCTTACAGCCTGTCTCCAATCCACGTCTGGCTAGGTTACTTGACAGCTCGCTTGTGTATTTCACTCAAACAACCCCAAACGCAGGATGCTCAGTCACACCTGCACACATTTGCATACTGATTGGGTCTTCCTGGGCTGGGAGGGTGGAGGGCCTGGCACTTACATTTGAAAGGACAGTGGTCTGCCCTCACACAATGGACTGGCAACCCCCCTACTGGGATCTTAGCAGACAGGACGGAACTGAAAGGGGCCCTGGTGCACTTCTTAGTCACTCTTTGAAGTCTCCCGCACATCAAAGGCACAGTTGGTGAAGAACCCTGAACTAGACCCTGCAACCTGCAAAGAGGAACTGTTTGTCTGCCCAAAGGACTCACCTGGCTGCTTTTCTGCAAAGGACTGTTGCCCTGCTGTTGCCCTGCTGTCTTGTTGACCTCTGGCTCTGCTGAGAAGCGCTATCGAAGGGTTTGGACAGAGCTTGCCTCCTGTTCCTTGAAGTCTCAGGGCCAAAAAGACTTCATCCTGCAAAGACCTCCTTGTGTGGCAAAAATTCTACACACCGCCTGCAAGAAACAACGCACAGCCTGCATTGTGGTGAGAAAATCACCACATGCCGAACCGGAACGACGCACCTCGGCTCACCGAGAGGAGATCGACTCAGCACTAGAGTTGCAACCGTAACTTTAACGCACGGCCCAGTGGATCGACGCATAGCTGAGCCAGAACGACACAGCCCGACTTCCTGCGAGAAGAATCGGTGCAGCGCCTGCCGTGCAACAGAAATTTCCCTGCATCACGCACCGGATCGACGCGGCTCCTGTTGACTTCGTCCTGCAAGTTCAGGATTTCTATGCATTGTCCCCGGGTGCCCGAATACCCCGCAACCGGAAATGGATCTAAGACAGTGCGCCGAACATTTATGTAAATCCTTCCCTGCGTGGAAAATTAACAAAGCATTGTCTTTGAGCGCCCGGGGAAACCGACGCACACTTCCCCATTTTCCACACATCTCCTCCTCTGCGGTCCCTTGCGGAGAATTTGAAAGCAAACCATGTATTTTTCTGCTTGCAAGAGACACTTGTTGCTTTTTAAAGACTAAAGACACTTTTTATATTTTTCTAAAGTGATATTTCAACATGTACTTGTCAAATGTTAATCGTTTTGACCTGCATTTATCCAGATAAATAATCTATATTTTTCTGAACATTGTGTGGTGTATTTTTGTGGTGTTATACTGTGTTATTGCATGATTTATTGCACAAAGACCCATTTCTAACAGTATCTCTCTGAGTGTGAGAGTGAGTGTGAGAGTGTGTGTGTGTGTGTTGCAATGAGATTGGACATCACAGCGTCTCTTTAGCTGTAAAAGTGGGTGTGAGAGTGTCTATCTTACTATGACAGTGTGTGTGAGAGTAGCTGTCTGGGTGTGAAGGTGAGTGTCAGAGTGTGTCTCTGGGTTTGACACTACATGTGAGAGTGTCTCTCTGAGTGTGAGAGTGAGTGTTAGAGTTTCTGTGTACATGTGACAGTGGATGTAACAGCATCTCTGTAGGTGTGAGAGTGGGTGTGACAGTGTCTGCAAGGATGTTAGACTGGATGTGAGAGTCTCTATCTGTGTGCAACATTGAATGTAAGAGTGTCTCTGTTACAATGAAAGTGGGTGTCAGAGTGTTATAGAGTGGAGTGGTGTAAAGTGGAATGGCACAGAGTGGAATGGCATACAGTAGAATATGGTAGAGTGGAGAGGCGTAGGGCTTGATTCACAAAGGTAAACTTACACTTTTGGTCTAAGTTTAGACCAAAAGTGTAAGTTTATGATTTTCAGGTACTCACAAAGGTAAGTTACGAATAGCTTCTTTATGTCTGCACTCAGGGCAGATCATTCGCACTCAGGGCGGATTATTCTCACTTGGGCCAGATCATTCGCACATGGGCCAGATGAGGCCAAAATGCGTACTGACGCATCTGTGAAAGTGCCTACCATCCCGCACCCAGCTCCAGCTGAAACTCCTCAGCCCACACCCAATCCGCGCCTTGCTGCATACATAAAAGCAAAGCTAACACAAACAAACCCCTTCAGAACTGTTAACATGTCACTGAATGTGCTTATTAGTTTGCCCCTTGCTATGCGACAGCATTATTTGAGGAGAAGGAGGAGAAAGAGGAGGAGAGTAGAGAGGATCTCCAGACAAAGGAAAAACCTCATTGAGATGTCCAGCCAAGATATCAGGGCCAGATACCATTTTTCCCCTTATGTCACGTTGGAGATGGTTTGTGAGTGGGAGCAGGATTTGACTCTGTAGCCTGCCGCTCCAACGCCATCCCACCTATGTCAAGATCCTAGCAGCTCTCCATTTCTTTGCTACAGGGTCATTCCAGATGGTCTCCATTGACCTTGTGGGCCTCTCTCAGGCAACCCAGTCCCGATGCCTGCATCACATACTTAGTCGCATCAATAGGAGAGCCCTTCTCCACATACGAATGCCCGATACACTGGCAAGAAGGCAAATTATAGCTAGAGATTTCTACCTCATTTCCCGCTTCCCATGTGTGCTGGGTGCAATTGATTGCACTCATGTGGCTCTTCAGGCACTTCGCCATGATGGACATATCTTCTGCAACAGACACAGCTGGCATTCCATCAACATCCACGGTGTCTGTGATGCCAATCATAACTTCTTTGATGTGTATGCAGTGTTCTCCGGCAGTACTTATGACAGCTATATATTCCGCAGGTCACCTCTTGCCCAGCAGATGACAGCGAGAGAATCTGGCAACTTGTGGCTACTGGGTAAGTAACAAGCACCACACAAGTATGATATGTATAATTGTGTTGGTACATGTGCACAACCATTAGACAACACTATTCCTCATGCCACATACATCCCCCATAAGACACAGTAAGTAACATTTCATACAGTATGTACTGTACAGATGCATGAGTGACATTTACAAATATCACCCTATTTCCTTCTTCAAGTGATGCTCCTTATGCACTCTCCCCTCATCTCCTCACACCATACAGACGTGCAACCACTGTACCTTCGCAGAGGTACCATAGGGCACAGAGATGTACACTAGCCATCAATGAGCACAGTTTTGGGCTCCTGAAGTCAAGATTCAAATGTCTTGACTGTGGGGGGGTGCTGCTGTTCTCCCCTCAAGTCGTATGCAAGATTATAGTAGCCCGTTTTGTTTTGCACAACATAGCATTAAGACATGGCTTAAACACATCTCTGGACCCTCAGCTAGGTCTGAGTCCGGGCTACTGGGCCATTGTACAAAACAGAGAGCAGGATATGCAGGTGCGTGACCTGCTGGTTAGCACTTTTTCCACCTGAGCAGCATGTTGTGTCATAGCCTTCATGTGGTTTGCAGTCTGTTGTCAATGATGATTGGTGGACTCTTAACACTCTGTCCACATATGGCATCCTGAGACTACTTTGTAGCCTTACATGATGTCTGTATACTGCAGCTGTTCCCAAGAATCTCAAGATTGACCGTGCATTACGTCATGTGCTCATGTCATGGACTAGCGTGGACAGCATCTGTTAGGGCTTCATTGGCTCTGTGGATCAAATGTCTGCATGTGTGAGTCCTCTCTGGACAGTGTCACAAGAGGACCCTGCTTCCCAAAGGGCCTTGCCCATTGGGGTGAAGGTGCCACATCAGCTGTAACCAAGGGGGAATTCCTGCTATGAGATTTCACAGTGCAGTGATCGTACCCCAAGTACAATGATTGAGGGGCCTCTGCCACTAGTCTGTAGGTTGTGGTATGTCCAGACTAGCCAGGGGGGTCATTGGGCTTTTGTCATGGGGGATGGAGGGGAGGGGCAGGTCTCATCACTGTGTTTCGGTTCAGAGCTGGCACACAATATGCGCCCCCAGTTTCAAAGCAGCAATCCTGCATGATCCACACACTTGTGTTTACTGTTTCTGTGTTGGGGCTTGTGTGAGAATGTTACCAGTGCTGCTATGACTTCCCAGTCCTAATCTGTAAATCTGGCTTTTGGTGTACTTGGAACTATGGGGGTCATTATGAACCCGGCGGTGAGTGGAAATGTGGTGGTAGTACAGCCCACAGGTTTTTCCACTCATACCACCATGGCAGTATCAGCTGCCGGGCCAGAGATATCAATCTCCAGCCCGGGGCCTGCATAGTACCGCCGGCAGCATTATGAGCCTGCCTACCACCATGGTTTTCGTGGCGTTAGCAATGCCACGAAAACCATGTTGGTAGGCCCTACCGGTGATGGGGAATTCCTTCCCTGTCACCGGTAGGTGACTCCCCCACCCCAACACACACCTGACACCTCCCACCGCCCCTCCATCCAAACTCCCCCCACAACCTCTGATCCACACACACCCCCACCCCCTCCGATCGTCACACTCACTCCCCACCCCATCTGATCTTCACACACACCTCCCACCCCCTCGGATCCTCACACTCACCCTCCATACACGCACACACCCGCAATCACGAACCACGCATACACCAAATCAGTCACACTGGCATACATGTATTCATACACGCATGCTTCCAGACATGCTCGCAAACATTCTTACAATGATTACACTGACATGCGGACTCTCACTCACTTCACCATTCTTACACGCATTCACTCACACGCATACAACCACGCAAACACAACACACGGAGACGAATTCACACACACATTCATGCTCACACTGAGACACGCCCACACAACACCCCCACCCTCCCACCCCTTCCCCTGTCGGAAGCCCAACTTACCTTGGTCAAGGAGGTCTTCCAGCAGCGAACGGGAAGGGGCGATGCTACCGCCGGCAGCTCCCCACAAGCAGAACACCACCAGGCTGTATCACAGGTCATGATACAGCTGACGCCGTTCAACTGGCGTGGCGGTGCTGGTGGTAGCAGCACCAATTTACCACCATCCGCTAGTATGATCATTGCCGGATTTCTGCCCTTCTTGTGGCGGAAGTCCTGCAGTGATCATAATATGGTGGACGGATGGTAGCCACAGTGACTGTATTTTGGAGGCCGTCACCGCGGCGGTAGGCAGTGTTTATCGCCACTGTTATAATGAGGGCCTATGTGTCCAGGGATTGACATCGCTACCTGCACCTAGTTTGGTGATACATTACAGTCTTCTTGGATGTAAGCAAGATATGTTGAACACATGAACCATAATGCAATGCAAAGGGCCAAACTGTGCTGGGAAGTAGTGTAGCATAGATTGTATCTACAAAAACGTCCCCATTGTCCTTAGTATTCCTGCACTTCCTACACATTTGCATATGTAACCCTTGTCTTATTTTCTTTTATTCCTCTCTGATTTCAGATTCTATGCCCCATATGCAGAGCCTCCGCCCCATATGCGGATCCTACACTCTGCATGCGGAATGTACCCTCTGGGTGCGGATAAGTCATCCTCGGGCATAGAATCTGGCGACGGGCCAGAACCCAATGATATTCAACAGGAAATGGCACAGAGGAAATTCAAGGCTCCTTCCATGACAGGAAGTTGCAAGCAGCCATTTTTTTGTCATTCTGAGTCATCCTCACCTACAGACAGGATCCTCTGCCATGCTGCTGCTTTGTTCACCCTAACTGTCCCCAACATGGCTGAGGGAGTTGAGGAGTTGGCACCCCTTTTCCTGAGACAGAAATTGACATTTTAGATAGGCGGTGCTCGACAATTTCCTTCAGCTTTATGGGGGTCCAGGGGACGAGCTGAGAAATGCAGCATGTGCCAGACTGTGGAAGGAGATTGTGCAGCACTGCAGTGCAGTGGGTGTCCACCACCGGTGGGCTAGGACAGGCCAAAAACACTGGGAGGACCTGAAATGTTGGGCCCGACTGAGGGCCCAAGAACTATCAGGACAGTCCTCTCAGCCCTACGTGCACTGGCCCTGCCTCTCACCACTGTACAGGAGGGTCCTGAGGACAGCCTGGCTGACCCTCCATGCCCAGCTGGAGGTGTTGAGGCAGAAGAGTTCTGGTAAGTGCATGGGCTGCATACTGTGTCTGATAGCATGGTGTGAGTGGTGACTGAGATGTACCGACATGTATCACATGTCACCATGTACACATTCTGGGCAATTGCTGCAGCAGTCATAAGACCAATGTCCCATGGGTTCACGTTGGACGCATTGACCCAAGTGCATCCTGGGGCCTGAGGTGTCCTGAATAATACAAGGGAAATAGCCATCACTACTGCATTTCTGTAAAAAAAAAATGCAATGGCACCAACATTAATGGTGAAGCACAGGCCTTATCACTGCTGGGTGCAATGGGAAAGGAATGATCCAGACACAGTACAGTGTGGGGCCAAGAGGTTATATTTCTTGTATCGTATGCTGTAAAAAGCATGCTTTATGTCTGTCTCTCATGTCTCTTTTCACATAATCCCAATAATTGCTGCAGCAGTCATAAGGCCAATGCCCCATGGGATCACATTGGAAGCACTGACCAAAGTGCATCCTGGGACTTGTAGTGTGCTGAACAGCTATCACTCCCGCATTTATGTGAAGAAATGCAATGCCAACACGATGACTCGTGAAGCAAGGCTTTATCACTGGAAAAGGATATCCAGACACAGTCCAATGTGAGGTCAAGAGGTCATATTTCTTGTGTCGGATGTTGTACCGTGCATGCCTTTGTTATGTGTTTCATCATTGTAAAGTATTATTTCATATATCTTGGAGTAATGGCTGACTTTGAAATACTTGTCTCACACAAAATGGTTCCAACGTTTCTTAAGGCTAAACAAATGCACATGTTTTCACAACAATGGCTCGTATGTCTTATGTAACATCTAGCTAGCTGAGCCAACTTTGCACACAAGTCAAGTGTACAGCACCAACAGACAGTCTTTGGCCTGCCAATTATGGCACATGTCATGGAGATTGGCTGATGGTTTCAGGGATCCTCCAATACATGTACTCATAGTTTAGCAAAGGTCAGAACCACAGGCTGGTTTTTACATGTACACCCATTTAAGCATTTATGTGGAATCAGACCATGCTACACAGCAGATGGCATGCAATAGTTTGAGACTATCAAGTCTGCCCTTGACAAGGTGATCATGGACACATGCTTTGAGGAGGACAGCTCCATCGAGACTGTGTCCCATCTCCACTTGTAGACTTAGGTACATTTTAACTTCTGTTCAATCTTTCACACATACAGCTGTTACGGCCCTTGAGATTCTAGATATTTACATTTTGTTTAAGGTTAGGCTTCGTCACTACAGAAGGGTATATAACACCAACAATTGTGACAGATGTCAATGTGTGAATTATGTCTGGACACCTAAGTGATAATTCAGATACATTTGAGATCTGAGTCACCTGGAATTGGTCAGAGAGATCAAAGGAGAACAAAGTCAGCACTTTTTTCTTGTACTCATGTACCTTGTCTTGATTTAGACAGCCACTACAAAATGTATCCATTTCTAATTCATTGGACCCAGCTGGCCAATAACACCAGGGAGAGGACTGAGGACTGAGAAGAGTTTCCTGGGCACATCAGTGGGCACTGCCTCTTTCGTCTACAGAAGAAGAGGAGGAGGGACAAAGAACATCAAGAGGCAGGGGAAGTGTACCCGGACAGACTCAGCAGACAATGAACGGGTGGAGGCTTTGGAAACTGTAGGGGGGGCCTTGAACTGGACACCTCTGACCAGGGAGGAGGAAGTCGCCTCTCCCCCAGTAAGTGGAGATCAAGACCTGCCAGAGGTGTCCCCAGAGTGGGACACTACTACACCTGGGCCTGCCTCTGACCCCTCTCTACCACATGGAGCCCAGGTCCATCAGGGCACCTAGCTGCCACCCCTGCCACCAGTACCCCTTCAAGTGCCTGCTTCATTCCCACGAGGAGCATACATGTCCCCAACACCCCACATCCCTACTGTTCTAAGCAAACCCCTCCCTGTGTTGTCACTCTAATGGCTGTATCCCAAGAAGGGATGGTGGCATCTGAGAGGGAGCATGACCTCTCCTCTCGGCTCCTACAGCAAATCCTTGAGGAACTGCATAGGTCCAATGAGGAGAATGCTCATGCCTTTATGGCCATCAAAGCCACCCTCACTTCCTTTGGTGCAGCCATGATGTCTTACTCACATTGTTGACATATAAATGGCCTACAGCCACATTAAACATTTTAACATCATCAGCTAATGCCCAACTCAATTCAAATGTGGAATATCTCTCTAATTTACATTGTGCTGTGCAAGGATATGTTACAGTGCTCATGAGGGATCTCGCTTGAGTCTTCTCAGTTTTGGTGGTGAGGATTGTTGCAATGTGGTGCATTTCCTGGGGTTTGTAGTTGCAAGTGGGTGTGGTTCATGTACAGGGTGGTAGTCTGCCTGGACAGTGGGTGGACTGTGGGGGGTCTGTCTGGACAGGGGGTGTCTGAGCCTGTACAGTGTGGGGGTCTGCCTGGACAGGGGGTGTCTGAGCCTGTACAGTTTGGGTGTATGCCTGGGCAAGGGTGTCTGAGCCTATACAGCACGGAGATATGCTTCGAGAGACTTTGTCAGAGCCAGTACAATGTGGGTGTCTACCCAGACAGGGGGTTTTGGAGACTGTACAGTGTAGGGGTCTGCCTAGACAGGGGGTGTCTGAGTCTGTACAGTGTAGGGGTCTGCCTAGACAGGGGGTGTCTGAGCCTGTACAGTTTGGGAGTCTGCCTGGACAGGGGGCGTTGGAACCTGTAGAGGGAGAGGATGTACTCGTGCAGTGGAGGACATCTGCAAGGGGCGTGTTCCCATTCTCGATTGTTGGGGACCCTGTGCAGGTTGTCTAACCAGGGGTTGGGAGTGAGATAGTACAGGTAGAGGTGTTGGCTATTAGGTATCATTTTGAGTATGCCCTCCATCATCTCCAATGCCATTGCATGGTGTCTTGCACTCTGCTCCATGTGTATGGCCATGATGTGATTCAGCCTCTTCCCCATGTCTTCCCAGAATGTATCCATCCTCTCCACCACCTGGGTCGTTCTATGCACTAACTGTGGGAATTGGTGCATGTCCTGCAATGAGAGACATGTCAGACATCATAGTCCCTATGTCACAAATGTCTTGTCTCACATCTGACTGCTGCTGGAAAAAAACTTCCTCCCACTCTCCAACATGGATATCTGCCAGCCCTCTCTACCTGGGACGGCTTTGGATGTGACCAGTAGGTCCACCTGGGGTAGGGGTTGGCAAGTGGGAGGTTGTGAGGAGATTTGTGCCTGGGAGCTATCTGCTCCTTACCAGGGCTGGCATGTCCCTTAGATGTTGGAAAGAAGGCCTGGGAGACACAGTCAGAGTAGGGGTGTGTAGGGCAACCTGCACGTCTGACCTGGATGTGAGAGCTATGAAGAGGTGAGATTTGAATTGGGGTGTGTGGAGAATGGGCAATCCTTTGGGGTGTAGGATGAGGCACCATACAACCAAAGCTGATGTGGATTTTGTTTGTGACCTGTATGGGCTAACAAGAGTGTTCAGGAGATTGGCCTCCACATCACTTAAAATCAGCCCCTGATCTTCCTCCTCCTCTACTTCCTCCTCCTCCTCCTACGGTGGCAGCTGCAAGGCAGCTTGGAATAGGAGTGCATTATCCCTTCAGATTACCCAGCTCCCATCACTGGTAGATGGTCCTTCCCCCAGACTCAAGTCTTCGTCCTCACCACCTATGAGACAGAGGTTGCAACACGCTAAGTATTTGGCTAACAACATGAAACAGTGCAACACAGGGAGTGGGTCAAATTATCTTCACATCAACGGATGTTACACGTGACCTGGTTTATGTACCCCAACACATGACACCTCACACTGTGCATTGAGGTGTTCAATACAGATGTGAAATGCAAAAGCAAACTCAAACGTTCCAACCACAGGTCTTTGTGGTATTGCGATCCACCTACATGTCAGCTGCTGAACTGGGCTCCTTGAGTTTGTAGCTGAAGAACTGGTCTGGAATCCAGCAGCCTTGGAAAAATGTGACAAAATGATTAACGTTCCACATGTATTATATGTGATTATGCACACCTGACACACACATCACTGATCTTGTTGGGTACATTTTGCACACCAACTACATGAGTCATGCAAATGACAATATCTGCTCATCCCCTTCCACAAGGATTTGATTATTGTTCATGGGTAGAGCATCAGTAGATTACCACACAATATGGCACATTTACCTGATGGACGGATGGCAGTGGGTTTGACTGATGTAGCCAGAATCTCTCCTAAACCCCTGGGTGGTGTCATCCGTATCACTGAAGTAGTCGTGGCAGCAGCTGTAAGGTAACACACATATCCACTACTGAGTGAAAAGGATGATGGTGATGAATCGACATGTACATGTCAGCGGTATGGAACAGTAATCTACAAGTTACAGGCGGCCGTCATATCAGCCAGGTATCACAATTACAGGCAAACATGTTTTTGGAGGTTACTGAGAGATATAGGACAGAAATAACTAGGGTGTCCTTCACTGGCTACCTTTGGACACACCTACATCCAAATTGCCATCATGTATCCTACGTATGATGTGGTATCTGCTAATTTGTAAAGGAGTCTTCCAGAACATGCAGAACTGTGAATCTTTGCACATCAGATTTTGGCAGTACATTGACAAGTACATGTTTGATATACACAGTTATCAACCAAATTATGGGTAATATTTATTCAAACCCCCCACTCCCCCAACAGGACAACATTGCTAACTTTGGAAGGTGAGGTCAGCCACTTCAGCTGTGCATGTTTCCTTTGGCCTGTGTTTCCAATGTATGTGTACAACATCATGGTCTACTTTAAGTGACACTGAATGCAGTCATGTACAGCACACATCCTGTAGTCCTCTATTCAGAGGTTCACTCATTTGTGATCATGTTGGCAAAGTGAAATAAGTATTGTTCGACGATCCCACAAATTGGTCAAGTGGAAAAGATGGGCTGATCCCTACCTTTACTGTGTTCACATTATGCAGTTCAACCACTAGATGTCTAGGCTTCCCCTCCTCTACACCCAACTTGCCAGCCATTACCACATTCTCAAAATACAAGCCTGCTGGTATCAGTACACCCCTCAATAACATCATTACTTTAGCTGTTGTTTCCTGGCATTCTGGCAGCAGATATCCATGTCATGAACTTAGAAACAGGTTGTGACTCCAGCTCTCCATGATGGACTTGGGGACAAATTTATGAGCCCCTCAAGGCACCGGAGGATCACTCTTTGTGCAACTCTAGTTGCACACACCAGGAACTCATGTCTCTGAGGCCACAGCAAGCCACTTTGCATGATTTGAAATGGCCTCCTGGACTGTGTCAAGGCTGCACAAATACCTGTGTTGCCTCACTCTCCACTTGAGTGGCATTTCATGGACAATGGGGACACTTTTGACAGTACCTGAGAGTGACAGAACCATGTATACCTGGGAAGGCACTAACACCTTACAACTCGTGAGGTGAGGCATACTGACTTGTAACATATAGACTTGCTGCACTGGCCCATGCAAAATCAACCTACATGAGGACCAATATGAAGCCTTGGGTAGGCGCTGTATACATTCATTTTTGGCTGACCTATCATTAGCCAACATGTCAGGATGGTGTGTGGTATACTGTTATGAGCCATATATGAGCATATGGGGATGACTGACAACAGTGACATTAGACACACACCACATATTGCTGACATTTACATCACAGTTTAGGAGCATTAGCATTTGGCGAAGTCATTTTCATGTATCCTTACTGTTGTCTGACATTCGCCCAGTGTGTGGTGCCTGACCAGATGTCACAACCATACATGTTTCAGAGGTCACTGCAGGCTGTTCCTTTCCTGACAAAGTCAAAGGGCGTACAATGATATGTGTGTGTTCAGTTAGCATATTCGTTGACACATGTGAAATTGGCATGGTGTAGACTGGAATCGGATAGAGAGCGTAGTGTACAGTGTCATAGCATACACTGGAGTGTCATACAGTGGAACTGCATATAGTGAAGTGCTGTACAGTGCAGTGGTGTAGAGCTGAGTGGCATGCAGTGGAATAGTGTACAATAGAGTCATTTTCAATAAAGCATTTTTGTATAAAAAGCAAAGGGTCTTATTGAGAGTTTGGTGGAAGGGTACTCCATCACAAATGTGATTGATGGACCATCCACTGTGTTGGAAGAGGTTTTTAACCTATGACACTTGTAACACAGTGGGATGAACAACTATCATGTTTTCACAGAGTATCCCTCCTACAAACTTTAGACTGCAAATTCTAGGGAAAGCAACGATAAACCTTTCCACCTCAACAAAATAAAGTAGCAGATCTCTTTCCAATCAAAGAAGAGGTACTCCTGCCACAGGGTGAGACCCACATCTTCTAGAGGAAGAAGTAAAACTCAAATGTACAGCACCTAGATCTTGTGATGGATGCTAAACAAACCTATTAGACACATTTGGAAGCCCAAAGACTATAAAAGCAATAGAAGCATATAATATACTTGACAGAAGCTGTACCCCGACAGAATATTTATTTGCAGAGAAGAACCCTAGGTTCAGACAGTAAATGATAAAATGCACAGTCAGCAAAATCGACTGGAGACTGAAAATGCTGAGCCTGGTCTTTGCCATTAATGTTATCCGATTTTGCTTGAAAATGAGGTGCCATCCCTCAAGCACTGTCTCTGATATGGGAAGGTAAGAATTTACTCTCAGGTTTCCTAACCTAAAGAAGCTTTAACAGGAACCCAAGACCTGGATTCTACTGTGGTAAAACCTGAGGTTTTCAAAACCACACTGTCAAATTTTTACAGTATCGGGAAGCGTTTTTGCAATAATTATGAATCAATGAAATTTGCAACACATAAATAATGTAATTTGCCACAAAGAATTATTGAATTGGATTTAAGGGCATTACACTAAATTGACTAAACTTGCTCTATGCAAAAAGAGAAGCCTCAATGATGCCCTTATATTTTGATTATTAAAAATTATTTTTTATTTGAACCCATACAAGTAAATGTGATATGCCCACAAGTGGTGAAAATTGCGAGCAGATGGAAAATCTTCTGTTCCTCTGGCCCAATTCTGGGACACTTAGGATCAGACCTTTAGCCATCTCATCAAAACTATCTAGACCTTTAGCCATCTCATCAAAACTATCTATTACCAACCTTATGTCATCAGGTTGAGCTTAAAACAGCACTTGTGTGCCCCTTTGCAGTTTTTAACACTATAGTACCTTAGGTGATGATGATGATGATGTTGATGATTTTCCTATTACATTGACCACCATCTTATATTTACCTACCCAACAGAGTTGAAAAATCCCCACTATAGCATGTGATTTTATTTGCTACTTGGAGAGGCCAAGAAGCCCCAAAAGTGACAGTAGCGCTGCAAGCGATGACTGGCCCATTTCTAGGGTTACAACCTTCAATAGAATTTCTTGGTAAGAATACAGCTAGACAACCACTGATTGAGAATTGGTAGGAGTGTGCCTCCCTATTGCACTTTAAAAGACCTTCAGGTCCAGTGCAGACACAGAAACATAGGGGTCCTTTGATTGGGTGAGCTTTGTAAACATCACTATATCTATGTGTGTCTTCAGGATGCAGAACAACAAAGACCAACAAATGAAGTCATTTTCACTTAGACAGTTGGGTCTAGATTTGCTAAAGGATTGGGCCGCCACACGTGTGACACAATGCAATATAAAGTGGAGAAAACATCAGTGATGGATACATTTTAAAGTGGAAAAGCTATTTTGCAGTGACAGTTCAGCCTTGGGCAACGCCCAAACTTCTTTGCTCAGTGCTCCTGTCAATGTATGTAACCGTGTGTGATCTGGCTTTGCCACAAATTGTGATATCAAGAAAAACAAGCATTTACAATGGAAAGGGTCTCGCATTTTCTCGAATTAGAGTTATTAGCGCTGTACACTCCTATCTGGACTCTTCTTGCCACCTAAATTGAAAATTAAAAGTAAAAAAATGATTCACAGCGCCATGGTCGCCATGAGCATCAGTGCAAAGGAAAGACACAAAAAGAAAAAGAAGTTCACTTGCAGTCAAACTTATGGGCAAAAGTGCAATTAGCCATGGAACAGAGGTGATGCCCAAGGCTTAACAAAACCTACACAAGGAGGGACAAACATAAACCATTTACCAATGTCATCAAAGGATTTTTGAAGAGCAAGCCCACGAACGAGTGGTAGTGATGGGCATGAGGTGGATGTTGTTAAAAGCCCAAATACATACCAACACGCCGGAAAAGCAGCGCTTGCGAGTTGCTATGCTCAACCTAAGGAGATGCAAGCTTGGGGTCAAGAAGTATATCATCTGATATACTGACATGCAACATGTGTGCTTTACCCATAAGCACCAATCTTTCATGTCTGACCCCTGTGCTGTAGTTTACACATAGCAATTTGTACTGACAAGTGTTTCTCCAGGAAATAACCTAGCCTAACCACTGCTGGCTCACCTTAGCCCAATATTGCAAGTGTGAGTGTAACACAGAAGAGGCAGATTTAGTGAGAGCACTGTTGATGATGTCATCGGTGGAAAACGTTTCCTAAATATCAGGTAGTCTTCAATTGCATGAGAGTCAGTAGATTTGGGGCCTAAATTGCATTGTTGTTAAGGGCAGTATGTAAGCATTTTTATAAGTCGACGTGCTATGGACTCTCAAAATTGATCCTATATGAATTCTCTACCAACATTGAAAGATACAAAGCAAATATTCCAAAAGTTAGGCTTTATTTAGGATTTGTTAAAAGCAGTTTTAATTGAGAATTCGAATTTTTAGCCCACAGGGCTGAAGGTTCAATGGCAGTAAAGGATGCATAGGCTTCCCTATTCTATTTAGTGTGAGGGTTTGTGAAAGGGAAGGTATTCCATATTTGGACAAAGCAATCTGGCACTTTGTAATATCAGCGTCACCCTTGCAAATAGTGGGGTTTGACCTCGTAACATTTACAGCATATCAGCAGCATATGGCCACTCGCTTCTGCCCCAAGGCTTCTACTTTGACACAGATGTAATTTTTAAATTCAACGATTAGAATATTCTCACACTACAGTAGGCATGAGGAAAAACTATTTCTTAACAGAAAACGTGATACTGTTGGTCTTTTTAGATGGAAAAATAATTACTAGAGAGAAAAAACCGCGAGACACTGTATTCATTAATGTATTGTAAAGTCTCACCACCATATTGGTTTAACGCACAATGGAAATAGTTGTATTTTCAAGCATTACACTTTTCATAATTCCTGTTCAAAGTAAGAGAGAACTATGCATTCATTTTTAAGGTAGAGTTTAGAAGAAACCAAAATCATAAGCAGCACGATTAATCCTGGCCCCCTGATATACCTCTGTAAAAATAATGTTGTCCAGAGAATTTTATTTTTTATTTATATTTTTGTATCATTAGAGAAGTAATTTAGCTTGGTTAGACATTGCTGATCCAGGCCGAATTTTTCTGGAAGACGACTTTAAAAACGGCGGGATGTGTTGCAGTGATGATGGAATAATTCAGGAACCATGAGACCTATATAGTTCATTTTGGTGTCAAAACATAGGTTTTGGGGGTCAAGTAGTCTTGTAGAGACAAAAAATAACTTCTTCAGAGCAACTCTTCCACCATTTTCCAAAATGGCGGCTATAATAGAGAAAGAAGAGACATACATAGAAATCAAACATATAATAATGGTTTTTAATCCTTTTTATGTGCACACCAAACAAAGTTTATGACCTAAATATAAAAAATATATATATTTATTAGTCCTGTTTTAGACACATTTTCATAGTTTACTTTATTTATTTGTTTCAGCAATCGCTCATGGTACATTTGCAGTATGTTCAACATTTGAGAAGAGCATATCAACAGGGACATCTTTTTGTAGCACAGGTTTTGCAAATAGTTGTATGTGTTAGGGTTGTAGACAGAGGCTTTAGAAATAGTGTAGGTTTTAGCACCCCATCAATAACTTTCCAACCAAATTCACACGGATCTTTCTCTGTATATGCATGATCCAAAACATTTACACATCTTTTGATCAAATAGAACACTCTTTTAATGTGTCCACGCACACAATAGGACGTAGGTGAAATGTCACTTAGAGGGACTGATCTCTTAAGCTCACTTTACTGAAGATCATCAAATGTGTGACAGTCAGAACTTGCTTTCCACACACACAAGGTATTTTTCTACATCTTTAAAGTCACATTCTTCTTCTGTCCCAGCAAATCCTATTAGAAACTTCACAGGTTCAGCAGTCAAAGTTCAATGCTTTGTCCCGGTGTTGCTCCTAATGTCATCACATGTAAGAATTTGTTCCTTGATAAGAACACTCGGCATCTCTGGGTCAAGTTTCTTGTACATAATATAAAACAGTATTATGTGTCTTTTCTCGCCTGTTCCATATGGTATCCATAACTTTGACAATCTTTGACTAATGACCATTGCAACAAAAATAGGTAGCACAGTAATAACATCTGTGCCATTTGACAGTACAGTGACTCAATCTGAACCTTTTCAAACAGCCCACTCAACATGTGGCACAACATGGAGGTCAGCTTCCTCCAATTTGCTGTTAAGTTCTTGTACAATATGGCCCATGCCTTTTCAATATGACTGTATGCACCAACTCTTCAGTGACAATCATTTCACTTGCAGTACTTGGAAATTCAGTGTTCACTGAAGCATCAGCAATGTTTTGGCGAGTTAACATCACCAAGTTAATCTTTTTTGATGGTGATGACCGAGATTTATCAAGTTGCACAGGTGTAGGTGTCAAATTTTTGGTGCAGGCAAGGTCAATTTTTCCACTGGTAGACATTCGTCGGATTCTCTCACAGATAGCTCAAGATAACTGTCAAAGAAAATGTGCAGTTCTTTCAAGGTGCACACTGACTTTATTATCTGTAGAACAGTCTTAACGACCTTGCCAAAGTTTTGCATGGATGAAATCGTGACCATTTGCAATTGTGACATATAGTCCACAACAACAGCAGTTTTTAATGAGGACACCTTTTCGAATTGAAACTCTTCAGGTGAAAGGTTTTTTTCAAGCTCTTGTAAGAGTTTATGCTTCACTGGTTTGGTTGCAGCATCTCCATCAAATAATACCTGTGTTGGAAGAAGATCATGTGACAGAATGTCCTTGATAAATTCACCGCTTTCTTTTCTACATCCATCTCTCTCTATGTGCTTATGAAAGTTGTTTTTTGTAACCTTTTTTGCAGTGGCTGGTTGGACAAAACTCTTACTATGGCAATTAAAATGTGGTATTTTAGCTTGAGTGATTATGTGAAATATTTTTTTCTCTTTCAATAAAAATCTGTCCTGCTTCAGTTCTGCATATAGTTTTGATCCATGTTCCAGGATATCTAGTAGAAGTGTCTTTATATCATTATCAACATATTGATTGGTCATGAAGTTGTGTAGTAGCGCATGCTCCCTCATTTCAAAGGGGTTTCCTTGCAGCTGCTTGAAATGAAGAAGGCTGTCAACATGTTTATTAAAACGTTCCACTCTCTTTCCCACAAGTTTGTGGTGAGGAACAGTTTCACATTGGTCCAGTAATTTTGAATTTTTCATCTCTCTGAAAACTTTGCAAATAGAAAGGATTTCATGGTAAACTAGCTGCCATTTAGCAACATATCCACTTTTATGAGTCAGACCGACAATTCCCTTGGAGCTTTTCTGTGATCTCTGGACTGTCTGACCGATTTCATATCTGGAGCCACATCATTGAAGCTTCCCTCTCCATCTTTCCCCACAAAATGACTGTGGATTAATTTTCTGTAGCTTTATGTTTTTTCCACCGCTAACTTCCTCACTGTTTCCTAATACCAGGGCACATATCTTGGGTAGTTAATGCAATCTAATTTGTGACGTACAGTATTCAGTGACTCCACAGTCTTCATGTCCAGCTTGCAATTACCTTCCCGATCAGCATGCAGCAAGTTTTTCACTAGAGCTATTGTGCATGAAACATTTCCCCAGTGCTTGTAAAGTTCTGACTTGTTCACATTCTTTGAAAAAAAATTACAAACTTGGGCCCAGATTTAAGGAAAGTGGTGCTTCATTACATGAAGCGCCACTTTTCTTGTGCCCCATTGCGCTCACCTAACGCCACAATGTGTGCACCGTATTTTTAATACAGCGCACCATGACGCATGTTAGGATCAATAGCGTCATAATTTTTGACGCTATTGTGGTACTTTCCAGGATTAGCACCAAAATCCTGCAAAGTATATAGAGGCCCATTCTAAACAATGGTGTGCCTCAATTTAACGCCTCCACTGAGCAGGCATTAAAAATGACGAGAAAACATACATTATGCCTGGCGCAGGTATGATGTGGTGCAAGTGTTTACAAAGTGGCACAAAGCGTGCCTTTTTGACAACCTAACGCCACATTAGTGTAAAAAAGTATGACGGTAAAGTGGCGGTAAGTGGCGCTAGGCCCTTCTGAAATTTGGGCCTTAGTTTTCAGGTTTTCTCATTTTGAACTGAGTGTTCTGAACATTGCCCAGCTTTGCAGTATGTACTTTGAATGAAGTGCACCCTGTGCCTTGTTCACGTCTTAGATAAGATATGCAAAACCTAATTTGTTCGTCTTGTTCCATAAAGCATTCCAACTCATTGTTCTATAGCCTCAGATATGGGAAACGTCCTCAACCAAGCGTTGTAAACAACGCAGACATTTCCCACGCAAGCGTAATCATGCTTGCCTAAACAATGCATGGCCTTTCTGGGCCTTAACCACGCATGTGCTGAACCATGCATATTCGTGGTCAGGGCACAGAAACAGCCATGCTTTGTTCGGGAGAGGACGCAGTGAGGTAAGTGGGGTGGGGGTGAATTAAGGGTTTGGGTGGGTGGGGAATTGGGGCAGGCTATTTTTTGTTAACGGGGTGTGGGTTTGGATATTTTTTTAATGAATTAGCGTAGGGGTTGGGCTAGGGATGGGAGTGGTGTGGTGTGGTGAGGTAAGTGGGGCAGGGGTGGGCATTGATTAAGGTATTGAGGTGAGTGGGGCCCTGGGGCGGGCTATTCTTTTTTAAGAGGCGTTCTTTTTTTTTAATGAATTAATTGAGGGGGCTGGGCTAATGGCGGGAGTGACACGGTGAGGTAAGTGGGGCTGGGGCAGGGGTGGCGGTGGATTAATGGATTTGGGTGTGTGGAGGGCTGGGGCGTGGCTTTTTTTTAAGGGCAAATGGTGGGAGTTTGGGTATTTTTAAAAAGGGCTTAGGGTGGGGGATTGTTTAATTTTTTTAGGGGTGGGAGTGGGGGGTTTGGCTATATTATTTATTTTGGGTGGGGGCATGGCAGTTTATTTTTAAAGGGGTGGGGAAGATTCAAGGAATGGAGGGAGGAGAGAAGAGTAGGAAGGATTGGGAGAGGATGTGGTGAGGAAAGTGGTGTTGGGGCAGGGTTGGTGGGTAGTTTTTAGCTGTGGGGGCTGATTTAGGGCTTAGGGTGGGTGAGGGCGTTGGGGTACTTTAGCTGTAGTTTTTAGGGATGGGGTCAGGGTATTTTATTGTTTATGGCTCAGGGTTGGTGGGGCATATGGGGTAATTTGGTTCTTAGGGGCTGTGGTTGGGGGTCGGGATAGTTTATTAGTTATTTTTTTAGGGCTTAGAGTGGGGGACTCAGGCTAGTTTACTTTTTTAGGGGGCAAAGTTTTAAGGCTCAGGGTGGGTGGGGAGTTCGGTGTAGTTTATTTTTAGGGGTTTGGGGAGTCAGGATATTTTTTTAGGGCTTATCAGGGTAGTTTATTTGTATGGGTGGGGGAGCCGGGATAGTTTTATTTTAGGGCTCAGGGTGGGTGGGGGTTTTTGGGGTAGTTTACTTTTATAGGGGTGATTGTGGGGGTGTTGGGATAATTGTTTCTTTTTTAGAGCGGGTGTGGGGCTCGGGATAGTTCAGGTATTAGGGATGGGGGTAGTTTTGGGCCTCAGGGCGGGTGGGGGGTGATATGATAGAACCAGTCATGCCGTTTTGCTGGCGGTTTCCTAACATGCCTTTACTAGGCATGCTTTCACAACAAAAGTTTATTATAAAGGCATGGTGGTAAAGGCACACATGGAAACAACGTGGTTGCTGTTCCAACCACATTGTGAAGGCATGCGTGGTTCTGGCATGTGTGGTTCCATCATACAACCTCAGATATGATGAGCATACCTTGTAATGAACAAACATTATAAGGTCCGCTCAATTCTGACTGGACAGTTTTGCTTCCAAAGATGTCAGCCTCAATATGTGCATCATCTATGCCACATCCACTGACAGAGCTTCCTGCACACCGCAACACAACTTTTGTCATGTGGAAAATGCCCATCATTGGATAAAGATCATCAAATTCTACTGGATTGCTCATTAAAATGTCAGTTAGAATACATAAAACACCTTCATCGCAGAAAATTGGTAGGATAGACTGGTCTTCAAGCTGAGCACGCACATATTGGAAACTTTTTACAAGTGTATATACTGTTGCATAGTTTCTGACTGGAGAAGGTAATACTTGTAAAAACTCAACACTCTTCAGTGGGATGGAATTCTGGGTGATCAGAGAATGAATTCCAGCCCATGGAGGAACTGGCTTTTCTTCATCCTTCAGTCAGCACTGAATAAGCAACATTATACATGTAGTTAAATCAGCTTTGCGGACCGCAGCATCAGGTAGAAGAAGATCCATGTCCTCAGCCACTTTGAAACTATCTGGTAGACTGGGACGTGTTGATGGCTTGTAGTGAATTTATACATGTTGGCAAAGTAGTTGGGTTATAAGTTTGCAGCTTCATATGTTTATGCCTACAGCTAACACAGCTTGCTTTCCAGCAGCTACTTCATTCGTACAGTCTTGAAAAAGCACCAAGGCAGTATCATGTGTGCTGGATGTTCCAAATAACGAGGAGCTGCCTTCAAAATCAAAATTATCAAGAGCAGCAATTATAAATCCTTTTCTGGTAAAGTGACTTGGAAGTGTTGTGCTGTCGGATTCACAAGATTTTGCAGCATGAGCTGCAAACAAGTTCCCGCTACGCACTATGGGGGTCATTCTGACCCCGGCGGTCATGGACCGCCGGGGCCAGGGTTGGCGGGAGCACCGCCAACAGGCTGGCGGTGCCCCGCAGGGCATTCTGACCGCGGAGGTTTGGCCACGGTCAGAAGTGGAAAACCGGCGGTCTCCCGCCGGTTTTCCGCTGCCCAAAAGAATCCTACATGGCGGCGCAGCTCGCTGCGCCGCCATGGGGATTCTGAAACCCCATACCGCCATCCTGTTCCTGGCGGCTCTGCCTCCAGGAACAGGATGGCGGTATGGGGTGTCGTGGGGCCCCTGGGGGCCCCTGCAGTGCCCATGCCAATGGTATGGGCACTGCAGGGGCCCCCGTAAGAGGGCCCCACTATGAATTTCACTGTCTGCATTGCAGACAGTGAAATTCGCGACGGGTGCAACTGCACCCGTCGCACCTTTCCACTCCGCCGGCTCCATTCAGAGCCGGCGTCCTCGTGGGAAGGTTGTTTTCCACTGGGCTGGCGGGCGGCCTTTTGGCGGTCGCCCGCCAGCCCAGTGGAAAACCCAGAATCACCGCAGCGGTCTGACGACCGCGGTGCGGTGTTCTGGCGGGGGTAAGAATCACCCCCTATGTTATTAAAGCTTGTTTACACACCAATCCTATTCATTGACGTGATAAGCTCTCCACGTTTTCACTTGTCATAGATTGCATGGGCAGTCATCATTGTAGCAGAATTTATTTTTTGCCATGATGTAATTCATAAAACATGATTTGGAAATGACAGTACATTTGCACAGCATAAGCCTATCGGTTCATGGGACTTCCACTTCTTCACTTATATCTTCAAAGCCATCATCAATGTTGTTGGCTTCTGCTCTGAACTAACAATTTTGCTTTGCTGATATTAAACAAAGATGTCAAAAATGTTAAGCTAACTTCAGGCATTCTTGTTGACCCAATTTTGGTAGCGTGAACTTCATGAGTCAAATCAGCTGAGAACACCTTAGGTTGCTCATTCTTTTTGTTGGATTGACAAAAACAAATTCTGTCATTGTACATTCTCACCAGAGAAATCTTAATTTCATTATTATGGATCAATACAGTTTTATCAATGTTGACCATTATTTCTGTGATCTCAATGAGTTTGAACCCATAGCCAGTGCTCAAGAGTGGCTTTAACCCCTTGGGTGCGGGCGTCGGCCACTGGCTGACGCCCGCACTACCTCCCTGGTGCGGGTCATGACCAGTGGGCAACACCAGGGAGGGGGTTAATAAATCCTCGGGTGCGTTGCACCCGAGGATTTATTTATTTATTTTTTTGTCCCCGGGAGACACGGAAGCTTTTCCGTGTCTCCCTCCGCCCCCCACCCGCCCCTTTGTCACGTCAGCGTGCTCACCATGTTGATTTCCCTATCGGAGCAGGAAGCAGACGTAAGGCCGCTTCCTGCTCCGATGGGGAAAACGGCCCCAAACGGCCTTCCCCACATTCGGGAAGGCCTCGTAAGAAAGGGGAGACTCTCCCCTTTCTTACGATGCCTTCCTGAAAGTGTTTCCTGGCCCCCAATCGCAGCACAGCTGCGATCAGGGGCCAGGAAACACCACTAGACACCAGGGATTTCACTTGGAGGGCTCGCCCCCCTTGGAAAACGGGCCACCCCCACCCCCACCGGGGTACATATTTTTTTTTTAAAGGTAGGTGCCCCCTGGGGGGGGCGCGATCACTTTCGATCACGCCCCCCCAGGGGCTATTTTTAAAAAATAAATAAATGTAAAAAAAAGAAATGGACAGGGGGTCGTCCGTGGGCAGGGCGACCCCCTGTGGGGGCAATATTTGTTTTAGTAGTTGTAGTTATAGATCTATATATATAGATGTATCTATGTAGATATATCTACATGGATATATCTATAGATAGATCTATATATAAATATATATATAGATCTATCTATAGATATCTATGTAGATAGATATATCTATATAGAGATAGATATATATATATATATATATATATATATATATATATATATATATATATATATATATATATATATATATAGATCACTTTTGTCAATACAGATGTGGTTTTCCTGGGGGCCGATCATGTGGTTTCCCTGGGGGCTGCGATCGGCCCCCAGGAAAACCAGACCCACATATAAAAGTGATCTATATATATATATTTGCCACCAGTTGTCTTGCAGTTGCAGCTTGCGTCTTCAACACAATGCACATACTTCAACTGACGCATTTCACCTGTAGCTTTTAGGCAGCAATAAGAAAGTCAAGTAAGTATTGTGATTATGTTTCTTCTACAAAAGGATCAGACTTTTGTCTAGTGGCAGTTTTAGTGCCATGAAGAAGCGCAGAAGGTTTATATGCCTACTGTAAAGGACAAATCTGTATTTTAAGTCAATAGCTGAGTACATTAGTAAAGTCAGCCATTACCTGCTCTATAATACAAATGAAATGTATATGCGGGGTGGAGGGCGACTATGGAGAGATGAAGGGCACTTTTGCTGGGTGGTAATGAGGGAATCCAAGGAGGAGGGAGTGGGAGCACCAATAATGATTGTTGGACTGGGCACAGGAGGTGCTAAAGACTGTGACGAATGGTATGTGACAAGGTGTTTTTTGAGTGTCTTGAAAGAACGTGCTGATTGAGGGAAGACACGCAGGTAAGGTGGCCTCTACTGTTGCAAGTATCTCACACACACCATCGATTTTGTGACTGTCTATGTAGGCTAGTGTTTTAGAGCAACAGTTTAGCCAATAGCAGAGATGGCAAATTGATGGATGACTGCTGCCGTCACTCGGGTTATAGAGAACAGCTCTGACATAGGATCAGAGACTGAGACATCATATACTGAGACAGCATCTGAGGGATAGGACAATGGCACAGACTAGGGGAGTGATTTTTCAGTCAGAGGAGTCCCGTTCGATACCTCCTCTTCCAGTAAATTATGAGGGAGGTGATGAAGACAGTCCTGCTGTCCCTTCGCAAGCACAGTCTGTGCAACGGGGTAATAGTAGGTTAGCCCAACCCAGAGAGCAGGTGAATGCGGCGGCAAGCAGAGAGAGAGAGTGCTCTCTTGGGAGCTCCCCAATTTAGTTCAGCCCCAAATTCCACTGCCCAAATCGTATTGTGGAGACATCAAAATTATCTATCACAAAACAAACTGGTTTTATAAGGCAGGCACCTGTGTTTTTGGTCCTGGGCTTGGCGGCCATATAGAGAAACATACTAAACCCAAACATTTCTGGAAACTAGATATTCGGGGGAGTCCACAGAGGTGTGACTTGTGTGGATTCCCCAAAGTTTTCTTACCCAGAATACCCTGCAAACCTGAAATGTTGAATAAAAACTCTATTTTTCTCGCATTTCTGTCACACAAACTACAGGAATATGCTGGGATCCACAAAATTCCTACCACCCAGTGATTCCTTACCTGTCCTGATAAAAACACTACCCCACTAGAGTGCCTACACCTAGTGCCTGCGTCAGGAATGGATCACCCCAGGGTCAACAGCTGCCTAATGTAAGGTCCAACTTTGACCATTGTGTGATGTATTCCTGTCATCGGCACCAGGCCTACCCACACAAGTGAGGTACCATTTTTATTGGGAGACTTGGGGGAACGCTGGGTGGAAGGAAATTTGTGGCTCCTCTCAGATTCCAGAGCTTTCTGTCACCGAAATGTGAGGAAAAAGTGTTTTTTGAGCCACATTTTGAGGTTTGCAAAGGATTCTGGGTAACAGAACCTGGTCAGAGCCCCACAGGTCACACCATCTTGGATTCCCCTAGGTCTCTAGTTTTAAAAAATGCACAGGTTTGGTAGGTTTCCCTAGGTGCCGGCTGAGCTAGAGGCCAAAATCTACAGGTAGGCACTTTGCAAAAAACACCTCTGTTTTCTGTCCAAAAATGTGATGTGTCCACGTTGTGTTTTGGGGCATTTCCTGTAGCGGGCGCTAGGCCTACCCACACAAGTGAGGTACCAATTTTATCGGGAGACTTGGGGGAACGCTGGGTGGGAGGACATTTGTGGCTCCTCTCAGATTCCAGAACTTTCTGTCACCGAAATGTGAGGAAAATTTGTTTTTTTAGCCACATTTTGAGGTTTGCAAAGGATTCTGGGTAACAGAACCTGGTCAGAGCCCCACAAGTCACCCCATCTTGGATTCCCTAGGGGTCTAGTTTTCAAAAATGCCAAGGTTTGCTAGGTTTCCTTAGGTGCAGGCTGAGCTAGAGGCCAAAATCCACAGCTAGGCACTTTGCAAAAAACAGGTCTGTTTTCTTTGGGAAAATGTGATGTGCCCACGTTGTGTTTTGGGGCATAACCTGTCGCGGGCACTAGGCCTACCCACACAAGCGAAGTATCAATTGTATCGGGAGACTTGGGGGAACGCTGGGTGGAAGGAAATTTGTGGCTCCTCTCAGATTCCAGAACTTTCTGTCACCGAAATGTGAGGAAAAAGTATTTTTTTGCCCAAATTTTGAGCTTTGCAAAGGATTCTGGGTAACAGAACCCGGTGAGAGCCCCACAAGTCACCCCCATCCTGGATTCCCCTAGGTGTCTAGTTTAAAAAAATGCACAGGTTTGGTAGGGGTTCCCTAGGTGCCGGCTGAGCTAGAGGCCAAAATCTACAGCTAGGGACTTTGCAAAAAACACGTCAGATTTCAATGTAAAAATGTGATGTGTCCATGTTGCATTTCCTGTCGCGAGCATTAGGCCTACCCACACAAGTGAGGTAACATTTTTATCGGGAGACTTGGGGGAACACAGAATAGCAAAACAAGTGTTATTGCCCTTTGTCTTTCTCTACATTTTTTCCTTCCAAATGTAAGACAGTGTGTAAAAAAGACGTCTATTTGAGAAATGGCCTGTAATTCACATGCTAGTATGGGCACCCCGGAATTCAGAGATGCGCAAATAACCACTGCTTCTCAACACCTTATCTTATGCCCATTTTGGAAATACAAAGGTTTTCTTGATACCTATTTTTCACTCTATATTTCAGCAAATGAATTCCGGGATAGAATGAAAACCCATTGCAAGGTGCATCTCATTTATTGGCTCTGGGTACCTAGGGATCTTGATGAACCTACAAGCTGTATATATCCTCGCAACCGAAAGAGTCCAGCACACGTAACGGTATATTGCTTTAAAAAATCTGACATTGCAGGAAAAAGTTAGAGTAAAACGTGGAGAAAAATGGCTGTTTTTTTCAGCTCACTTTCAATATTTTTTTATTTCAGCTGTTATTTGCTGTAGGAAAACCTTGTAGGATCTACACAAATGACCCCTTTCTGAATTCAGAATTTTGTCTACTTTTCAGAAATGTTGAGCTTTCCGGGATCCAGCCTTGGTTTCACACCCATTCCTGTCACTAACTGGAAGGAGGCTGAAAGCACCAAAAATAGTAAAAATGGGGTATGTCCCAGTAAAATGATAAAATTGTGTTGAAAAATGTGGTTTTCTGATTCAAGTCTGCCCGTTCCTGGAAGGTGGGTAGATGGTGATTTTAGGACCAGAAACCCTTTGTTGATGCCATTTTCAGGGGAAAAAACACAAGCCTTCTTCCGCAGCCCTTTTTCCCCATTTTTTTAAAAAAAACGAAATTTTCACTGTATTTTGGCTAATTTCTTGGTCTTCTCCAGGGGAAACCACAAACTCTGGGGACCATTAGAATCCCTAGGATGTTGGAAAAAATGGACGCAAATTTGGCGTGGATAGCTTATGTGGACAAAAAGTTATCAAGGCCTAGGCGTGAACTACCCCGTGAAGGCCCAGTAGCTAAGAGGTTAAAACTTAATTTGCTTTTTCAAAGAGTGCAAACTTAACTGAAGGCATGCAAGCAGTTCTGTGGGCATGCATATCAGCTGCAAATTAATTTACCTCGCTGTTTAGGTCAGCTACTCAGCTGAAAGCTTCATCTTGGAAGAATCTAGCTACAGATAAAAACATGTTTGCCTGTGAGACTCACATACTCTGTACTTTGTTCTTTTGTCAATCCTTTTGGCCTTTTTTCTCACTAAACCACAGATAACACATTGAAGATCCTCTAATTTCTGATCAGTTATTGGAGGTGGAGGTGGAGGTGGGATAGCCATTGATCTTCCAAGTGGATGGGCATTGGGTTTGGTTGTTATCGCTTCCTCAGAAGACTCAGATTCTTGTTGTGATTCACGGGTTTTTGCAATTGTTTGACAAGTTTTTTTCTAGGCTTTTTGCCATTGTGTATGACTTGCTGCACTTGTTGTGACACTGATAAAATATTTGATCCTCTTCACCCATCAGTTTCAATCTTTTGTGAACTTTGTCTTGCCGTATTTCTTGAGCATCTCAGACTCTCTTCTGTCCACCAGTATGCTGATGTTAGCTTTTCTTTTGGATTATTTGGGTATATGACACATTTTTCTTTGTTGCAGGAGTCCTCAGATTTCGGAGTTGGCAACACTCTGTCAGAAAGTAAAGATCCTCTGCTACTATCTGCTTTGCTCATTTTTACGAATTCGAATCAACAGAAAATCTGAAGCAAAAACAATATTAAAATAAATTACCAATATGATGGCTAAAACACATCACTATTGAGCCATCATTTTGGAAAATGGCAGAAGGGTTGCTCTGAAGAGTTATTTTATGTCTCTATAAGACTACATGACCCCCAAATCCTATGTTTTGACACCAAAATGAAGCATATAGGTCCCATGGTTCCTGAAAAATTACATCATGGCTGCTACACATCTACCATTTTCAAAAATGTTGTCCAAAAGAATTGGCCCAGATTAGCAATGTCTGCCCAAGCTAAATTGCTTCTCTAGTGATACAAAAACACAAATCAAAAATGAAAAATCTCTGGACAATATTTTTTTTATGGATGTATATCAATGGGCCAGGACTAGACTAGTCTTTCTTCTGCTTTCACCACACTATGCAGGAGGGTTGAGACTGACACACAAGAGGAGAACTTCCTGCAGCACTGCACTTTTACTTCATAAAGTCTTTCATATGAAAGAAAAATACACAGGTTTCAAGCTGGACAATCTGCAACTTTGGATAGCATTTAAAAATAAAACAAAAATGTTGAGATATCGAATGATGGAGACATGAATGTGGCTCAATTTCAGTAAACATTTTGATGAATCACAGGTATATATTTTTTTAAATAAACAATGAGCCTGATCTATCGAAGTGAGATAGCAGTCATCCTGCCAGGATTTCTCTCTGAAGAGTCTGAAAAAATCTGCAGCAGTGCCCTCCTTCCAAATGGTTGTGAGTAGGCACATCAAGACGTGGTTTACCCTCAAAGCCTGAGAACACACACAAACTTGTGTGATGATTGGCATTTCCAAAGTTCTCTCCAACACTTTTCTATCCTGGAAATGTTCTGGTATATAAGGAGAGCAGGTCATCATCAGACATAGAGGGGGGTGGAGGTGATGCGATTTCTTCATTGGGAAAATGTTTTCCTGATGGAGAAAGAATTACGCAGTTGCACATGGTGCTGCGGTCCCCAATGCACATTTGTACATTCTGTAAAATTACACACTGGAGGAAGAGGAGCCTTGCGGACAATCTGTACCTAGTGCATCTTCCCAGGCACACTATTGGGAATATTTGTGAATTTCCACACCACAAGTAGTGAATGTGCATCTATTTTCAGGAGTAATACAGGGGAATCTTTATTACGCCCCTTGTGAATCTGATATGGTCGTGTGCAAGAAAGTAAAATGGATACGAAGATACTAAGGCAATGGTATGATCACACATACCGATCTAGTAAGCTACATAGTTTTCTGAGGAAGGCGTTTTCGACCTCCATAGTTATTGGAAAATACATTGGACACATTTAAAAGTCTATTTTTCTCTTAATCTACTTCTAGGTAGTCTACCAAAACATTACTCTTACAGCTTCATTTCCATATACCAAACTACACGTTATTATGTAAATGTAATGGCTGGATAACTTAAATGCATCAGTTTCCATTCAGCCCACGGGAGTTTTATGAAATGCGCACCTGCTGAAAGCTTCTAAAACTGAAGGAAGAGCAGCCTTTATTTTAAAAACCACATAAGAACAACTGACAACTGCATTAAAGATGCCGCTAGGTAAAAGCCAAACAGGTGCCCAGCCCGCTCCCTGCTTCCCACGTGATAGCGCGTCAGAACCTTTATAAGTAAACTTACAAGGAGGCACGCCTAGGCCGATGAACATTTTGACAACGTTCAGAGACTTCCCATTACGAGGTATCTTTCTGGCATCACAATCAATATCTCAATAACCCAATCAATCTCTTAGTAACCAATCAACTAGATAATCAATAACATTTAATATAAATCAATACAGCAAACACACCATGACCTTTCAGTCATAAATAACCATACCAATTTAGTTAAGAGTTAGAATATTTATTTCCCTATTTGTTACAGTCTAATATCATCTCTGTTAATCTCATTAGCAATTAATCTCATTAGTAACTCTTCAAACTTGTAATTAAAACACAATTAATCAAAATATAGAGCATATATGTCCAGCATTAACATGTCATTAGTAAGAAACAGTTTAGCAAGTTGCAATGATACGTGATTCAACAAAGCAAGAATTCAGTCATTTGTCTATTTGCGTCAGATTTTGGTGAACAGCTTAACTAACCTTGAATAGCATCAGCATGTTTGGGTTTCATGCAAAACAATTTAGCAAACACAAATTTGGAAAACATCTAACTATGGCCTCTATCAAAAGAGCAGTCGGTACCTAGAAAGAAAAGGCAAACAGACAATTACAATTTTCATCAGATAGTTACCCCTCCAACGAATCAGCAATAAGCGTCAGACTTTGTCCTCACGACATCAGTCGATTCACCATCAGCAAGAACAGTTCAGGACAAAGTCTCAGTATGGCATAGCTAAGAATAAGGCTTTTCCCTCAAAAGGAGGAGAAATAAGTATCAGGTAAGGAATGGGCTGAGGATGGTTAAAGTATCAGAAGACTAAACGGCAAAGTCTCAAATGGCAAGGTATAGCTTCAAGTGGAATGTCCGGTAATGGCCGATTTGTCCTCGGGTTATGCGGTTATATCAAAACTGTCAAACTAGCCCTTATTTCCCCATTGGATCATTTTTTGGTGCATCATTATCTCCGTCCAATAATTCTCCACGTACCTTACTAGAATTTTCCACAAAACACAGTTCTCAAGAATTTTCCACAAAACACAGTTCTCATGTAGTTGATTGGCCCACGTTATTGACGTCTGCATCGGTTGGAATGTCAGGTAAGAAAAGTTACACTTTACGCTCCAGTCAGTAGTCCCATTGTCTTCTCCTAGTCTAGGCAGCCTTGCACCTGTTACGAATTACACTGTTGCATTTAGCAAGAATGTCTCCTTGAGCAAGTCGGGTTTCATGAGAAAGAATTTACTACAGCTACACACGCATCTCTAGCTTCTGGAAAAGTACAGCTTTGTGTCCTTCAGGAGAACAGCACATTGCACATTAGGAAAAACACCGTTTAATATGAGACCAGGCAGCTAGGCCCAGACCCTCACTAAACTAAGGCCTAATGATTAAGTTAACAAACCCCTAATACATTACTCTAATCAAGTTATGCTAATACAAATTCAAAACGTTGGTACATGATTAATTAATCATTAATAACTTTCATTAGTCTCCGTATACATTGGTAGCCACTCCCCGTGGGCACATTTCAAATGCATGCATAATTTTCTACGTTAAGACATTTTCTATGCAGTTTCATTACACAATATACTGCAAGCTTTTCATGTTAATATTGCTTTTAAAAGACACACTCCAACAATCCCTCATCTGATGACTCTTGTCATCACACAAACCTTCCCCACAAATTTTACATCCTAAAATTCCCTCATTTCAATTTCCTCTTTTATTTTCTTCCCCTTTGATTTTGCCCTGTAAAATTTTTCCCTTTGTTTTTCTTTCCTCCTCTTATTATTTTTTGCCATTTTCAACTTTATTCTTTTACTAATTTTACATGACAGCCATAATCCAAATAAGCAAGCTATAACAATCAATATCCCCTGTATTATTTTTGCCAATATCCCATGCCAAATACGATTAAACCAACTCCCCACCGAAGCAAGTCCTTTTCCCTCCTTTTCCCAAACACCTTGTTCTCTCGGTTCCTTCAAATCTGTACTATCCCTAGTTAAGTTAGTAAGCATACTTCTAATCTCATTGCTATTGTCAGATATGTAAGCACAACAATGATGCTCATTAAGCATCTTACAGACACCGCCGTTTTCCCCTAAAAGAATTTCAAAAGCAAGCCTGTTTTGAAGAGTCATAGCCCTCTCCGCAGCAAGTTCAGTATCCATCAGGAGTACAGCCCCTGTAAAATTTGTCAGCATGTTATCCACAATAGTAGACAACTTTTGAATCTTTATGGAGTTTAAGATAACTCCCACTGAAGGAATTATCGCCCCAAATATGTCTCCTACTACACCAGCAGCAGTTGCTCTCTTCTGTCTAGTACGATGTAATTCAGACAATTTCGGAAACCTTTTCTGGTCCTCAAGTTGATATATCTTTGGGAAAACTATCCCCAAAGAACATGTCCCATACCATCTCTTTGGAAGACGGTAATAAGCATTAAGTCCACGTACATAATAAATCCCACGGATCGCTGGATCCTGTCCATTTAACACGAACGTCCACTTACTCTGAAACAAAAATACATGCTTACATTCAGTCATTCCCACAAACACATTTTTATAATATGACTTCGATCTAGATATGCAAAGCTTGCCTACGTGTAGTGCATCTAAAGTTAACCTCCCCTGTTCCCTAACCGCACTGTAACTCTCACTACCAGCAAAAGCTTGCTGCTGCAATCCTACCTCTAACTTATCCTTCAATGCCCTTCTTCTGTCTTCCGTATGATCTAAAAAGCTTTTCTCTATGGGTGTAAGCAAACATGTCAAATTATTGGGGTGCGAATAGGATGTACTAAATGTTAATGTCGCTTTTAAAGAATCCCTTAACTAACTTTATGCTATAGTACTTAGCTACACTACTCAAATCGTCTATGATAGGCACATAAGAAAACAAAAGGTCATGGTTCAAATAAAAATATTGGATCTCTTCCTGGTTATAGAATCGTGTTAGTAACAGACTAAAACTTATCCCATATGTTAATGGCAGACTGTGATAGGTAACCCCCTCTTGTTCCGAAACAGGAATCTGTGTACACACATAACAATCTTTCGCATCCATTGTGTCAACATACTCACTCAGCAAGCAATAGAAAACAAAAGTTGATAATTCCCCTTTAACGTTAGTCCCCTCTTGCAAATATTTTGTATCCTTCTCAAACCTCTCCCAAGCTGTTAGTGCAGTGGCGGTCTCAGAAATTGTAGCATTGTTAGTTCCACTCTTACCTACTAATGGCATACCCACAATCACAACTATGATGAATATTACACACATGACACCCAGACCAACACCCAAACATTTACAACGCCTACTTCCCCTATTATCATTTCTAATGTTAGCCATAATCTGTAAAGAATCAGAAAGTGAAGGATGATTAGTTCAAACAACAACTAACCGAGGACAGTTAAATCTCTTTTTTTTTCCTTTTTTTCAGCAAAGTTAAAGCAAGCGAAAGTCTTTCTTCAGCAATTATTTACAGCTTTCACATTCATTCCCAGGATCCTTGTCAATTCAGGTTAGCAGCTTGTCAAATCTGTTTTCAAAGGTCAATTCAGGTTAACAGTGTCACATCCGGTAAGTTATCAGTCTCTTTTCTCAACTTTTCTTCTTTAATTCAATTCTTATATTAACTCAGTCTGTTTGGCCAGACTCAGGTGCCAAAGTACTGCCCTGGAATCTCTTGATCAAAGCAAAATGCCAAGAACTCTTGTTGCCATTCAGCTGACGTTGCATACGCCCATTCAGGACCCGCGTCCCTTCTATTTGCTACTCTCTTTCTTTTCAACTTGCGATCACCTTGCAACTCTCGTTCACTCAGATCTTCTCTCCTTGTTGTTTCAACCTCTTCCTCTATTGCATCTTCGACAACCACTTTCCCCTTCTTCACTTGCAATTCCGGCCACTTGTCTCCTTTCAGTGTCTCTCTGGTCTTTGATCTTTCCTGTGGCAACTCTTCACCCTCCTCTGACTCTATTGTGTTTTCTCTTGATGGACCTGCAATTTGCTCAGGAGGAGTCAGGACACTCTGACTCTTTTCCGCCTCAACTCCTTCACCTTCCGGGTCTGTCAGGGGTTCTAACTCATTTCCATATTCATCTGCTTCTGGGAGAACCTCCCTCTGAATTGGCTCTCCTGGTGCCTCAGTTGAGATAGGCTCACCGTCACCCCTCTTGGTCTCTTCTCCTTCGTCTCTTACTGGAGTGACTAAGCCGTCCTCAACGGGCTCTCCTTCTGTCTCAGTTCCCCTTTGAGCACTCTCCGGCCCTGAGACTTCCTTCTCTGTTGTTGGTACTTTCAACAACTCAACTTCCTCATCAGTTGGACACGTCACCTTTTTCGTGTGACTGGTATGGATCCAATTTGGAATTCCCGCACCCTTCACAGCAGTTGTAGTCGTCAGTATTACTTGATATGGCCCCTTCCAAAGTGACTTCAAACACGATTTCCTTACGTGTTTCTTGATGAAAACCCAGTCACCAGCTTTCAGGTTGTGCCCTGGATCATTTATCGGTGGCAGGGTGGTAGCTTCCACCTGGTGAGAGAAAGAGCGGACTACATCAGCCAGACCCTTGCAGTAGTCCAGCACCATATCATCCGTAATATTCACAAGAGCATTCGCAGGCACTGCGGGCAGTCTCATCGCTCAGGCCATGAAAATCTCATGAGGAGATAGTCCTGTTTTCTTGTTAGGTGTATTTCTCATTGGCATTAGCACCAAAGGCAACGCATCGGGCCATTTCAAATTCGTGGCTGCACACATTTTTGCCATTCTCGACTTCAGGGTACCATTCATCTGCTCCACAAGTCCTGATGCTTCAGGGCGGTAACTACAATGCAACTTCTGTTCAATGCCGCACACAAGAGCTTAACCACCTTGTTGTTGAAGTGACTTCTTCTATCTGATTCTAAAGAGATTGGAAACCTGAAACGTGGTATCGATTCCCTAAGCAGCAGCTTTGCTACTGTGAGACTGTCATTCCTACGTGTAGGGTATGCTTCAATCCAGTGACACACAATCACCAACACGTATCTCAAACCTCCACACACAGGCATCTCAATAAAATCCAATTGCTTTCTGCTAAATGGACCACCTGCTCTCCCAATGTGGCTCAAATTCACCACTGTCCCCTTCCCCACATTCATCTGTTGACAGATGATACACCTTTGAAAAATCACTTCTGCAGCTTGCCTGAACTTCGGGTTAAACCAGTCAATTTTGAACAACCTGATCATGGCATCTCTCCCAATATGTGTTCGCCCATGATAAAACCTGGCAAACTGTGACAGGAGACAAAACCATTTTCCCTCATCTGAGACCCACAAGTCATCTGGTCTTTGTACACATTGCTTCCTAACCCAAGAACGTCTCTCATCTTTGCTGACACGTCCCTGCAACAATTTCAATTCTTCTAACGTGTCAATCACCCTTAATGCGTAACCTGTGCATGTCTCATTTTCTGTTTCAGGTTACATTTCCCATTGATCCTTAAACGATATACAGTTCAATGTGCAAAACCTTGCAAATTGATCCGCATATCCATTTCCCATTGACACAAAGGCCCTCATTCTGATCCTGGCGGTCTAAGACCGCCAGGGCCGCGGGCAACGGAAGCACCGCCAACAGGCTGGCGGTGCTTCAGTGCCCATTCTGACCGCGGGGGTAAAGCCGCGGTCAGAAAAGGGGATCCGGCGGTTTCCCGTCGGATTTCCCCTGGCTGGGCTGAACCTCCATGGCGGCGCTGCAAGCAGCGCCGCCATGGGGATTCCGACCCCCTTCCCGCCAGCCTGTTTCTGGCGGTTTTGACCGCCAGGAACAGGATGGTGGGAACGGGTGTCGTGGGGGCCCTGGGGGCCCCTGCACTGCCCATGCCACTGGCATGGGCAGTGCAGGGGCCCCCTAACAGGGCCCCAGCATGATTTTCACTGTCTGCATAGCAGACAGTGAAAATCGCGACGGGTGCAACTGCACCCGTCGCACCCCTGCAACACCGCCAGCTCCATTCGGAGCCGGCCTCTGTGTTGCAGGGCCTTTCCCACTGGGCCGGCGGGCGCTCCCTTGGCGGGCGCCCGCCGGCCCAGCGGGAGAGTCAGAATGGCCTCCGCGGTCTTCTGACCGCGGAGCGGCCATTTGGCGGTTCCCGCCAGGCGGGCAGCGTCAGCCGCCCGCCCGGGTCAGAATGACCCCCAAAGTCTTGCGATTTCAAATGAGCACTGCATTTCACCACAGCAATTTAATGAGGTAACTGAATCGCGTGCAACAACTCCTTAATTCTTTCACCATTTTTCACTGGCGAACCAGAAGAGGTCAAGAAACCACTCTGCGACCATAGTTGGCCAAAATCATGAACAATTCCAAATCCGTATCTGCTATCAGTATAGATAGTCACCCTCAGCTGAGCAGAAGCATGGCATGCTCTAGTAAGAGCAACCAATTACTGGAGATCGTACATACAGCGTATCCGGATCTCAGCACTCCTACTGAGTCTCTCAGGCATGAGCCATCGACAAAGATAATTTTGTCATTTTCTTCCAATTGGGTATCTTTAATATCAGGCCTCGGTTTGGTGCACATTTCTGTTACCTCAAGACAATCATGTTCTACAGCTTCGACATCTTCAACCACTGTGTTTTCATTTGGAAGCAAAGTTGCCAGGTTCAACACTGTACATCTTTTCAACGTTACATTTGGTGACCCCAATATAATCGTTTCATATTTTGTCAATCTCTCATTTGTCATGTGTTGCGTTTTGGTACGATTTAACAGGATCTCAACTGAGTGAGGGACCATGACTGTTAAAGGATGTCCCACCACTATGCCTTCACACTGTGTGAGGCTTTGACCAACTGCTGCTACTGCACGCATACAACCCGGTAAGGCTGCAGCAACTGGGTCCAAAGTAGCTGAAAAATACGCTACTGGTCAGTTTACACCTCCATGGACATGTGTCAGGACAGACAAAGAACATGCATCACGTTCATGACAAAAAAGAACAAAAGGCTTTGTGTAGTCAGGCATACCTAAAGCTGGAGCCCTGCACATGCTCTCCCTTAGCTCAGTAAAAGCCTTCATTTTTTTCTCTGACAGTACTACGACATCTGGCCCTTCCTTGTCAGTCTCACCAGTGGCTTGGAGATGACTGAAAAAATTGGGATTCACTGACAACAGTAGCCTACCATTCCCAAAAACATCCTAACATCTCTCTGTGTCGTTGGGGGATTAATCTGTAACAGGGCAGTTACCCTCTCCCTGGATAACTTCCTCGACCCTTTCTCAATTTGATGACCGTAATATTTCACCTCTCTCTGGCAACATTGCAGCTTCTTTGGGGACACCTTGTGTCCGTTCTTTCCCAGGTGATTCAGTAAGGCAATTAAATCATACTTGCACTCATCCCTAATTTTGGATGCGATCAACAGATCATCAATGTACTGCACTAAAGTCGATTGAAAAGGCAATTCCAATTACCTCAAATCCTTCCTCAGTATCTGATTGAATATGAAGGTGATTCCGAAAACGCTTGAGGAATTCAACACCAATTGTAAACCTTATCCAGGAACTTGAAACTGAAAAGAAATTGACTGTCCTCATGAAGTGGCACAGAAAAGAACACTTGGGACAAATCAATTACTGTGAACCACTCTGCATCACATGGAACCTGGAACATAATCACAGCTGGATTTGGCACCACTGGGCAACATTTCACTACTATGTCATTAATCTTTCTCAAGTCTTGGACAGCTCGAACTTTCCCACAGGGCTTTCTCAGCCCCATTATTGGTGAGTTACACGGACTGCTCATCACATCTTTCAAGACTCCCTGTTTCACAAAGTCTGCAATTAACTTTGCCACCTTTATAAGGACATCTTGCACCATATGGTACTGCGGTACCTGGGGAAACACAGCATTTGGCTTCACACTGACTTTAACTGGTTCAACTCCTTTTATCTGTCCTACTTCTTTCCCTGTCAAGTCCCACACCTTCTCTTGGACTATCTCCTGCAAGCCTGCTGGCAGATCAGTCACTGTGAACATTGAGAAGAAGTTAATCAGAGGATACTCTTCATCTGTGGTCTCCGTCTCAGGCTCTGAAATCTGCTCCTCATCTCCTTCATCATCACTGTTTGTCTGAACCTCAATCCCCTCATTGAAACAGGTGATTGAACACCTTGTCTTGCACAGCAAGTCTCTTCCCAGTTGGGACACAGGACTCGAATCGCAAACCACAAACCTGTGCAACCCCTGGAAAGTGCCAAGCTCAACCTGAACCAGATCTGTGATCACGTTAGTCAGGAGCTGATTCGCCACTCCTACTACCTTGACTGTACGTCCCGAAAGGGGCAATTTCGGAACCTCTGCACTTCTGACCATAGAGCATGTAGCTCCTGTGTCAACCAAGAAAGAAACCTTGTGACCCATTACTTTCCCCTGAACATAGGGCCCTTTCTGATCTACCTCTAGGGACACTGCAACCAGCACTCCTCACTATCTGTACTCTCATCCGACCATTCATCGTTTATTCCATTCTCACCACGTAATGGGAACTGTTTTACTGTGTTACTTTGACTCATTCTTTGACCTGTGACCTGTTGAGGAAGCATCACCTGTTGCTGTTCCATTGGTGCTAAGGGCAATTGCATTTGCTGTCTAGGTACCATGGGAACCTGCTGTTGTATTTGCTGCATCTGCATCAGCTGTACACATGGCATGTGAATCATATTATTCTGAAAGTTCGGAGTAGGACCTCTCAGCCTCGGTCCCTTCACATTTTGAAATGCACTGATATCATTGTTTTGTTGAACAACACCCTCCTGCACCATCATCGGGCACTCCCGCTTCCAATGTCTGACGCCCCCGTAAGCATGACAAGGTAACATCTTCTTCATCCCCTGAACATCGTTTTGAACCACTATAGTGTTCAAGTCTGTGCTTCTGTTCACAAAACCTCCTCGACCTCGACCTCTGCCTCTTACTTGCGCATGAAACATCCCGTTTCCTTGCGGCTGTTGCACCATCTGTTGTAGACAACCTCCCTGCATCCCTGACTGTGCTGCCTTAATTTGCATTACCATTGCTTTCTCCTTCAGCTTCCTCTGCTTCAACTAAATCTCGTCACTACAGTACTTTGCATGCTGCAACACCTCGTCAATCGGCTTCGCTTGCCAACAGATGAAATGATTCTTGATCATCTGACTAGTCTCCAGTCTCAATCCCTCAACGAATCTGAGCACAAAGTGATTCATGTCCTTCGCCTCAACAACCTCTGTACCGCTGTAGTTCTTGAACGCTTTCAACCACCTCTCATAATAGGCATGTATCGACTCTTTGGGTTCCTGTGCTTCTTTTGCCAATCAACATTCTGCGGCGAAACCCTCTGTTTCAAGAACTCAATCACCTTATAGTAGTATCTCATCACCTCAGGAGACAGTGCTCCTGTGACTCTATCCCTTGCCGGTTCCGCGGTCAGCCAATCCACACTCCTCTTGCACTCAAGCCACAAATCAGCTGGAACTATGATCTCAAAGAGAGTATTTAGGCCTTCCCAGAGACATTTTGCAAGCTTCACAAACCTGTCCGTCTGCTGATACCACTCTATTGGCTTTTCCCTCAACCTGGGAAAGTCATTTGTAAAAGACAGGATATCCCCTCTGGTCCACGGCACATGGACAAGAACCCCTCCAGCCGTCTCTCTCATCGGTAACATTTTCACCGCACCTACATCCTGTGAGGCTTTGGCTGGCTGCTCTATGCAGTCACTTTTTCTCTTGTCTCTTTTCTTTGCCCATCTGCTTTCCCATTTCTGTTAGGTACAATCTGCATTATTTCTTTAAGGTATGCCTTCATCCCAGTGGACCTCATGTGTTCAAAATCTTTAGGCTCAAAGTCTAATCTGTAACTTCTCTTCATGTTTAGTACTTTCTAAGTCTATTCCATATTTATCTGCCAAATTAGCCAACCTCTGGTGCACCCTGCTCACTTCTTTGGTTATTTGTGGACACAAATACCTCAATTCTGCTTCCGTGTATGGTTCTAGCCTGTTCACTCCCATGCTTACTTCAACTAGTTCATTTGCCTCCATGCCCATCCTCACAAAATTCAGATACTCTTCTCCTTCTGACCTCCCTGCTGCTGCAGGAGTAGTCTGTGGTGAATTCAACTTGTCTAACCAATCGTTCAATTGTTGCGCAGTTAAACCTTGCAAGGAGATCTTCCCAGCCTGCACTATCGGTGTTTGCGGTATGTTTGTACTCGAGATCTGCGGAGTCAGCAGTCCCAAACCTGATTGTCTCATAGCATCCAGAGGAGCCCCAATCGGACTGAAGTCTAACAAAGACCTAGATCTTTCTAATATCTGTTCCACTGCAGTCATACCTTGAGAACTTCCTGCGAACCCTCCTATCGTCATCTCTTGGGTCATTATTCCCTGATTGCATACATTAGGCTTCGCCTGCGCATACAATGGTACTGGTGGACCAACTGTAATAGGCAAGGATATTGCAGCTGGAGTCTGCCTGTTTCCCAAAACCTGTGGAGCATTAACTCCCATATTCTGGTTCATTACTGGTGCCATGGCTGACTGCGGTCCTGTGACCAAAGTGTAATTTGGAATCATCTGTTGCTATGCCTGGGGCAGTAAAGGTGGAGTTGGATCAGTCTGAATCAGCTTTTGCCCCGTATATGACGGCTCTAACGGCACCATCAAATTAGTGGTAGTCTCTAATATTGGGACATCAGGGTAAAGTCGTCTCTGAACCCGTGGTGTCTGTAGCTGAGATTGAATCTCTGGAGAAGTAGACACACTAATGCTATTCTATACCGGAACTGGTGTGGAGACAGGACTAACCTGTATTGGATTCAATGTCACCTTGTTCTGAGTCAAACTCACAGGACCTGTACTAGTACTCGGTCTGTTGTCATCTATTGTATATGGCGGTGGTCGGTCATTCAGTAACTGATTAAGGAACTCATCATCGTCCAAGTCATCTATCTCTGACCAGGGCTTCTTAGCCTCTTTGTCTTTAGAAGAACTTTTGTCAGTCTTACAAGTAGCTTTCCCTCCCTTGTCTTCACCTTCTTGAGCTATTGCTGGAAACATCCAAATTCCATCTATTGTTTCTCTCCTCCAGACTCCCTGTGCACTATCCCACCTAACCTCCGCTAGTGTCTTTTCTGCTTTCCTCATTCTCCTCTCAAATTTCAGTTGCTGTTGTCGTATTGCCATCAGTTCCCAAATTGCTAGCGCCTCAAACTGTGCTGGCCTAGGAGGTGGCTTTAGCTCATTTAACACCCTCCCCAAATATTCCAAAATTCTTATATTGAACGTTCCGTGCTCCGGAAACGCCAAACACCCTTCTTTCTCTGTCGCTCTGCACCATTGCTTTAGCCAAAGACATGGCGCGACTCCCCTTTCCTCCATTACGGCATAAGCTGGTGTAACCTCTAGCGGTGTAACCTCTCCTACACTCGCAGTAATATATGTATCTCCCCTCAAAGCGCTCTTTAAAGCCTTGAAAAATTTCATTTTTGTGTCTTTTATTTCGTTCACAATCTAATCAGGAAGTTACTTTAATTCCCAGAACTCCCTTCGCCTACCTTCTCAACCAATTGCCTCTCATGGACAGCTGACAATCCGTGCGCGACCCTTCTCACTAACCGACTTATCCCAGCGCGGCTCCAATGACATCACACTCACACACACTGCGGCTGACAAAGTCTTCCTCACTCTCTATTCACACAAACTAATGCAATATATTGCGAGCAGCAACAAAAACTCTAATTTGCCGGTTTACTACAGGAAAGTGTAACACAATTGCTTCTGAACTTTACAGAGATTTAGCTTAGCCTCAGCCACTACTCTCTCCTTCTCAGATCCTGCACTCGCAAGCAAAATTTGACCCGCAAATTCTACTCTCGACTTGTCAATGGGTTGTCCTAGTGCAATTTAGAACTCACCAAATCTCCATCAAGTTTTCATTCACTCACTTTGACTCATACTTGACTCATCGATATCACCATCGACCTATTAAACCGCACAAATTACAACATAAACCAAGTGTCTCATACACTTATCAATATACTCCGGAGTCTTAGACCACGCAGGGTCCGTACATCACCAGCAACCACGTGGACAATTTCTGAGCACAAAGCACCACACTCACATGAAGTTCGCCGAATTCCCTACTCTCATACTGTGGAGTACGCACACTCCTACTAAAACAACATCATTTGGCCTAGAATTCTCACACACTTCACACTTCACCTGCGGTATGCATAAGCTGTGCAAGCGCAACCCCTACTTCATTCACACTATCAATAGAACGCCGAGAACATGCTCAACTCCCTTCGGCAGGCTCTGAGATTCCGGGAAAGTCATTCGTGACTTAGGGGTACATCATTTCTCCAATTAGCATCGTTGAAAAAGAACAATTTTCCCAAAACCCAATTTTTCCAATACACCTTGCTTACTTCCAAACTACGCTCATCAATTTCAACCAGACCTTTGGACCTTTTGAACCAACAATCTTATCAAACAATGGTCCCTTGTCCTGGGGCCCCAAAGGGCCAAACCACTACCTCTGCTACCAAAAACTGATAGCACGTCAGAACCTTTATAAGTAAACTTACAAGGACACACGCCTAGGCCGATGAACCTTTTGACCACGTTCGGAGACTGCCCAGTATGAGGTATCTTTCTGGCATCACAATCAATATCTTAATAACCCAATCAATCTCTTAGTAACCAATCAACTAGATAATCAATAACATTTAATATAAATCAATAAAGCGAACACACCATGACCTTTCAGTCATGAATAACCACACCAATTTAGTTAAGAGTTAGAATATTTATTTCCCTATTTGTTACAGTCTAATATCATCTCCGTTAATCTCATTAGCAATCAATCTCATTAGTAACTCTTCAAACTTGTAATTAAAACACAATTAATCAAAATATAGAGCATATACGTCCAGCATTAACATGTCATTAGTAAGAAACAGTTTAGCAAGTTGCAACGATACGTGATTCAACAATGCAAGAATTCAGTCATTTGTCTATTTGCGTCAGATTTTGGTGAACACCTTAACTAACCTCGAATTAGCATCGGCATGTTTGGCCTTCATGCAAAACAATTTAGCAAACACAAATTTGGAAAACATCTAACTATGGCCTCTATCAAAAGAGTAGTTTGTACCTAGAAAGAAAAGGCAAACAGACAATTACAATTTTCATCAGATAGTTACCCCTCCAACGAATCAGCAATCAGCATCAAACTTCGTCCTCAGGACAGCAGTCGATTCACCATCAGCAAGAACAGGACAGGGCAAAGTCTCAGTATGGCATTGCTAACTATAAGTCTTTTCCCTCATAAGGAGTAGAAATAAGTATCAGGTAAGGAATGGGCTGAGGATGGTTAAAGTATCAGAAGACTAAATGGCAAAGTCTCAAATGGCAAGGTATAGCTTCAAGTGGAATGTCCGGTAATGGCTGATTTCTCCTCGGGTTATGCAGTTAGATCAAAACTGTCGAACTAGCCCTTAATTCCCCATTGGATCATTTTTTGGTGCATCATTATCTCCGTCATATAATTCTCCACCCACCTTACTAGAATTTTCCACAAAAAACAGTTCTCATGTAGTTGATTGGCCCACGTTATTGACGTCTTCATTGGTTGGAATGTCAGGTAAGAAAAGTTACACTTTACGCTCCAGTCAGTAGTCCCATTGTCTTCTCCTATTCTAGGATGCCTTGCACCTGTTACGAATTACACTGTTGCATTCAGCAAGAACGTCTCCTTGAGCAGGTCGAGTCTCATGAGAAAGAATTTACTACGGCTACACACGCATGTCTAGCTTCAGGAAAAGTACAGCTTTGTGTCCTTCAGGAGAACTGCACATTGCACGTTAGGAAAAACACAGTTTAGTATGAGACCAGGCAGCTAGGCCCAGACCCTCGCTAAACTAAGGTCTAGTGATTAAGTTAACAAACCCCTAATACATTACTCTAATAAAGATATGCTAATAAAAATTCAAAACATTGGTACATAATTAATTCATCATTAATAACTTTCATTAGTCTTTGTATACATTGGTAGCCACTGCTGATGACACAGAAAAGAAGGTCTCACAAATATTCATATATCATATAATCAAAATCGTATAAGGTAGTGTGACTTTAGCAAAGAAAATAATGTACGTGGGAAATTGTGTCCACGGGGTAGTTCGCCATTTTTATAAACGAGCTTAATTAATCATGAAGAATTGACAAATGTAGTAATCCGTCATAATTGCAAATGTATTCTATGATTTTCTTGTTAAAACTGTTAAATGCTTAGCTTAAATTTAGAAGAGGCTTTGGCCTAGTTGCCTGGTCTCAAATTTAACTATGTTGTTTTCACTTGCATTAACAAAGACATATTAGTTTACTTCAAAGGTTGTATTTTTCCAGTAGAGATGACTAATACACTTATCTCAAGGTTTCCTGCCAGGCCAGTTTCATCCCTTTTGATGCAAGGTCAGTTTCTGCAGGTGCGGACAATAAAGACACTGTGATAAAATTAATTGGCAAACTTTGTTGCAACTTGTGTTCCAAGGCCCCAAGGACACCTTATGCAAAAATGAGTACTAAGAGAAAGACACTATTCATAGGTCAAATTGAAGCCACCCTATGAACCCTGCAATGGAAGACCCTGGAGAATTTGGAATGTTTCTTACTTAAACCCACCGGACAAAGAGAAGTCAGCCATTTTCTACGATGCCATTTTGAAGCAAGATTCAAAAAGCCATTTTAGAACGACCCCTTGATGCCTTTTTTCTGTCACGGAGAAAGAGACTTTAAGAATTATCACCCTAGAGACTTTAACTTTAATTTTGCCCCGTCTTGCCCATGCAGTAACTTTTGCCCCATTCTCCTTGCTGCCGCAAGGAAACTTGCCTTAACTCTGCCCCTTGGGAATCGGCCCCACTCTGATCGAACCGACACCTGAAGGACGAAGACTTTTCTTGAATGCTGATTGCATTTGGTAAATATGAAAGGATAATTGTATTATGCATTGTGTTTTCCTTCCTAGGTACCAACTGCTTATTTTGATAGGGCCCAAGCTAGAAGTTTTCTAAATTTGTGTTGACTAAATTCGTTTTGCATAAAGCCCCACATGCCAATGCTAATTAAAGGCTAGTCCAGTTATTCATCTGATGCACCATGCTAAATTGAAATCTTGTTATGCTGACCGATGTATGAAATTAGTCAAATTCAATTGCTTATATTAGTGATTTGCATTGCCATAACTGAGTGCATTATAATCCAGGTATTGCGTAGATTGCGTTTCTTCCGCCGCTATGGACAGCTAGTAATGTTCATATACATAAATCATTTGATTTTGAGACTTACATATATTGTGCTAGCTTTGTTAATATAGGGAAATAAACTCATTAACTTTTAATAAACTGGTGTGGTTATTCATGACTGAAAGGTCATGTTGCGTCAAAATACAGATTGTTGTTGATTTCTAATATGTTGATTGATTATTAATCGATTATTGGTTGGTAATTATAATTGGTAATCGATGATTGATTTGAGTGATCCAACTATTCTTGGATGAGGAGAGCCCAACTAGGTTAAAAGGTCCACCGACCTCCAGCGTGCCCAAGTACAAGTAATTTATAAGGACTGGACGCGCTATCACTCCCCGTGGGCACATTTCAAACGTGTGCATTATTTTCTACGCTAACACAATTTCTATGCAGTTTCATTACACAATATATTGCAAGCTTTTCATGTTAAATTGCTTTTAAAAGACACAGGCGTTTAAAAATAAATGAAAAATTAGGAGATATCGGATGATGGAGACATGAATGTGGCTCAATTTCAGTAAACATTTTGATGAATCACAGGTATATCTTTTTTTTAAATAAACAATGAGCTTGACCTATCGAAGTAAGATAGCAGTCATAAGGGTTAATTTCATCCTGCCAGGATTTCTCTCTCAAGAGTCTGGAACATTCTGCAGCAGTACCCTCCTCCCAAATGGTTGTGAGTAGGCACATCAAGACGTGGTTTGCCCTAAAAGCCTGAGAACACCCACAAACTTGTGAGATGATTGGCATTTCCAAAGTTCTCTCCGACACTTTCCTATCCTGGAAATGTTCTGGTATATAAGGAGAGCAGGTCATAATGAGACATAGAGGGGGTGGAGGTGATGCGATTCCTTCATTGGGAAACGGTTTTCCTGATGGAGAAAGAATTACGCAGTTGCACATGGTGCTGCCGTCCCCTATGCACATTTGTACATTCTGTAAAATTACACCCTGGGGAAAGGGGAGCCTTGTTGACAATATGTGGAAATTCATGTATGCATGTTCCCTGGCACACTATTGGGAATATTTGTGAATTTCCAGACCACAAGTAGTGAATGTGCATCTATTTTCAGGAGTACTACAGGGGAATCTTTACTACGCCCCTTGTGAATCTGGTATGGTCGTGTGCAAGAAAGTGAAATGGATACGAAGATATTAAGGCGATGGTATGATCACACATACCGATCTAGTAAGCTACATATTTTTCTGAGGAAGGCGTTTTCGACCTCAATATTTCAGAGGTTATTGGAAAATACATTGGACAAATTTAAAAGTCTATTTTTCTCTTAATCTGCTTCTAGGTAGCCTACCAAACATTACTCTTACAGCTTCATTTCCATATGCCAAACTACACGTTATTATGTAAATGTGATGGCTGGATAACTTAAATGCATCAGTTTCCATTCAGCCCACCGGAGTTTTATGAAATGCGCACCTGCTGAAAGCTTCTAAAACTGAAGGAAGAGCAGCCTTTATTTTAAAACCCACATAAGAACAACTGACAACTGCATTAAAGATGCCGCTAGGTAAAAGCCGAGCAGGCGCTCAGCCCGCTCCCTGCTTCCCACGTGCCACAACCACTGCTGATACCGCTCAATATGAAAAGGAATGGAAATTAAAGCTATTGTCATTTCATCGTTAATGACTTTGGTTTTGCATTCACCTGCCCTGAGGGCCTACCGCAAAGGCGCTTTAACAAGTTATGTGCTTTCATGATAGCAACCGAGGGCTTGCACATCATCGCCATTGTTTCAAATGAAGGCCGTAAATAATGTGTACGCTGTGACGGTGGCCGCACAGCAAAAAGTGGCACGCTCATGTTTACAAGGCCATTCAGTGCAACAGCTGCAGGCAGAGCCCTCAATATAGTGCCTGTGATGTGAAACTGGGGTGCAGCAGCTGCAGGCAGAGCCCTCAATATAGTGCCTGTGATGTGAAACTGGGGTGCAGCAGCTGCAGGCAGAGCCCTCAATATAGTGCCTGTGATGTGAAACTGGGGTGCAGCAGCTGCAGGCAGAGCCCTCAATATAGTGCCTGTGATGTGAAACTGGGGTGCAGCAGCTGCAGGCAGAGCCCTCAATATAGTGCCTGTGATGTGAAACTGGGGGAAACACGTGGTTTGCATCATCGTGTGAAATACAGACAAGCCTACAGGAAAGTAGAATATTAATGGAGCCTCTAGAACGATGTGTTTTCTATTTTAAATTATATATATATATATAAATATATATATATATATATAGAGAGAGAGAGAGAGAGAGAGAGAGAGAGAGAGAGATTTAAAACACACACAATACTCCTTTTCTAGATTTGTATATTTACGGAATGTTAAAAGGCCGCCTTTCATAAATCCTTAAGGGCCCAGTAAAAGGTCCCATTGCATTGTGTGGTGCCTAGGACCACCGACTCAAATCAAGCACTGGGTAAGGGAAGCAATTCTAAGAAGCAACCCTAATAACTTGCTATCTAAGTTAGAAGCTAAACTATCCTTGATCTTTTTGTGCTTGGTAGCCAGAGGCCAGTGACAGGTATCAAGGACAACAGTAAAGCCTGCTTGTTTAGCTCTTTAACAAGAAGGTGAGCCCTTTCTACATGCAGACGTTGTTATCATAGTTTTGTTGTCAAAATGCTGTCATCATTTATACACATTGTGGAAGCATGTATCTGTTTTCCCTACAAAAATGCTTTTCCTTGCTAGATCTAGTTTTCAAGGGCAACGTCCATGAAATTACCGAATTAAAGGGAACAAGATAAGGTTTGGTGATTATTGGAAATGAAAGGGAAAGTCATTCTGTCAGATTGTCTGTCAGTACTGGATATGTCTTTGGCACATTTTTGCACATGCATGACCCAATTTTTGTTGGAATAAATTAGATTTATTGTTTTTTTTTAAAAAGCACACACCCCGATTCACAACGCCATGATTGTTTTACGCCTACTGGGTATTCACAGACGGATTCGTAGCTGGAGTTAATGCATTTACTACTCCACAATTTTTTGCACTTGGGTACAATTACATAAAAGTTAACACAAAAAATGTGGTGTGGGCAGGTTTGGATGTGATTTGCCTTGAAAGGTAGGGACGACCATAGACTCCTGCGTTTGTGAGCAGTTCCGGACATCTCTCTGACCCGTTCATAACTAGTAAACAGCCAGAGATAAAGTTCCACTAATGACTAGAGGGAAATCTCTTTAAATGTGGGAAGGAGACCAGAACACAAAAAAACTTCGTAGGGCTGGGCGGAAAGGGGGTTTGTCTATGGGAAAACATGTTTTCTGTAGAGTAAAAAAGCTAGAAGCCAAACAAAGTCATATTTACTTTCCTTAAACTGGGATTTTGCACCACGGAACACACTCTATGGTGTGCAACTTGGAACTTCAAGCTTTATGTTAACAAGATCTTCACCAGGTCTTACCCGCCATAAACGCAGGGGCGAATAGCGATGAGTATGCAATTTATGCATGGCTAAATAGCGCATGTGCAGTGAGCACATGGTAAATACAGCCATATCTGGGCCCAGATTTACTAATTTTTCACACAACGCAGTGCAGCATCTAAATGTGTTCGGCACTAGGGTGGAAACTCAGCACAAAGCCCTGCAACTGATGCTAAAACAAGGTTGAGTTGTGCACCGCACAGCCTAGCACCAGAGTGCAGGATTTGTACTGAAAGCATAGTCTTCCAGGAAATATTCCTATGCGCAGGAAAATTCTGATGCTCCTCCTTATTGGATGTGTGCTGTGCAAAACCTAGTCTGGAGTAGACCAGACTGCTTGCACTGAAAAAGGTTGCCATTTGCAGTGCAAAACTCCTTTTGCATCAGATAGTTAATACCCTGGCACAGCTTAATTTGTGGCAGTGTCTTCTGGTGCTGGACTTTAGCAATTATTTCTCAACAGGGGCACTTATTCCTGATAATGCACCACATGGTGACGCTGTCAGTCTATTTTTAAGTTGATCACATCCACAGATTGTTCAAAAACTCAATATTGATGTAAATTAATATATCAATACCTCGTTCAGGTGTTCCTACAGTGTTAGTGGTATGGAATAATCCAAATAGTCAGATTTAGTGGAGTGTTTTGGTTAAAAGGTAACAGTAGACTGGCATTCGGAAACACTGGCAGGTTGCACAAGCTGCAGTGGCCTGCTGTAAAAAAAATTAAAACCTTTTTTTCTTACAAATTAAGCACTGTAGCAGTCACCACCTTTTGCATGCGTTGCATACTTTTTTTGCCAGCACAAAAGCCTTGGTAATAATAGCCTTGAAATCCAAATTATGGCGCAAATAGGAATTTACACTCAAACCATAAGTCACACTGTTGTAATTAGAGGAACTCTACGGTGGCAAAACTTGTGATCATAAGGCGCTATTTTTTTTTCTGGTTGCCCCTTACCAATTGCTTAGAATCACCTATCTCCAGAGTCCTTGTGGGCTCCCACATAGATGCACAAATAGCTAAATTTAAGTGTACAAATCCATCCTAGCGATTCGCTGGGAGCTGCTTTATATCTGTAAATTGATTTAAACAAAACAGTTACCCTAAATCCGACTTTGTGTGCATTTGCTAGTCATGCCCCTAGCTAGGAGTATATTTTTAGGGGGGTTTGTCTCTCAGCTATTGACCAAACACTAAAGATGTGCATTACAGGTGTATTCTTTCTCAAATACGTATCAGGACAAATGTAAAGTAAACAAGGTTTTAAGCCCACAGTGTTTTTTATGCTTTTTTATTGGTGTATTGGTTGCATTACTAAATATTGACCCCCCCAAAATATCATGGCAGAAAAATATCGAGGACAGAATATCGAGAGGCAAGTGCATACAAGAAAGTATAGATTTACTTCTCCTAATTCCACATCTGCTTGCCTTGAAGATACAGATAATGCATGGATACAGGTATGCAGAGTAAGGTTTAGGAAATCTATACTTACCTGTTGATACTTTGGATTCCATACTCTGTCCTCTGTATTCTAGGCCATCAATATTATGGTTTCAATAAATGTGGATTTTTTTCTAAGTACATTTAGATAACACTCAATCAACTTTCCACAATCCAACTTTAAATACTATAATTTAGATGGGATTCAAAGTAAAGGGCTGCAAAGGTTGCTGGCTCATAACTTTGTGAATTTTCTAAACTGTCCAAGCTTTGTAAAATGCAAAGCTTATGAAGTTCTTTTAAAAAAAAAAGAAAAAAAAAAAAAGCTGTCCTCAGCTCCAAGCCCTTCCTCCCTCACCTATTTCCTAAGGAAGTGAATGTCCAGCCTCCACACTCAACATTTTTTGCTGAACGATGTCCTACCTTGACATTCAGCACCAGGAAATGATCACACCTGGAAAGTCTAACGGGATAAACCTTACCTCAGGTAAAGTTAGGAAAATGAACATGCTCCGTAAAGAGTAGAGTTTCATATTTGCACCCAACTTTCTAAGCGAGGTTTTAATTTAGCTCAATAACAGAGCTTGGAGCATACTGATTGAGTACATTTTGGGAAATTAGTGGCAAACAGGGCTGCAGCAATGGTGAAGACTAGAATTTAAATATAATTGTATGGGGAAGTTCCTACAGTGAATTTCACTGTCAGTTTGTGACAAAAGATGGATAGTTCAAAGACATTTGATCAAAAGCACCTGTCAAAACAGTATGGGCTTGAAACAGGCTCTAACACTGGCAAACACCCCTCATTGTTACAAGCAGGCTATGCGAAAGGTATTGTACAAAAGCAGACCTTCGTCAGACATCAACCACCAAGATATGTAGGTAGGCATGGTATATGATAGGTGATTGCATGAGCTTGGGATGAGATCATTTTAAGCCTATGGCATGGCTGAGAACACTAGTTCTATCTCGAGTTCGAGGCAGTGTAGGCGGGCAGGCAATAACACTGCCTCAAAAAGCCCCCAGTAGTAGTTTCACAGTTTGCATCTAGGATCCTGGTCTGTGACAACCACTCTCTTTGATGCTGCTTGCATGGCACCTCCCAGTTCGATAATACAGAGTCCTCCACTTGTGGAATTATGGACATTCTCCTCTCTTTCACATGCAGTAGACTCCTTGCATAGAAGCCTCAAGGTGGCATCCTCTATGTGCCTAACATTGTTTGGATGAGCATGCACTTTATGAGTGGTGAATGCAGAAAGTATGGAAGTATGCCATTTGGACTAGAAATGAAAAATATTTGCTGAGGGGTTGTTCTACATGACTACAGGTGCAGATAAAAATCAAGCTTCATGTTATGAACCAGTTGAGAAACTGCAATATTTAAATATACAATAGAAAGCTAAATCGCCTCCATAACAGAACTTAGGATTCTCAGCAAGTAGGTTGTTCTTTCCAGCTACTATACCAGAAACTGTAGATATGGCTGATATGCATTCTATGGGGAGGCATCAGCAATTCTCACCAAGAACTTGTAGTAACAAATCACAAGGGGCTGCTGGCGCCATTGTTAATCCATTTGTAAAAAGCAATAGGAATCAAGAAACAATGTTTAGACCTTAATAGGACTAAAAAGAACACTATGCAAGGTGATTTTTGAACCGTACAGTAAGATTCTTTTTCAGAAGGTAAGTGCAACATTGTGCATTGAAATCATAATGGGCTAGCTGTACTGAAAAAAATTATAAGCTATACCTTTCCCTTAAAATATCCAATCACTTTTTCTCCATGTATAGCTAGCTCTCATTTTCACCCTTGAGGCTCTGGTTTACTTTCTCTCTGCTCTCCTCTTCTTCTAGTCTCTGTACCTGTCTGTCTCACTCACCCTTTACCCATTTCTGTTTACCACTGCATCTGTTGTTCTTCCTGATCCTGTCTCTCCTGCTCTCTTCCTCTTGCTGTTTCTATTTCCTTTCTTTCTTTCCTTCTCCTCTCCTTTTCTAACCACTCTTTCCTCTATATTCTGCATATTTCTAACTACTCAATATGTTTTATTCTCCTCCTCAGCTTTCTTCCCCATAGATCATATATGACAACTGAAACTTCCTTTTTGCTGTGCATGGCCATGAGCAGCCACTGCCAGCTTTCTTTGGCCACTATGCATTTTGCTGTTTCTCAGACACTGAAGCCTACCATCCTGTGGGATTTCCTGAACTGAAGAAATTCCCTATAACCTTGGAAGAATAAGTTAGTGCAATGCAGCCATCCTATCCCTGCAGTTTGTTGTCCATTCTTGCTGGACAGGAAATCAATTTGCATGGGCTTGGTGAGTACGCCACTGCCAAGATGTGTTGCATAAGGGGCGTCAGTGCCCGACGGGCACCCCTTCCTCGTTGGGAGGACTTCCCCAGCTGGGCCTCATGGATCTTCCTCGCCCAGTGCCGCAGGTCCTCCCACCTCTTCCTGAAGTGGGTGCTCCGCCTGTTGTAGTCCCCCAGGGTCCGCACTTCCTTGGCGATGGCATGCCAAAGTACCATCTTCTGGTTGGCGCTGACCTATATGGGACACACAGAAAAGTAACACTGAGGTCAGACACTGGCCAATCATATACAGCTGGCTATACGTCCACTATGGGATGGAAATTTCAAACAGCCTAACAGCACACACGCACGCAGCAGGTCAGGAACCCTGGACCAAACAGTGTCACAGGTGCACATATGTATGCAGCCAACACCCACCACTACACACATCCATGACCCCAATCCTCTTACTCACCTGTACCTCTGGCTGACCGTAGAGCTTGGCGTACGGGGGCAGGACCTTGTCCACAAGATTCTCCAATTCCTCGTTGGTGAAGGCCGGGGCCCTTTCCCCTGTAACACGTGCCACTTCCATGACCAGAGGCAGGACACAGCAGTAAACTCAGTGGAGTACCTGCATGCACGAGATCAGGGAGTCAAGTGAAGTTGGGGTGACGAGTTTGCATACACACCGTGGCGGTGTGCAACGTCATCGCCGGCAGCGATCATGATACGCTAAGATTGCCCATTAACAACCATGTTAACCAATGAATTTGCGCACAGCGGTAAACACCAGCTTAAGCTATTACGTCAACCGCTAGCGGTATGAGATCACTTCCACCATGACACTTCTGGATTACAGGGGGCAGACACTTTGGCCTTAACTACGCAGTTGTAAAACCCTCATCTGCACAATGCAGGCCCTATTGTCCCCTAAACACCCATAGGCATGTAACAATATACATCACCTCACCTGACCAGTCCTGATATATCATTGTGGTCATGTTGCTGTAATGTCACACACACTAAGCATTAGTGTCGTCGACAATCATGCCAGCAGTGCTGAATGAAAAACAATGTGTGTAGATGTCTGTGTGTTCCTCACACGTGCTTTCAACTTCTCCTAGGTACAGACCATTGTGGTGAGGAAGGGAACCATCGGTGTACAGACCACTTGTTGATTTGTGGACCATGGTGGAGCGTCACATCATTATCAATTACAGACTCACTCGTGCAACTATTCATGAACTTTGTGCATAACTGGATCCAGTACTGACACCGGCAAATCATAATCAGCATGCCATCCCTACTGAAGTGCAGGTGCTCTCTGCACTCCATTTCCTTGCCACAGGCTCATTTCAAGTGACAGTGGGCATGGGTGCAGGTTTTTCACAGCCAATGTTTAGCATAATACTGTCAAGATTCCTGAATTCTTTTCTACGACACCTACAGTCCTATGTGAGGTTTCCCCAAAGTGCTGACCTCCCTGCCATCAAGTCGGACTTCTATGCCTTTGCTAACATACCCCATGTGATAGATGCCATCAATGGCACCCATATAGCTAACAGCCCTCCAAGAGTCAGTGAACAGGTGTACAGAAACAGGAAGAACTTTCATTCCATGAACATTTAATTGGTGTGTACTGCAGGCCAGTACATCTCACATGTGAATGCCATGTTCCCTGGTTCAGTCCATGATTCCTTTGTGTTGAGGAACAGTAGTGTGCCACACAAGATGGAACAACTACAAGAGGACAGAGGGTGGATCATAGGTAGGTGGTTCTGACACTTATTGCCACATAGCAGACAGCCAGTCTGTCTGCCTCTAAGGGCTGTGAATGAAAGTCCTGTTTTGCACCTTTTTCTAGGTGATTCTGGCTATCCCAATGTGCGTTGACTCCTGACACCAGTGAGGAATCCTGGAACAGATGCAGAGAGGAATTACAATGAGGCCCATGGACGTACTAGGAGGGTGATAGAGCGCACAATAGGTCTCCTGAAGGCTAGATTCCGTTGCCTACATATCTGTGGCGGTTCCCTGGCCTATGGGCCTGAAAAGGTGTGTAGAATAGTGGTGGCCTGGTGCATGCTGCACAACATGGCTGTGAGAAATTCTGTCCCCCTCTTGGAGGAGGAGAGTGATGTATAGCCAGACCAGCTTCCTCAGAGAGGGGATGAGAGTGATGGTGATGATGAGGAGGGGTAAGATATAAATACCATGACCCAACTGATACAACTCTACTTCCAGTAACTTCGTGGGACAATTGGATGAGATTGCTGTCTGTGCATCATACTTTCAGTGTGCCTTGTCATCTAGGGGGGTGTTGGGTCAATACTCATTGCCACTGTGACCAGGTCTGAAATGGACAGATTACAATATAGTATAAAAGTTCAACACATCTGTAGGCACAACAACATGTAAGGCGTGTGGTGCATTTCCTGCTACTCAGATAACAATAAAAGAGTTATCATACATACTTCACTTTGTTTAAACTTACTGACAGGGGACATTGTAACAGGGAAAAGGTGTTTTATTTGGTGCAGGGATTAAATCGTGCAGGTTTCAGTGATGGGAGTGGGCTACTAGTGCTTGTACAATATGGCAACATGGTTGCAGCATTGTTGGCAGTAGTGGTAGGTCCATCAATGTTTACAAGAGTTTGTTGCAGTTTTCACAAGGTTTGGTGGTTGATTCAGTGGGACACTTGAAGGACAGTTCTTGCCAGAGTCAATTCTTTGAGGGGGCTTTGTTCTTGGCAGGTGTTCCTATGCCATATCTGAGCCTGAGGGTCCGTTTGGGTGCCTGGTGTTGGCTGGTACAGGTTGAGATGGATGTCCCCTGTGAGTCCTGAGAGGGTGGTACATGTGCAGTTGCTGCTGATGCTGTTGTTGTCTGGTCTGTATCAGGGCCTGTAGTAGGGGCTTCCTGGTCTGTGTGGGCCTCAGGCTGTGTTGGGACAAGGTGCAGCAGCGCACCTGCTAAGCTGGCCATTGTGGCATTGTGAAGTTTCCACTGTTCCATGGCCTCTTGGTGGTGTTCTAGCTGCATCCTTTGACTCTGCTCCAGGGTGGATACTATATGGGCCAATCTGTCCTGGGTATGGTGATATGCTCCCAGGAACTAAGAGATCACATCCTGGGCTGTAGCATCCATCCTGTGGCCTCCCCCCTGGGCCACTGATTCCCTCCCACTGGGCCTAGCCCCCTGTGTCTGTGTCCCCTGCACAGGTCTGGTGGTACCACTTGCACTGGGGCCATCATCTTCCCCTGTTGGTAGGGGGTTACTGTGGTCTCTGTACTTGTGTTCCACCTGTCTGTGGCCTGGATACACAGGTGGGGGACGGTTGCCCTGAGCTGATGTATATATACTGGGTGGTAGGGGTGTAAGTGGTATCCTGGGTGGGGCTGCTGGATGGTGACATTCCAGGACTGTGTGAGGAGCCAGGGTGATCATTAGTGTCCAGGGTTCCATCCCCAGTGTCCCGGGAGGTGCCTCTTTCTCCCTGTGGGGCACTGCCACTCCTTGTCCTGTCCGTCAGGGTGGCATGAGTGGTGGTGCCTGTTGGGAGGAATGGACATGTCTGTTACATTAGCATGATAGGATGGGGTGCACAGGACTGGGCGGGTTTGTGCAGGTTTCACACTTTGGGGCCCAGCAGGTTGCTTTTGTGAGGTTAGCATTGCTTTTTTGCTTAAGATGTGGTGGTGCATTGTGGGTGCTGTAGGCCATTTTGATTCCTTGCAGGGGTGGGTGGCTGTGCACAGGGGGAGGGATGTGGGCCTGTTAGTGTATTTGTGGGCATGCAGGGTGACTGGATGTAGTGATTGTGGCCTGGGTGGGGTTGTGGTCCTGGTGGTAGTTGGAGGGGTAAGGTGGTGCATGCATTCCAGGTATGAGGCATATGGGGTAATTGTAGAAGACTTACCCGAGTCCATTCCTCCAGTGAGTCCAGTGAGTCCTTCAGGTTGCAGGATGGCCAGTACCTTTTCCTCCCAGTCAGTGTAGTCGGGTGGTGTTGGTGGCGGTCCTCCCCCAGTCTTCTGGACTGCAATGTGGTGCCTGGATGCCATGGACCTGACCTTCCCACCCAAGTTCTATCTCTTGTAGATGTTGTCCCTGGTGTGTGGATGGTGTCCCACTGCATTGAACTTGTTCACTATTATCTGCCATAGCTCCATCTTCCTGGCGATGGGTGTGTGCTGGACCTGTGCCCCGAATAATTCTGGCTCGACCTTCAGGATCTCGTCCACCATGGTCCTTAGCTCCCTTTCTGTGAAGCGTGGGTGTGCATGGGGTTCCATGGTGAGCATTGTGAATGGTGTCTTGTGTGGATCTAGGTGAGTGTGCTCTTGTGTGGTTGGGTGTATGTATCGTGGATTGTGGCGTTCAGTGTCTGCTTCCGGAGTCCTCTGTATTAGTTGGCCTAATTTCATTGCAAAGGATTGTGGGGTGTGTCTGTGAGTGTTATATAGTGTTGTGGATGTGTGTCAGGTGTGTGGGTTTCAAACTTACCAATGTATTCATTCAGCTGTTGGGTCCACTTGCCGCCCGTGGTGGTCTGTACCACCAATAGTCGTTAGGCTTCCACTAACTGCTGCAGTGATTTGTGCTTCATTATTTGGAGGGTTGGGTGTTTGTGTGCTCGGCTGTGGCGGGGTGGGAGGTCCAACATTTCCACCGACAAGGTCCTGGCAGTCACTGATGGCAGGGAGATTTTTGTCAGTTTCTGATTTTTGCATCATTATATGGCGGGTTTTTGTTCACCATCAATGGCTGTCTTCTGTTTGCCGTTGCCATGGCGGTCAATGGTGTTTACCGCCGTGTTCATAATGAGGGCCTTAATCTTCAGTTTACCTATGGTTTGATTTGACATTATATAGTTATGTAATTTCACAACTAGCATTTCTGGCCCACATTAACACAAACACCATAGCACTCACCAGTCAGCAGCCAAAAAAAACATACACCTCTTGCTTTCACAAAAGACATATCTGCTAAAAGGGTTTTCCATCACCATTACTGTGCAACCAATAAACCATCCACCAAAAAATGAACAGATATGGAATAACTGAAAAAATCTTTAGCACACTGCTTGTCAATTGGAGCACTTTAATCTAGTCCACCACTGCGGGTCTCACATTGCTATGCACTATTACTGCTTATTTACATCTCACAATGACACTCAGATATGGGATGCTAGTAACAATGCAACCCACCAGATCTCTCCACTTCTCTTTCCCTCCAACCATGCCACCTCACACTCACACCTATGCACAGAATGTTTTGTTGGACAACTCAGTGCAGTAACCAGCTAGGTACACTATATTCATAAAAAACACCAGGAAGGGATTTGCAAAGTGGTTCAAAGCTGCCAGCATACTGAAAAACATTTCTGTGTCTCTCAGACCTCATCTACCACACTGCTACTCGCTGTCTTCTGTAATAAAATAACCACACCTCAGTGGTCATCATGTACAGCATGGAAACCCTTCTCACGTAGGCTCACAAAACAAAGAAAACACCCAACCGCACAGCCTTTATGCGTAGCTTGCTGTCCATGTAGATAAGCACTTCAGTACATCACATAGATGCAACTAAGTGCTATGTAAATGTTCCAATAAAATACAATGCAACAAAATATCATTGTGTATCACCACAATTTGTTTTGATCCTATTCCATCACACTTCAGCATTGCAATATGAAACGTACTTCATTTTTTCTTTCATAACTGCGGTATATTTAGAAATAGGAGAACTGTTATTTAAATTTTGTTGTGATTTAAAAAACTGCAAACCTACCTCTTTGTTTTTGCACTCCCTCTACTACACCAATAAATTCGTCCCACAGTTCACTTTACAAAATGTTCTCACCTTGCAGTCAGAGAAAGAAATGTGAAAGAGGCAGAAGACATAGCCAGACACTTAGGCCCCCATTACGAGTGTGGCGGTCTCAGACTACCCTATTATGACTGTGGCAGATGGGTCACGGTCCAACCGCCGGCACTGCCAGGTTGCTGCCTGTCAAGAGTGTGTCGGTCTCAGCGGTCGCAATCTGCAAGCAGCGCTGCCCTGGGGATTACAAGTCCCCTTTCCAACAGTCTTTGCATGGAGGGCTCACCGCCATGCAATGGCTGGGGGAAAGGGGGCATCAGGGGCCCTATGGGAGCACATGCACTGCCCATGCACCTGGCATGGGCAGTGCAGGGGCCCCAATGGACAGCCCTGTCGAACATTTCACTGCCCAAATTACGGGTAGTGAAATGCGTGACGGGTGCCGTCACACCCGATGCACCACAAATTACTAGCCGGTGTCAATGTTGTGGGGCGTTTTCCACTCGGCCATCAGGCGGAAATGCTGTTCTTGCCCATTGGCCCAGCGGAAAACTCCTAATGGGGCAGGCAGCATACCGCCAGCATTGGCGGTATTCTGGATGCAGCAGTTTCGGCAGTCTTTTAAAAAGACCGCCAAAGTCGTAATGAGTGCCCTAATCTCGGTCCTTAAATGCACAGAAAATATATGAATATAAAAAGAAAATTTAAAGGGATTTTAAGTGCCTATGTACCTCAATTCTAGAATGGTTGTGTCAATTATACTGGATGCATTCAAATGTCAATACAGTTTCTTTAAATAAACCAAGTTTTCAATAAATGCTGTCCCAGTTGCCTGGGTCATTTGGTGGAGGGGGAAAGATGAACAAATTCCCCCCCAACCATCCCTCCTCTACCTCTGGTTACTGCCCTGTTGCTAGTTTGTGAGGGGCGTTTGCGTCTTAAAAATTGCTGGAGAATAACCCCTGTTAAAAGCAGTCCGGTAAGAAGTGGTTTTCAATTGAGAAAAGTATTTTGCTTGTGGAGAAGCAAAAGAAAAGATTGTTTTTCATAGTGCAAGTGCGTTCTTATGTGCACTTTACATTTTTTTCATGCAAATATTTTTATGATGGAGTAGTTCTTGGAATCTCAGGTGCATGACAGTGTACATGAGTCACGGGCCTGTAAGAATAAGAGGTAGTTAGCCAATTACTGAATATCAGTAGTCTTCATGTTTTGCATTTAAGCAGATACAGAGCATGGCATCAATTGACCTCTTAGCGTGGGTAATTAGCACCCATTTACCTCATATTGCAAAACTGAAAGGGACATATTTATGAGCCCCTTGCGCCACATTAGTGTAATTCTTTTTTACGCTAATGTGGCATTAGGTTGGCAACAACGCCGCACCATATTTAAAAAATGCAGCAGTGTATGCATTGCACCACTTTGTAAACCCTTGCACGGGCCACGCATAATGTATGCAGGGGGTTCCGGCAGGAGGAGGCCCAGAAAAGTGGTGCAGTTGAATCTCAAAGACTCCACCGTGCCATTTTTAGCATTAAAATGCTCTCATCGTTTTCATAAGGACCTCTTTTGACTTTGCAAGATAAGCGTAAACACATTTGACGCTAATCCTGGAAAGGGCCAAACTAGCATCAACATTTTTGATGCTAGTTCCCTAACATGCACCATTGTGCGCCGTATCAGAAATATGGCACACACATGGGGGCATTATGGGGATGCAATGGGGCGCAGGAAAAGTGGCGCATTATGGCATGATACGCCACTTTTCATAAATATGGCCCAAAATCTTAATACGGTCCTCGAACAAGAGAGTACCAAATTAAAGACCTGAAGTTCTCAAAACACATATGTGATCAAACCTTGAAACGTATGTTTTTTTTCTTCAAGAAATGTACAGCATTCATCAGTATTTGTGTGCTGCATTGTTCGTGCCTATATGAAGAGAGCACCGATACCTAGTCCCAAGTTATAACTGATTTGAATGTTTTGTTTTTTCTCTGTTTCAACTTAACCCCTTGCTTACCAAGTCACTGCTCACTGTGTGTTTGTGAATTATGTATCTGCTTGCTATATTGTAAACCAACCTTATGTCTCCAGTCCTCAAGCGGCACGTAAATATTCGAAATAATTAAAGTTTTGCCCAAAGGGTCAATTTTAGGCCCATTTTAGAAACGATAGCTACGGTGAAAGTTGCCGACAATATCATAGTCCAAACAAAAATAACAACAGATTAAATATTCAAATAAATAATACCAAAGCACTCATAGGGAATTAATTGGAAAACCAGCAGGGTGGGGCAGAGTCCTTCCCACTACCCCTTGGAATCTGTTTACCTGTCTGAACTGTTGACAAGGAAAGGAGATTTCACCTTGATTGCAGGTTACATTTGCCTCAGTATTTAAATAAGTTGCCATAATATTCTTAACAGATAATTATCACAATGTGCAATTCAATTAAGTATTGTTTGCTACTCGAGGGACCTGGGTTGTGATGTTTTCGAGACCTATTGGAAGCGGAGCAGAAGTAAAGGCGGGTGTTGACTCCCTTCTCTGGCAGAAAACAACTGTGTGACAGAATACCTGGCGTTCATTCCTGGCTGTGTTTGACTCACTATTGCATGTGTTGCTATAATAATCATGACAGGTAATTGATATGTGTAATAAGTGATTCAATTTCGAATGACCTGTTAGCATGCTCATGTTCGACAGTAATAATTTGGCTATTGTCTTACAATGTTGTCCATGATTCTGCGCTCAAAGCACTAAGCGGACGTGTGCATAACAGCAAGATCAAACGATGTAATTAATTGCGGAAAGCATGCTGCCAACTGTGAGTTATATGCATAGTAATGTCAATTCAAATTATTTTCTTTTTTTGTCTTAATGAGACAGTAACAGTTCACGCGCTCTTAATCAGCCCTATCCCTACTGTTTACCCAGGTCTTATTTTTTAGGTCTGGCCTAAAGTCAGCTTTCGGACGGAAAATGAAACACAGAGCACGGATCAGAAGAGTTGGGGTGGGAGCAATAATTATTAGTGCAGCTCTCTGCCAGAATGCACATTAATCCTTCTCTGCCACAGCTTCCACCACCCCACAACTCTTGTCCCAAACATTCCAGTGCCTCACATGCATAAACACAAGGCAAGTAAGCATTAAATAAATGAGACATTGTAGTATAATACTATAACATCTACTTTCGCTATGTACTGCCTTTAAATCTAGTAAAAGGACCAGCCTTATGAGGTTTCCCTCTCTCAGGTCCAGATTTAAGAGGGCCTGGCGCCATTCTAACACCACATTAGCATCATTTTATTTATGTTAATGTGGAGTTAGAAGGCCAAATTTACAAAGTAGTGCAATGCATGCATTGTGCCACTTTGCGACCCTTTGTGCCACATTATGCCTGCACCAGGCATAATGTATGCAAATGGGGTGGTCCCCCATTAGGAGGGACGTAAAAATGGCACAAAGAAATCTAACAGATTTCTTTGCGTAATTCTTTCTGCAAATTTTAATACCTGCTCAGAACAGGCATTAAAAGGAGGCTCCCTTTGGTTTCAATGGGCCCCTGGGTGATTTGCAGGATTAGCGTCAACATTTTTTATGCTAATCCTGGAAAGTGCTGGACTAGCGTAAAAAATTCTGACTCTAGGGTGGCATTGGGAGGGGCGCTAAAGGGTGCAAGAAAAGTGGTGCGGTACTAGCTGCAGCGCCACGTTTCATAAATCTGCCCCTCATTCTCTTAACATGGGTAGAACTATAAGGGTTCAACAATCTCAGCTACAGATACTGACTCAGAAGTAAGAGGTATGCATGCACTAACACTCGACACCCTGAGTTAGCTTGATTACCACATTTCAACATTGGATGACTTTTTCATAATACTCATCCTCTACTGAAGGATTAAGTTGGGGCACACCCCTCACTGTTTGGAATGCTCTATGTGAGCCTAATTCCACCATTGACCATTTTCTATACAGATTACTGTCTCATTAACCTTGCTGACACCTTTAGGAGTATCTCCGAAAACTAATTTCAAATAGTAGCATCTTGTTCCTGATAAAATGACTACCCTTGACCTTAGAGACGGACACAGCTTTACAATTATGGTATTGTTTTTTTCATGTTCCGCTTATTGTGCAAGCGGAGCATATAAACTTTCATTGCACCATAAACCATAAAGGATCATTTCCATCATTTTAGGGCGCAGAATGGTTACTGCTGGCCTAACCCTGAACAAGGCAAAAGGCGACTCCTTGGTGGTACTGTGTGACCTTGTGCGATATGGCCATAGACAGGCCCTTAACATGGGTAAACCATAAACCCGGGCTTCACGTTTTGTCTCCTTGATGAGCCCGTTCATTCTGGGGACATGTTGAATATGTCCATCTCTTAGGAAAGTTTTCATGTGGACAGGCCCCAATTGAACCCCATTATCACTTACAATTTGCTAAGGAAATCCTTCCTCCGCAAACATCTTCCTCAAGAAGGTTATGGCAGCTTCCATTGTCACTTGAACTGTAAAAGTAATTTTCACATATTTCCAGTAGTAATCTACCATGACATCGTGTTTATCAAGAAATAAAAAACCCCAGTACACCACTCAAGTTTATGAATGGTTTGGGCCCCTTCGGGTGGCGGGGAAAAAGGTCAGGACATATGCACTTGCATATTCAGTGTATTGTACACTTGCACCCATGCCTTAAAACATTTCACATACATCCCCACATCGCAATCATTTATGGCCACCACAAATTCAAAGTAAATTTCTTTCTGTTGCCGAAAATACTAGTATTCCTGTCATCAGAAAGTTCAATTAATTTTTGGCTGATGAAACAGGTGCATCCCTTGTATCATCCTAAATGATCATATTCACATCTAGGGACAATTTTTCATTTGTCTTTAAGTATGGGCCTCTAGTTTGCAGTGGTTTGCACCCTGTCCAAGTAGGGACCTTTACTCTAGCCAGGTAAGGGATTCACACAGCTAAGATAACCCATACTAGCCACTCTGGTAGCTTGGCATGAGCAGTCAGGCTTATCTCAGAGGCAATGTGTAAAATATTTGTATACACACACACACACACACAAGACCAATACGACAAACATCCAACATACAGAAGTAAAGATATGGGCCCGTATTTATACTCCGTTTGCGCCGAATTTGCGTCGTTTTTTTCGACGCAAATTCGGCGCAAAACGAACGCCATATTTATACTTTGGCGTTAGACGCGTCTAGCGCCAAAGTATGGGCAAATAGCGTCATTTTTTTGCGTGAACGCCTTCCTTGCGTTAATGAGATGCAAGGAAGGCGTTCCCGTCTAAAAAAATGACGGCGACGCAAATGCGTCGTATTTATACTCCCGGGCAAAAATCACGCCCGGGAGGTGGCGGGTCAAAAAACCCCGCATTTGCGCCACTATTTAACGCCTGGGTCAGGGTAGGCGTTAAGGGGCCTGTGGGCTCAAAATGAGCCCACAGGTGCCCTCCCCTGCCCCCAGGGACCCCCCCTGCCACCCCTGCCCACCCCAGGAGGACACCCAAGGATGGAGGGACCCACCCCAGGGACATTCAGGTAAGTTCAGGTAAGTATAATTTTTTATATTTTTTTATTTTTTTGGGGTGGCATGGGGGGGCTTATTTGTGCCCCCCTACATGCCACTATGCCCAATGACCATGCCCAGGGGACACAAGTCCCCTGGGCATGGCCATTGGGCAAGGGGGCATGACTCCTGTCTTTACTAAGACAGGAGTCATGAAATGGCGTCTGGGCGTCGTAAAACAATGGCGCAAATCGGGTTGAGGCGATTCTTTTGCCTCAACCTGACTTGCCCCATTTTAAGACGCCCTAACGTCATTTTTTCCCAACGCCGGCGCTGCCTGGTCTACGTGGTTTTTTTCCACGCACACCAGGCAGCGCCGGTCTGCTTGCGCCGGCTAACGCCATTCCATAAATACGGCGCCCGCATGGTGCTTCAGAATGGCGTTAGACGGCGCTAAATTTTTTGACGCTAAACTGCGTTAGCGCAGTTTAGCGTCAAAAAGTATAAATATGGGCCATAATTTTTTAAAGGTTTCAATGAGTCTTTATCCATAGGAATCAACGGTTGTTTCTTTTTAGCACAAAGTAGCTGGGATGCGTAAAAAACAAAGACAATTCGAGCCACAAGGGAGGTGAGGTGCTGCAAAACAAAGTGATGCATCAGTTCCTTACTGTGCAGGGGAGGTGATGAGTTGATTCTTTCCTCGCAGGAGAGGTGCTGCGTCAGTTCCTTACTGACAAGGGAGGTGATGTGTCGATTCTTTCCTTGCAGGGAAAGGTGATGTGTTGATTTCCAGAGATGCAGCCTCAGTTCCTTACCGGTGTGGGATTGATGAGAAATTGATGCCCCAGAGACAATGTGTGAAAAATCCAGATGCGCTGTGTTGATGGAGCCGCTGTGAAACAGGCACTGCGTTGATTTTGCAGCCGAGAGACAGCACTGTGTTGATTATCCACCTGCAGGACAGGCACTGCATCGATTTTTATACCACGTCCCAAAGGTGTGTGGATTTTCTTTTTCAGGTCACCATCTTACACTTCCAAGGGCCCAGGGACCAGAATTGGCACCACTTGTCAAGTCAGGACTCTCAGCAGAAGAGTCCAGGCACTGGCAGATGAAGTCCTTGCTGTCCCTGAGAATTCTAACAAGAGGCAAGCTAATTTAGGCCCTTGAATAACCTTGGAAAGCAGGATCTAGAAAGCAAAGTCCAGTCCTTGAACTCTTAGGGCAGAAGCAGCAAGCAGCAGGCTAGCATAACAAAGCTACAGGCAGAGTGGCAGACCCTCCTATGGCATCCAGCTCTTCTTCCTGGCAGAGTGTCCTCAGTCCTGAAGTGTTCTAACTTTGTGGGGTCAGAGGGCCAGTACTTATACCCAGTAAGTAAACTTCAAAGAAAAGTATTTGTAGTGCACAAGACCCCGCCTTTCCTGCCATGGTCCCAGACACACTCCAGGGGGTTGGCGAGTGCTTTGTATATGGAGAGGCACAGTCCTATTCAGGTGCAAGTGTCAGCTCTTCCCACCATTCTAGCTAAGGAAGAACCATCGGGACATGCAAGGAACACCCCAACTCCGTTTGTGTGACTGTCTACAGTCACCTGACCCAGACGTGTATTCCACAGACAGGCAGAGGCACAGAATGGGTAAGCAAGAAAATGTCCACTTATTAAAAGAGGCATTTTCAAACTTACAATTTAAAAACCAACTTCACTAAAATATGTATTTTTAAATTGTGAGTTCAGACACCCCAAACCATACATCTCTATCTGCTCCCAATGGGAAATTACACTTAAAATATATTTAAAGGCAATCCCCATGTTACCCTATGGGAGAAGTAGTCCTTGTAATAGTGAACAATGAATTTAGCAGTATTTCACTATCAGGGCATGTAAAACACACCAGTACATGTCCTACCTTTTCAATACACTGCACCCTGTCAATGGGGCTACCGTGGGCCTACCTTAGGTGTGATATTCATGTAGTAAAAGGGAAGGCTTGGACCTGGCAACTGGGTGCACTTGCCAGGATGAACTGGCAGTTTAAAACTGCACACACAGCAATGGCAGGTATTAGACATCTTTACAGGGCTACTCATGTGGGTGGTACAATCAGTGCTGCAGGCCCACTAATACATTTGATTTACAGGCCCTGGGCACACATGAAAAACTGTACTAGGCACTTACTAGTAAATCAAATATGTAATCATGGATAAACCAATCACCAATACCATTTAGACATAGAGCACTGACAGGTTAGCACTGGTCAGCACTGGTAAAGTTCCCAGAGTCCTAAAGCCAGCAAAAACTAAATTTAACACACAGTCAAAAACAGGAGGTAAGAGGCAACATATTTGGGGATAACCCTACACAAAGGCCAATTAACAAAACACAACCCCCTTCCAGCCTAAAGTCAGGGTAGGCCAATCAATACCTTGCTGGACTTCCCTGCTTAGGGCGATGGATCCTGTACAATGGCCAGTTCTACACCTCTCCAAACCTAGGTGGATCCATCTGTCAATACTGTCAGGGTCCTCTGAACTAACCCAGGGGGAACCATTCTCCTCATCTGTGCAGCGCTTAACCTTACCTTGCTCACAGATGAATCCCAGTAGGCAGACAATATCATTATAGCCATCAGTGTGATGTAGCCCATCCCACCCCTTAGGTCTGACTTTGGTCCTGAAACCTAGGGAAAACTTTGACCACAAGGGCAACAACCAACAAAGATCACTGACAGTTGTCAGTGTCAAGAGCCAGGCGCCGCACCATTCCACGGTCTCTAGACTCTGTGGCTTTGAAACGTGGGGGGCAGTATGCCCAGGTGTCTTGCACCCATTGTCCACTTCACCACCCACCATTTCACGGGGGTATCCTAAGAGTGATCACTCAACTTGGGGTCGTACCCTTAGGTTGAGTAGAGGACAGGGGTACTGCCCCTCCCAGTTTCCCTGACATTGGGCCAACTCATTCCCCAGAATGCGGTCTATGGAAACCTAGGAACTAACAGTTACCTTTCCCTGGGTCACCTAATCATCCCACTGTAGGGCACGAAGCCCAAAACAGGGCATTCCTTGGCTTGGCTGGATACTATAGGAGGTTTGTGAAGTGATATGGATCCATAGTGACACCCCTCACAGAACTTATCTCCAAGAAAATGCCCAGAAAAGTTAACTGGACCTTGGACTGTCAAAAGGCCTTTGACACCCTGAAAGAAGCTATGTGCTCAGCACCAGTTTTGAAAGCTCCAGATTATTCAAAGCAGTTCATTGTGCAGACTGAGGTCTCTGAGCATGAGATAGGAGCATTTCTATCCCATACCAATGATGATGGCCTTGATCAGCTTGTTGCTTTTATTAGCATGAGGTTATTCCCCAGGGAGCAGCTTTGGAGTGCCTTAAGAGGGAGGCCTTTGTAGTGGTTGGGCCCTGAAGAAGTTGAGACCATACCTGTTTGGTACTCACTTCACAGTTCAAACTGACCACAGACCTCTCAGATGGCTTATGCAAATGAAAGGAGAGAACCCTACAATGCTGAGATGGTCTGTAGCCCTACAGGGAATGGACTTTGTAGTGGAACACAGACCTGGGACTGCCCATGTCAATGCAGATGGCCTTTCCAGGTTCTTCCACTGAGAAAATGAACACTCGCTTGGAAAAGGTTAGCCTCATCCTCTCGTTCGGGGGGGAGGTGTAGGAAAATGCCTCTCATGGGATGGTTACCCTCTGATGTTTTGCCTTTTGTTGACGCTAGTTCTGATTGAAAGTGTGCTGAGATCCTGCTAACCAGGCCCCAGCACCAGTGTTCTTTCCCTAAACTGTACCTTTGTTCCCACAATTGGCCCAGCCCTGGCACAAAGATAAGTCCCTTGTAACTGGTACCCCTGGTACCAAGGGCTCTCTGGCCAGGGAAGGTCTCTAGGGGCTGCAGCATGTATTATGCCACCCTGGGGACCCCTCAATCAGCACATGCACAATGCCTCACAGCTTGTGTGTGCTGGTGGGGAGAAAATGTATCCCCTCAGAGTGCCATGTACTCAACCCACTGCCTGTGGCATAGGAAAGTCACCCCTCCAGCAGGCCTTACAGCCCTAAGGCAGGGTGCACTATACCACAGGCGAGGGCATAGTTGCATGAGCACTATGCCCATACAGTGTCTAAACCAAATCTTAAACATTTTAAGTGCAGGGCAGCCATAAAGAGTATATGGTCTGGGAGTTTGTCAAACATAATGGCTACACTGAATTCTGGGAAGTTTGGTATCAAACTTCTCAGCACAATAAATCCACACTGGTGTCAGTGTGGGCTTTATTGAAAAATACACACAGAGGGCATCTTAGAGATGCCCCCTGTATACCAGTCCAAACACGAGTGTTAGGCTGACCAGTTCTCGCCAGCCTGCCACAACCAGACGGGTTTCTGGCCACATGGGATGAGTGCCTTTGTCACTCTGTGGCCAGGAACAAAGCCTGCACTCGGTGGATGTGCTTTTCAACCCCCCTAGTACTAGTAAATCAAATATGCCGGTCATGGAGAAACCAATCACTAATACCATTTAGACAGAAAGCACTGCCACTTTAGCCCTGGTCAGCAACGGTACAGTACCCAAAGACGTAAAGCCAGCAAAAACAAAATTCTGCGTACAGTCAAAAACAGGTGGTCAGAGGCAAACATTTTTTGGGGATAACCCTGCACAAAGTGCCATTCAAACACCTACCTTTTTTCTTTTTTTCAGTGTCAGACAACTTTCTTCCATTACCTTCGGCACTAAGTTTCAGTGTTCATTAACACACCATCATTGGACATATTTTATAGCCGCAAACATCTTGTTCATTATGTCTTAAATACATTTGACGGAGAGCACAGAGCAAAGAGCATACAGCAGAGTAGAAATGACCCTTCTGATTTGCTGAAGGCACTTGGCTCTTGAGAATCCTTGTGCAGTTTTATTTGGTAGTAAGCGGCTTTGATGTCAAGAGCAATGAAAATAACTACTTTGCCAAGAGTGGACATAAGTTCTTCTATGATAGGTGGAAGTTGCCAGTCAGCAATGACTTAAGGAGTGAGTTCCTATATATATCTGCACAACCTTAGGACTCCTTTTTCACAACCACTACTAATAACCACTCCAGCTTAGTAATAGTTGAAATGATCCCTTCTGTTAGACCTGTCAGCCTAAGGGTGATCTTCTCCTAAACTTTTTGCCTTACCCCTCCATTTTGGCTGGTCTCATTTTTGTTGGCCTTAGGACTCTATACATATTACCACTGCTAACCAGTGCTAAACTTCATGTGCTGTCTCCTTTAAACATGCTGAAATTGGCTTACACCCAACTGGCACATTCTTTTTCTTGTAAGTCTCTAGTAAAGTGGGGCTACTGAACCAAGGGCCTGTAAATTACATTCTACTGGTGGACGTGCAGCACTGAATGTGCCACCCACTTATGTAGCCTTTTAAACATGTTTCATGCCTACCATTGGAGGTTGTGTGTGCAATTTTAAACTACCATTTGGATCACACAAAATAAACTTTTTGCCAGGCCTAAATCATCCTTTTTGATACATGTAAGTCACCCTTAGAGTATGGCCTAAATAGCAGATAGGCCAGGATGCAGTGTATTTAAAAAGATTGACATGTTGTTTTATGTTTTACATGCCCTTTTATTGAAAAACCCTTACATTTGTTTTTTACTACTGCAAGGCCTACCTCTCCCATAGAATAAAATCGGAGATACCTTAATAAGTACTTTCAATTGGGAGCAAGTAGGAATGTTGAGTCTGCTGTCCATAGAACTTTAATTTAAAACTCACTTTAATGGTAATGTCAGATTTTAAGTCTCTTCTCCGAACCATTTGGGGTCTGTAGCCTTCATCTTGGGTCACATGACTTGATATAGTGGCAGTTGGTCTTTGTGTATCGCTCACAGACTGCGAGACAAAGAGGATATGTACTGGCAGAATGGGGTTTCACTGATGAGTGGGAGGAGCTGTTACTTACCACATTTGCACATCACAAAGGCCCTGACCAGCACACTCACAAAGGATTTGACTCTAGTATTCTGTCACCCCAGAAAAGCTGGGGCTAGGGCAGGGAGATGGGAAATTCCAAACATCTCTGAGGTTGGAAACCTCCAGAATCCTCTACTACTTCAAAGTAAGCACAGGTATAATTAATCGACTCTTAGAACCAAATCTTCAGTATACCTCTGGACAGGTGGAGATTCAGAAGGACTGCTGTGCTGGTCTGCTACTCTGTTTCCCTGTTGTGCTGCTTCCCTGCTGCCTGAGTGAGAAGGACTGGACCTTCTTCTTGAACCCAGGACCACTAGAGTGACTCCAAGCGCTAGTTGGCTGTCCTCCTGGTCAGAGCTTCAGGGACATAAATGATCTAACCATCTTAAACACAGCACCTGGTTTCTGTCTACTGTCAGTCCTTCCACCCCAGTCCTCAACTCTCGGAAGTAGTCCTTGAGGTGCTATGCCAGCCCAGATGTGGTCCTTTGAGCATAATCGTTGTAGCAGAACACATCTCCTTGCCGACCCTTTTCAGAATTCTTACAGTGCAACACATCTCATACACTGGACTACATATCGCAGTCCGCAGTCTCCTTGGAACTGCTGCTGAACAACGCATCTTCGACGTAGGGCTTCGCATGGCAATCCCCTCAACAATGACATCCTCGTGAATGGCATCCTTGATGATGACTCAGGACTCCACACCACAGACCCTTCAGCTTCCTTTGAACCGGTAGCTGCATAATTCATCCTCGATGCAGGATCTCACATTGCTACACAAGGATTTAAGGTACTTTATTCAGGTGGCCAAACTTCTGCTTTATGGGCTTTTGTCGCAGGGCAGTCCAGCAAGCTACTCTGCGTCAAAGGGAAAGGGCAGGAATGCACTGTATTTATGACATATGGCTTGTTCCTGTCCTTTTCCACTGTGCTGGAGCCATTCTGGCAACCTAGCGTCAACACAGTCACCCCTGCACCATGTTGCAATAGTGTCTGCATTGTAGGCAGGGTTGCTTTTGTGCAGGAAAGGCAAAAACAATCATGGGAGGTTTTTTCCTGTTTCTATGTCTGCTGCAGCACACCTAGAAAGCAGAAACAATGAGGAAAAATAAAGATATTTCTCCTTGTTGCACCTCCCCTAGTGAGGCATAAGGCTTTGGCACTTCCCCAGGTTTACAAGGTCTTTTACATCTGGACGATGAGTCAAAATCCATGGATGTTACGTGTCAACACCCATCACAACACCCATGGAATGCCTCTGTTGTGCAAAGTAAGGTCATTCAGTGATTTGCATTGCCTTGCCTTACTCCATATCTATGAGGCCATTAAGAGCCATACAAAGTGGCTTTGCCTAGCCTCATAGATATGAGTTCAAGTTTCGCACCTCTGTTGTATCACAAAAAGTGATGCACAGATGGCACAAGGGGTTCATAAATATGCCCCTCGGTCCCTGTATCAGGTCTGTGCTCTATTGCAGTCAGATTGAACTTGCAACTTTGTCCCAGTCCAGTGCTACCAAATAACCACAATTGGCGTTTTGTGCTTCTAGGCACTATTTTTACTCAAAATGTTGAAATTGCATTACTCTGGTTCTCCTGATTTGATTTCTGCTGTTTTGGTCTCAAATAACTTATTACATTTTATTCTACACTTATAAATTGGTGTGGGATTTTTCTTCTGTGGTGTCTTCGCCTTGTTACTGTTTGAAGTGCTTCATAAATATTTTACACATTGCCTCTGAGATAAGCCTTATTGCTTTGTGCAAAGCTACCAGATGTTTAAGCACAGGTTAATTTGGGATTTGTTTGCGTTTCTTCCTGATAAAGGCTTTGGTTGGTGCTTGAGTAGGGTTTTTCCCTTCTTAACCAGTAACCCAAATTCCAAAATTGGTGTTCAGCGGTGAGATTAAGGCTTGTGTTTGTGCAGTGTCATTCCAAAATTGGTGTTCACCGGTGAGATTAGGACTTGTGTAGTGTCATACAGTGATATTGTGTTATACTAAAATCCCAGATAAATAATTTGATACAATTTTGAGTCTTTTAAATTATTTTTGATTGTCTCTTTTACTTTTTTCCAAATCAATTCTCATTGCTACCTGACTGTCTATGTGTATGACGATACCTGAAGTAATGAAGTATGAGTTGGCCAACATGGATATCTACACTGTGCTGAGTTCAACAAGTTCTGAAAGAGAATGGGATCCGAGTCAGGAGGAATTGCAGAAAACTAGAACTCCAGACGACCATGAGGGTCTAGGAGGAAGCTTACAAAATACTGACAACAACTGAGGATGGAATTGAAGAAGATGATGATGTGGAGAAGCAGGGGCAGGGCCTAGATGCATGCCCTCAGATGCAACACCCAGGGGAGGGGGGTGACTTGTCTCCTCAGTTGGAACTCCCTGCCAGAGCTGAGAGTGTGTCTTTACGAGACCTGTCCTAGAGGAGATGGTAGAAAGGGAGTTGAAGTTGCAAATAGACAACCTCTAGTAGGAAGCAGTAAAGGAGAAGACTGAAGCAGAAAGAGTCTTAGCTACACAGAATTTGTTTCGGGCTCATGAACTGACCCTGAGAGCTGGACATCATAAGAGATAAGCAAACAGAGTCCAGCAGCCATGGTAGCAGCATACCTGCTGTGTTGGAGGAGACATCAAGATTCACATACATAAAGATCCGGTGCCCAGCTATGTAATATATGAAGACATGGGCACAGGGTCACCAAAGAATTGTGAGGGCATCACTCTGGAAACACATTCCTATGCTGGGAAGGCATAACTTGCTGACACTGGAGCTTGGGGACAAGATGAAATACATCCCAATGAAAACCATCCTTGTGATTAAGTTTGGACTCACTCCAGAGAAGTATCACATCAGGTTCAGGGATAGCTAAAAGATGCAGAACCAGTCTTGGATAGACTTTCTTGATTATGCCATCAAGGCACTGAATGGTCGGGTGCGGGCAGAAACGTTGATGATTTTACTGGGTTGTTTAATCTGATGCAAAGAGAGCATGTGCTCAATATCTGTTTTACACCAATACCTAGTTGATAGTAAGCTCATTCATCATTGGGAGCTTGCTATGGAGGTTGAACTCTGGGTCAGCACCAGAGTGTCTAAAATGGTATCAAGGAGATCACCAGAAGGGTGGTCAGGGGTTCTACCAGAAGAAAGAGGGGGTAGAAAAGCTTACCAATAAGGAGTTCTCTAAAGGCCCCCAAAATAATGCCTAGAGGAACAACAGTAACCAGTCCCAGTCCGAACCTAAAAAGAAGGAGTTCTTTCACTAACAGACAGTGAGGTGTGTTCCCCACTATATTGAGTGTTACAAATATGGGCACTTCAGGGGAGGCACCAAATGTCCCAAGAGAGGTCAGCCCCCCGCCAGTAGGCAGACACATGGTAGGTGAGTGCTTGCTTGGGGAGGAGGTGGACCCAGTTAACTTGGGGTAGAGACTAGAGGTTACTTTAGATTCCCTAGGAGATAGAGAAATGATGTTAAAAGCCTATAAGCCTTCCAATACTTCTATGTATAGTCAGTGGGTCACCATCAAGTGACAAAGGGTGGAGGCTCTGAGAGATATAAGAGTCAGTATGTCAACTGTAAAGTCTCATTTGGTATCCTCAGCACGGGTCATTCCTAATACAGTCTACCAGGTCATATTTACAGACAACCGTTTTTTGTTTTGTTTTTTTAATTTTTATTTATAAAGCGCATTTCTACCAGAGGTATCAAAGTGATAATGCGGTAATCATGTCTTGCGGCTACCTGTGAAGATTATGATGAAAATAGCCAAGTTTTAACTTGCTTGTGGAACGGTAGTTGAAGGGGAATGTTTCGGACTTTAAAAGAGAGAATTCCATAATCTTGAGGCAGCTGTGGAAAAGGCTCTGTCCTCCCACTTCGCCTTTTTTGTCCGGTAGGGACGTGCCAGCTTAAGATCAGCTTATCTCAAGCGGCGACTAGGAATATACCACTTAATCGCTGATTGTAAGTATAGAGAGCCTTGCGAGTGGAGAGCCTTATGAGCCATGCATAGGGCCTTGAAAATGATGCTCTTCCTAATCGGTAACCAGTGAAGTTCCTTCAGACCCTCGTTGGCTGAGGCAAACTTGGTTAACCCCATTATCAACCTGACGCTCTGATTCTGAATGAGTTGTAACTTGTTCATATATGCTTGGCTAATGTTGAGGTAGAGGATGTTACAATAGTCCAGTCTGGACACAATCAAGCCCTGTACTACCATGACTCTGAGTTCATGAGGGATAGAGGGGAGAACTTTCTTTAACATCTTGAAAATCCAAACACACATTTTGGTGACTTTATTCACCTGTGTGTCCAAATTTAGACCAGAGTCACAAGCAATCTTGAGGTTTTTAACCACTGATGAGGGTTCTGGTAAAGTCCCACATGACTCAGGCCACCAATTTGAATTCCAGATTGAAGGGTTCGCACCGAAGATAATGACGTCAGTGTTATCCCCGTTCGTTTTTAGCTAGTTTGGTCAATCCAGATTTTGACTGCACTCATGCATGATTGGAATCTATTAGCTGTGATGGGGATCTAATTTGGGTGTCATCAGCATGAAAAGACGTCTGGAACCCAAAGGAATAAAACAAATCGGCCAATGGTGTTACATTCAGGTTAAAAACGGTGGGGCTTAGAGAGGACCACGAGGGACTACATATGGGAGCTGGAATGGAGCAGAGCAAAAATCTCCATATTTGACTAACAGAGTTCGACTTTGAGAGTCACTACCCAGTGGCTCTGGTCCGATTTGAGTTGAGGGGGGCCTCAGGTGCTCTAAAAGTAGCTGAGCCCTGCCATGCCTGTAGATTGTCTGTTGGGCAGCTACCTAGAGCATTCTGCCAGGAAGGAAGTCAAGTGCAAGTCACATGTCAAGATGTTAGGCTTGTCTGAACGGGTCTGTTTGACCAAAAGGTCTATGGCTGTTCAAGAGAGGAGTCAAGGAAGTGTGGAGTCTGAGAACAATGACCCAGGCAGTTGCCAAGATGAGGAAAGATAAAAGGGCATGGGAAACCAGCCCCTGAAGTTAACACGGTCCACGTGGTTAGATCACCAGAGAAAGCCAGCCCCTGAGCCTACTGGGGAGAACATTGCTGCCCTGAGCGACATGCCTGAGTTTGCTGGAAGGAAAGTTGAAGGTGGACCCACCAGGGATGAGTTCTCCAAGATGCAGAAAGAGTGGCTAATTTAGAGGGCTCGATACCCATATGATACCCAGGCAGCATGTGATACTGCAGGAAATCACCTTATCTATAAGGAGAATGACTTCTTTTACAGTATGCCTAAGGTTCCTGGACCATGGATAGGTTATGTGTTGGTGTTCCCCAGGTAGGTCCTTCCTACTGGGGTTGACACATGATATACCATGGCATCTGAGTCAGGACAAGGCCATTGAAGACTTGTCCCCCACTTCTATTGGCCCCAGATGAAGACAGCCTCAGATACATTCTGGATGTCCTGTCCCACTGGCCATGCCAGATGGTGTTGGAAAGTACCCTATTTTTAGCATGTTACCCTCAATTTCTGCCTGATGTCAGTGTGTTTGACTGTGTCACTGGGATCCTGCTAACCAGGACCCCAGTGCTTATGCTCTCTCTCCTCTCAAATTTGTCACTACATACTAGAAACCCAGTATTTCATCCCAAATTGTCATACTGGTGCCCCCTTGTAAGTCCCTAGTATATGGTACCCAGGGCATTGGGGTTCCAGGAGATCCCTATGGGCTGCAGCATTACTTTTGACACCCATAGGGAGCCCATGCAAATGCTTCTACAGGACTGCCATTGCAGCCTGTGTGAAATGGTGCATGCACCATTTCACAGCCTTTTACACTCCACCAGATCACTTCTAAGTCACCTATATGTCAGGCCTTCCAACCCTGACGCTGGGTGCAAAGTACCTGTGTGTAAGGTCACCCCTGCATTAGCAGAGGTGTCCTCACATCGTCCAGGACCTTTTTCCTGGATTACATGAGTGCGGGGATGCCATTTTACATGTGCATTGGACATAGGTTAATAACTATGTCCAGCTTCCCAATGGTAATTCTGAATATAGCCATGTAAGGTGTCTAACATGTGGGAATTGTACCCCAATACTGATTCTAGTATTGGTTTTACAATTCCATGCACTCTGCGGGCTCCACTGTGGACCCCCAGTACTGCCATACCAGCCGTCTGAGGTTTTCCAGGCAGCCCCAGCTGCTGCCACCTCACAGACAGGTTTCTGCCCCCCTGTTGCTTGGGCAGCTCAAGCCCAGGAAGGCAGAACAAAGCATTTCCTTTGGGAGAGGGGTGTTACATCCTCTCTCCTTGGAAATAGGTGTTACAGGCATGGGAGGGATAGCTTCCCAGAGCCTCTGAAAATGCTTTGAAGGGCACAGATAGTGTCCTCCGTGCATAATCCAGTCTACACCAGTTCAGGGACCCCCAGTCCCTGCTCTGGTGCGAAACTGGACACAGGAAAGGGGAGTGACCACTCTCCTGTCCATCACCACCACAGGGGTGGTGCCCAGAGCTAATGCAGAGTGTCCCTGCATTTTGCTATCTTTGATTCCAAGGTGATGGGGCACTCTGGGAGCATCTGAGTGACCAGTGCCAGCAGGTGACGTCAGAGCCCTCCCCTGATAGGTGCTTACCTGTGTACCTAGCCAATCCCCCTTTCAGGGCTATTTAGGGTCTCTATCCTGGGTGTTTCCTCATATTCAGATTGCAAGACTCCAGCAGGAATCCTCTGCATCCTTTACTTCACTTTCTACTGACAAACCTGAATCTGGAACCTCCAGGAGCTCTATAAACTACAACAAAGAAGCAAAGATGACTTCTGCAACATTGTATCTTTAGCTCCTGCCAGCAACTGCAACTGTTTCCAGGTTGTGCATCCTCAGCGGACTGCCTGTCTTCAGTCTGCACCAGAAGAAAGAAGGAATCTCCCTTGAAGTGAAGGAGTCACTTTCCTGCTTCAGCAGGCACACCTCTGCAGCAATGATCGGTGGCGTGCGTCCCCTCCCCTGATGAAGTGTGTGAATCCACCAACATGGGTGGTGGACTCGAAGTTGTCCCAACGGTCCTAAGGTCCAGCTGTCCAACTTGTGTGCAACCTTACACAAAGTTCTTCATGCACAGCACATGTCCGGCCCCCAGCACTCCTTCCTGTGACGCACAGCTTCCTGATTGGTTCTCCGGCTGCGTGGGATCCCTTTGTGTCATGCTGTGTGGGCCTCCATTTGCATCTTCTTTGTCCCCATGCTGTGAGACTCCTGTGCGTCCTGCCTAGTCTTCTGAGGGCTCTCTGAGTTGCTGAGAGCCCCCTCTGTCTCTCTTTCTCCTGGGTAGAGTCCACCAGGTCCCTCCTGGTCCTGGCCGCGCCATTTTCCGCTACCCACGAGCTTTGCATGTGCAAAGCTTGCTGGCGGAATCCAGTGACGCAAACCAGACTGCAATCTTCCATCCAGCGTGGGACATCATTTGCACCAACCAGGAACCCACATCCATCTTTTTGTGTACATTACTGACTGTTCTTTTTCACCGGTGGTTCTCCTTTTGCACCTTCATCTGGGTTAGCAGGGGCTCCTTTTCTCCCTGGACTCTTCAGTGCTTCTTGGACTTGGTCCCCTTCTTCCACTGGTCTTCACATCCAGGAATCCATTGTTGGTGTCTTTCTTGCAGGCTCTTCTGGTTCTTGCATAATCTTTTATCATGACTTCTTGTGTGTTCTAGGAAACATACTTTGATTTACTCCTGTTTTCCTAACCTCTGGGGTGGGTTCCATTACTTACCTTTGGTGTTTTCTTACACTCATATCGCCCCTCTACACACTACACTTGCCTAGGTGGGAAACAGACTTTCACATTCCACTATTTTAGTATATGGTTTGTGTTTCCCCTAGGCCCATTGCAACCTATTGAGATTTTCACTATTTGCACTGTTTTCTAACTGTTTTTACAGCTATTTCTGCATTCTGGTGTATATACTGTGCATATTACTTACCTTCTAAGGGAGTATAGTCTCTAAGGTACTTTTGGCATTGTGTCACTAAAAATAAAGTACCTTTATTTTTGTAACACTGAGAATTTTCTTTCATGTGTGTGAGTACTGTGTGACTACAGTGCTATTGCAAGAGCTTTGCATGTCTCCTTGGCTGCTCAGCTACAGGTACCCCTAGACAGCCTGGTTTCTACACACTGACTATATTTCATTAATACGTGATAGCTGGACCTGCTATAATGTGTAAGTACCTTTGGTACTCACTACAAACTAGGCCAGCCTCCTTTAGGCAGGAAAGCAGGGAAAAAATTGAAGGCTCACCTGGTTCCCAAGCCTGTCATTGTGTCAACACCAGAGCAGTACGCGCTCTATTGGCGACAAAAATGCAAAAACCCAGCACTCTCAAAACAACGTAATTTATGCATTGTGCTGATATGTTGTGGTTTAACCTTTTGCATTGCAGAGTTCAATCCTGAAAACTTATTTTTAATACGCTTACAAATACTGTTCCTTTGCAATGTATTGCTGCAGGTTTTCAGAGTGTGTTAGGGTGTGGCCCCTTTCCAGGGCCTTCCAGAGACTTTCCCTGCAAAATACCTGGGCCTGGTTCTGGGCTGGGCCAAGACTCTATAAAAGAGAGCCAGCCCAACTCCCAGTGCTCACTATTCAGAGGTCCCGGTGCAGAGCAGCAGCTTCTTCCTGAGCTCCTGTCCCGGCGTCCTATTTGGATCTTCCAGTCTTCTGCCCTTCATCCTTAATTGGTGATCATTGTTCCAGGCGGTAAGACGGTGGTTGGACTGTCCCGACACCATTATTGAGAATTTTCATATTCTTGGTTTAATTCTTAAATGAGTAACAGATTACTTGTGTGCTACCATTTCTTCACATTTACATTGTAGTTTAAAAATAGGCAAGATGCGCGATTTGTTTCATAAAGGTTTGACTTTGTTATTCATTGCGTGCTACCATTTCTTGACATTGGCATTGTGGCTTAAGAATCGGCAAGACGCGCAATTCGTTTTATGGTGTTTAAACATTGTTGTCCATTGTGCGCTATTATTTCTTGACATTTACATGATGTTTTACGAATTGGCAAGACGCGCATCTCGTTTCATGAGGATTTAGCTTTGTTGTTCATTGCGCTCTACCATTTCTTGACATTTACATGGTGGCTTAAGAATCGGCAAAAGAAGCGTGATTCGTTTCATTGTGCTTTGATCTTGTTATTTATTGTGAGCTGTTATTTCTTGACATTTACATCGTGTTTTACGAATCGGCAAGACGCGCGATTCGATTAATGATGATTTGACTTTGACATTCATTTCGTGCTACCATTTCTTAGTATTTTACATGGTGACACTTGAATCGGCAAGACGCACGATTCTCTCCTCGAGTTTAATTCATGTTGTTTATTGTATGCCACTATTCAGTTATTATGTAATATTCGAGTTGACACGTTATGTGATGTGTTTCCTGAATCCATATTGTGTTATTCATGGTGCACAATCTGTTTATGGTGTTTACTATATATATATATATATATATATATATATATATATATATATATATATATATATATATATCTGCAATATGCGCAATTTGTGTTGAAACATTTTAAGAGTACACAGAAGGCCAGAGTTTCTAGATGCAATATTGTATGGTCCTAGTATACTTTCTCAAAACAGGATTTATATGACTGGTTTCAAATTTAGTCAGAATGTTTTTCTGATTCTCATGTAAAGGAAAGTACTTGAATAAGAAAGTTTTCATTTAATTCATCTTGATTCCCCTACAGGTATCCGGCCATCTTGAAACTCAGTCATTTTAAACTTAACTCTTATATTGTTCATGTTTTCAGAGTGACTAGGCTTAGAATCATAGTCTAGTATTGATTTCAGGAGATATAATTTTCATATTGTGTGTTCTAACCTTTTTCTTACTACAGGTCTCCTTCCCAGCTGTTCCCTTCCTAACCCCCTCTTCTCCCCTTGAACTCTGTGATTTATCTATCAGAGTCTTGGAGCTGTTCAGTGGTGGACATGTTGGGAACGTGCACAGACCCCAAGGATCTGGTGACTCTGACACATTGGCACTCCCTTTGAGTCTGTGGGCATCAACATTGTTGGTCCCTTGGATCCCACGACAGCCTTAGGCAAATGGTAAATCCTGATCTTGGTAGACCACACAACATGGTACCCAGAAGCCCTCCCTCCGAGGTAGATGACTGTACCTGCGGTGGCTGAGGCCCTGATGGGGATTTGTACCCATGTGGGGTTCTCCATGGAAGAGATGTCTGACAGAGACGCTTACTTCATGTCAGCGTACATGAAGTCCATGTCAGATGAATGTATGGTAACCTAAAAATTCTCCACAACTTACCAACCTCAAACCAACAGGCTTGTTGAGAGATTCAACCAGAATGATAATGGGCCTATCTAAGCCCATGAGGTAATAGTGGGACTTCCTCTTGTCATGCCTGCTGTTTGCTTACAGAGAGGCACTACAGAAGGGGGTTGTGTTTAGCCCATTTGAACTTCCCTATGGGCACCCTGCTAGGGGACCTCTCACCCTTGTGAGGGAGGGGTATGAGTAAGCTCCCATGAAACCCCCACAAGATGTTATCAGCAACATGCTGGTATCTGTAACCAGATGTACCGCTTCTGGAAAAAGGTTAAAGACAATCTGGAGGTCAGTCAAAAAGTAATTAAACTCTGGTATGACCATAAGGCTACTTTGGTAGAGTTTTAGCGTGGCCAGAATGTGTTGGTGGTGGAGCCAGTATAGCCCAGAGTTTTCCAAGATCCTGGACAGGCCTAGGTGAAGTGAAGGGGCTGAAGGGGGATACCACCTACCTGGTGGCTCTAAAGACCCCTATAAGACCCTTAGGGGTGCTCCACATAAACCGCTTCAAACCACATTTTGAGAGGTTTGAATTCACCATGTTTGTGGTGAAAGATGACAGAGTGAAAGAGGAAAATGAATCTTTCCATTACCTCCTGTCTAACGAGGAGCTTGAAGGGTCAGGAAAGGATGTTAATCCCTCCCATACTGTGACCCCACAACAGCAGAGTGACTGTTGCCAGTTGTTGGAGCAGTTTTCTTCTCTGTTCTCCCTCCCCCCTGAGCTCACACATCTCTGTAATCACAACATTGACACTGCGGAGAGTATACTTACAAATCTTTACAGGCTTTCAGACAAGGTGAAGGCCAGTATTAAGGAGGCAGTATCCAAAATCTTGGCATTAAGAGTGATTGAGCCCTCCAATAGTTCCTGGTCCAGGCCAGTGGTGCTGGTGCCTAAGGCTGCCCCCACAGGGCACCACCCTAGACCTTAGTTTCTGTGTGGACTATTGAGGACTAAATTCCATCACTAAAATTAATGCTTATCCCATGCCCTGAGCTGAGGAAGCAAAAGAAAGCCCAGCATTATCAATACCAGAAGGCCACTTCCAGTTCAGGCCTTTGACTTAAAGAATGCCCCTGACACCTTTTAGAAATTGGTGAGTGAGTCCTGACTCTGAAGGAGGCACTCTGTGCCACCAACCTTCATGTGATAATTGTCTATGGCTCCATCTGTGAGGAACACCTGTACCATCTCCAGGAACTGCTTCAGACCCTGCAGCAGGCGGGCCTGGCTATTATGGCCAGTAAGTGCAAGATAGGGCACAGATCCATAGTGTTTTTGGGCCACCTTGTGAGTGGGGGCAAGGCACAGCCCCTCCAGACTAAGCACCTGATTTACAGTTTAGCAGATGGATTACTTTATCACAAATGTGACAGATATCCCATCCCCCTTATTATGATATCCATAGGATATAATGGAATCCTAATATTGCAGATGTGAAATCTGTCATGTTTGCGACGGAGTAACCCGATCTGTCAAATTCTAAATCAGGCCAAAAGAGGCTAAGATTGAGACTATTCTGGCCTGGCAACCTCCCAAAACGCAGACTGAGATGAGGGCCTTGCTGGGTCTCACCGGATAATATAGGAGGTTTGTTAAGCGTTATGGCACCAACGTTGTCCTCTTAACTGAGCTGACTTCAGAGAAGTCGTCCAAGAAGGTAACCTGGAGAGAGGCCTAATTGAAAGCCTTTGACTCACTCAAGAAAGCTATGTATACAGCACCTGTACTCAAGGCTCCTGACGTACCCAGTGAATTCTTTGTACAGACTGATGCTTCAGAGCATGGTGTAGGGGCTTTCTTAGCACTGTGAAATGAGAAGGGTCTAGACCAACCTGTAGCCTTCATTAGTAGAAGGTTGCATGTCTGGGAACATAAGTGGAGTTCTATTGAGAGGGAAACCTTTTCTATTGTCAAAGCACTTAAGATGCTGGCACCATGCCTGTTTGCGACTCACTTCTGGGTTCAGACAGACCACAGACCCCTCAGATGGGTCACGCAAATGAGGGGTGAAGCTCCCAAGATGTTGAGGTTGTCCACCCCCTATAGGGAATGGACTTTATAGTGCTACACCATCCTGGGTCAGACCACCCCAATGCTGTTGGTCTCCTCAGTTTCTTATGCCTTAGTGATGAGAACCCCCAAGAGGTTGGGTAGTTCACCCCACTTTCAACTTGGAGGGGAACATGTATTAGACCTGTCATTCTTAGTGTAGTGTTCCCAAAACATTTTACTTTACTCCTCCATTTTGTGATGATCTCGTTTTTATTGGCCTTAAGACTCTGCACACTTTACCACTGCTAACTGGTGCTAAAGTGTGTTTGCTCTCTCCTTTAAACATGGTGAAATTGGCTTACACCCAATTGGCACATTTCATTTACTTGTTAGTCCCTAGTAAATTTGTGCTACATATAACCACAGCCTTTAAATTAATTCAAATGCTACTAGTGGGTCTTGCAGCATTAATTGTGCCACCAACTTCAGTATCCTCTAAAAATGTCTCATGCCTTCTATTGCAGCCTGTCTGTGCAGTCTTAAACTACCATTTTGCTAGGCCTGAACTTTTATTTTTAATACATATAAGACACCCCTAGTGTGGCTCTAAACAGCCCATAGGGCAAGGTGCAGTGTATTTAAAAAGTTGGACATGTAGTCCTACGTTTTACATGTCCTAGTAGTAATAAACCCTTAAATTCGTTTTAACTACTTCCAGGCCTATTGCTCCCATAGGATAACATAAGGTTGCCTTATTACTAATGATAATTGCTAACTTTCAATTAGGAGCAGGTAGAAATATCTACTTTGGTATCCAAAGAATTGTAATTTAAACCACACTTTAATGCTAAAGTGAAAATGCCATTTCTAGAAAGTTAATAGTTTCTTGTTTCAACCATGTGGTACCTGCAACTTGTATCATGGGTCAAATGACTTGGTGTAGATGGCAGCTGGTCTTGGTGTATTTCTCCCAGACAGTGAGACAAGGACCATACCTATTGGCAGGATGGACATTCTCTGATAATGAGGGGGAGGAGCTGTCACCTACCACACATGCACATCACAAAGGCTCTGCCCAGCACACTCACAAAGGAGTTGATGCTAGTCTTTTGTGACCCCTGACAAGCTGGAGCTAGGGCAGGGAGACAGGAAATTCCAAACATCTGTGAGGGTGGAGACCTCCTTAACCTTCTTCTACTTGAAAGTGGGTGCCTAGTAAAAACAATGGACCCTCATACTCAACTCTTCATTACACCTCTAGACTCGTAGAAGACCCAGAAGAAATTTTGTGCTGCTCTGCATGAAGGACTGCTACTCTGTTTCCCTGTTGCCCTGTCAGGCTCCTACCTGTGTGCAGGGGTGAAATGGGCACAATGTTAATATTCTTTCTCCCAAACAACCAAACCCACTGCCAGCAAAAAGAGGAGTTGGCTTGTTTTCCCAGGTTGAAGGGATGTATCTTGAAGAACATCAGGTCACCACTTATACTACAGTCTCACCTGATTCCTACTAGCATCTATAAGATAAATACCATCATCAATATCGTCTTAATTCTCAATTTAGACATAGGTAGGAATATACTGTTGAGTTACTTAAACATCCCTTCTCCCTTATTTCATATGCTGGAAATAATATGCAGGATCTGACCCCTGAATCTAGAAGGGAAACTCAGAAGGTAAGTGCCACTACTCATAAGAAACAAATAGTTTATATATATAGAGTGAAGTGACTTCACATACCTAATGTATTTGACAGGATGGAATCAACCAGAAGGTTTGTAACGTAGATTCAATACTTAGCTGAGACATTCCTTGGAAAAATGCACCAGTTCCTATCAACATCATGTAGTCTTTGTTTATGTCGATATGAAGTCAAGAAATCCAAAGAACCAATAACAACTCTAATGCTTGTTGACATATTGCACTGTAGACACAATACCCAAGCAGAGTACTGAAAGTGTGAATAAAGTCACCAAAGTTTATAAGATGGCACCACAGGCGTGGAACCCAAAAGAAGACTATTGCTTGACAGCCCCTATGGCCTGGATAAGCCCATTGTGGAACTGCAGGAACAGCACTTGAAGAAAACAGCCAGCAACACAGGAATACGAAAAGAACTGAAAGCAGAGTGCCACGATCAGCAGGAAGTGCAGTGGCGGGAACACAGACAACGAATAGCGGTCGTTCCTGGTGCAGCTCGCAGACTTAAAGGCTATTCGCTCCACCTCCTTAAAGGGCTAGCTCCTCTGGAAGGCAACAGACACAGCATGCCTGACATGCCCTGCTTCCTTGCTGCCTGAGCAAGAAGGACTAGACCTGCATCTTGAACCCAGGACCACCACAGCGACTCCAATGGCTAGATGACTGACCTCTTGATCAGACCCTCTCGGACAGAAATGGCTCCAACAACCTTGAAACCATAACCTGGACTCTGGGCCTGATTAGATTTTGGTGTATGGGTTACTCCATCAAAATGGTAACGGATATCCTGTCAGCTGAAATATAAATCCCAATATTTCCTATGGGATTTATATTTCGGCAGACAGGATATCTGTCACCATTATGACGGAGTAACCCATCCTCCGAAATCTAAATTAGGCCCTCTGTTTGCTGTAAATCCTCCAAGTGGCGTCAACCCAGTCCTGGACCCTTGGAAGTGGACAGAACCAATGTAGCCCTGCTTTGGAACCACTGCAGGGCAATGTATCCCAGATGCCGGAGTTAGGATCGCAACCTGCAGTCTCCTCAGTACCACTGCTGCGCGATACATACTCCATGCAGAACTTTGCATCGCAGCCCGCAGTCTCCTCAAAACTGCTGCTGCATGACGCATTCTCAGCACATTACAAGCCCCTCAGCAATGGCATCAACTATGATGAAGCAGGACTCCCCATTGCAGCCCAGAACTTCCAATGAACTGTATCTGCATAACACATTCTCAATGCGGGATCTCACATAGCTTTGAAACCAGGATTTAAGGTACTTTGTCCTGTACTTTGTCCTGTTGCCGAACGTGGACCCTGTATCAGACCCGTGCTCCATCACAGTCGGTCTGAACTTGTAATTTTGTCCTGGTCTCGCGCAACCGGACACAGTTGGCGCTTTGGGCTCCTAGGCACTATTTTTACTTAAAACATTGAAATTACATATATCCGGCTCTAATGATTGAATCTTTGTCATTTGTGTCTCATATAATTTATTAAAGTGTACTCTAATTTTTTAACTTGGTGTGTAATTTTTCTTGTGTAGTGGCTTCACCTTACTACTGTTTGAAGGGGTACATGAATACTTTACATATTGCTTCTAATTTAAGCCTGATTGCTTTATGTCAAACTAGCAGAGGGTTAAGCAAAGGTTAATTTGGGGTTTGCTTCTGGTTCACTTTGACAGAGATTGTCATTGCTGCTTGGGTAGGGTTTCACCCTCCTCAACCAGTAACCCAATTTTCAAAACCTTCCATTGCCCAGTTGTCCAGGTGTTCTTAACTTCTGTTCTTCCTGACAAGGATATATTTCTTAATTTTTGCTTAATGGGAATTACTCCACACTCCAATATTATCTTGCGTTGAAATCCCTTGAGCAAGTGAAGTTCTTTTCTGAACACTGGTCTTATAATACTGACTTCAGTCTGTTTACACTGTGAACACCTATTTGGATTTAAGGGGAGAGAGAGCACACTGGCTCTCATCCCAGCACAGTTCACCCCATTGCATCCTGGTAAATGCAGTATGCTTATTTCAAAGTTGGTGTAGTTTGTCACCAAAGTTGGAGCAGAAAGTGCTGTTATCTCTAGACAGATAGTGCTGTTATCTCTGGTTATCTCAAGAAGCGTGTTTCTGGGTTTAGCCGTTCATCAGTAGATTGCAGACGTAACCTTCTATCCTGCCAACTGAAGGATTCTGCGGTGGCGGGCACATGCTTTGGATTGGTTTGGGTCCTAAAGAAATTCCCTTTTTTATCTTCCTGGTCCAAGTCTTTATACCATCGAGGCTCGGCTCTGCTAATGTTTTATACATAGGCATTTTTGATTGTCTGATTGTTAGACTGCCTCTTGTATGCTGTCACTTAGCTCATTGTTAGGCTTCCTCATCAGACTTCCATGTCTCCTTATATGCATTCACTTCACTGGCTGCCTGCAAAGAAGAAAACTCTGCACAAATCTCTAGCCATGGTTCACAGGGCCTTTTCATGGCCGGCCGTCATTACCTGACAATGAGACTATGGACCTCAGTATGCGGCTGGTGGGCTGACTGTCGGCCCACCAGAACCGTGGGGAGGAGACATATGTGGAGCTAGTAGTCTCCCCCGGCCCAATTACGATGTTTCCACTGGGCTGATTGGTGGAAACCTCCATATTAGGAGTTTTCCGTCCGCTGACCCAGTGGAAACAGTGCAGTGGCATTGGCCTTGGCTCTCCATGGAGCAGAGGCCAATGCCATTGCTGAGAGGGGGCCCAAGCAGCCTTGGAATGTGCACTGTCTGCCGTAGTGTGCATTCCAAGGGTGCTGGGCAGGGAGGCCCCTGCATGGTCCATGACATGGTCATGGGAAGTGCATGGGACCCCCCCTGTAGCCCTAGCACTGCCTTTCTGCCAGCCTTTTAATGGCAGGGACCCCGCCATAAAAAGACTGGTGGAAAGGGGACTCGTGATCAGCCCAGCAGTGCTGAAATCACTATCTATGATCCTGGCGGCGGCGCCGGTCCCCTGGTGGTGAGATTGCCAAAGTCATAATCTGGAAGTTGGTCCGCCAGGAGTGCGGCGTTTCAACTGCCACCGCAGGTACAGTGATCCAAGGGACTGCCATACTCGTAATGAGGCCATTTGTCACTGCTCTCTGGTTTGAGCTTTACAATGCTATCATTCATTCTGGTTATGGTCCATAGGGCCAAGCAAGTCAGCAGGGATAGTCTCTCTTTCTCTTTTCTGACCACGAGGGGCTCAAATAAACTCTCACTTTATAAAAAAGCTTGAAATCTGGTTACTTGCACTGGTTTCTCTGTTAATCATTTGTGCTGGGACACTCCTCGGAGCATCTGAGAGCTTTAATAGGTTTTTCATTAATTCATTATGAGTAAGTCTTCTCTTCATCCTTCCAATACTACATTTTCTTCTTCCTCTTCTACTGAATTAACACTATGAGCAGGATTTACTAACATTTTGTGTTGCGGTTGCACCACTTTTTTGGTGCAGCCACTACGCAAAATGCTAGTCAAGAATTACAAAGCCATGCAAGGGCCCATTTTTGCTACCCTATGTGACTTTGTAAAAGAAAAGGTAATGCAGTGCAGCACTTTGCATTGCGTTACATGTGCCGAGCATGGGTGTTCCCATGCATCTAAGGAACTTTTTTGATGCAAACCCAGATTTACTAAAGGTAGTAAACCTGGATTTGCCCCAAAATGGTGTACCTACCTAAATGAGGTGTGTTAGACTTTTCATCCTTGGCGTGGTCTCCCCTAACTTTTTGCCTCTGTTTCCCAGGTTGTTGATGTGTGCTGGACTCTGTTTTTGCTGTTTTTGTTACTCTGGGCACTTTACCACTACTATCCAGTGCTAAAGTGCAAGTGCTCCTCTATAAAATGTGTATGTAATTGGCATTCCATGATTGGCGTATTTGATTTACTGGTAAGTCCCTAGTACAGTGCACCAGATGTGCCCAGGGCCTGTAAATCATATGCTACAAGTGGTCCTGCAGCACTGGTTGTGCCACCCACATTAGTAGCCCTGTTAACACGGCTCAGACCTGCCACTGCAGTGTCTGTGTGTGCAGTTTTAAACTGCTAATTCAACTTGGCAAGTGTACCCACTTGCCGGCCAAAACCTCCCTTTTCGTACATGTAAGGCACCCCTAAAGTAGGCCCTAGGTAGCCCCATGGGCAGGGTGCAATGTATGTATAAAGTAGGACACATACTAATGTGTTTTATTTGTCTGCCAAATTCGGTTTTCACTGTTGCAAGGCCTATCTCTTTTATAGGTTAACATGGGGGCTACCTTTAAAAACACTTAAAGCGTTGATTCCGTTTGGGGGCAGATAGACATGTGGAGTTTGGGCTCTCTGAGCTCACAATTTAAAAATACATCTTTTAGTAAAGTTGGTTTTAAGATTGTGTGTTTGAAAATGCCCCTTTTAGAAAGTGGGTATTTTCTTGCTTAAACCATTCTGTGACTCTGCCTGTTTGTGGATTCCCTGTCTGGGTCAGTTTGAAAGTTGGGCTATTTGCACCTCTCTCTAGACAGTGACACAAAGGGAGCTGGCTTGCATATCCTGATGAGCCATCTGTGCTAGGAGGGAGGGGAGGAGTGATCACTTACACCTGAAAGGGCTGTGCCTGCCCTCACACAATGCAGTCTCCAACCCCTGGTGTGTGTCTGGGGCCTGGCCAAGGCAGGATTTCACAAACAAGAAAGACTTTCCTTTGAAGTAAGCCTACTTCAAAGACCAAAATGGGTGTAAGAAGGGCACTCAAAACCACAGACTTTAGATCACTTCTGGACATCAAGAGGAACCTCTGCCTGGAGAAGAGCTGAAGAGCTGAGTAGAAGTGCTGCCCTGCCTGTGACTGTGCTTTGTGGAGCTATCCTACAGTTGCTGCTTCTGCCTGTGCAAGGGGACAAAGACTGGACTTTGTGTGCCTTCCTGCTTGTGAAGAAATCTCGATGGGCTTGTCCTGAGCTTGCCTCCTGTTGTTGAAGTCCCAGGGCCATCAAAGACTTCTCCTGCCAGCACCTGGACTCTCTTCTTAGACTCCTGCCCTGCCAAGTAGTGCCCTATCCAGTTCCTGGGGCCTTGGAAGGTGAAGCTGGCAGACCAAGACTGAAAATCCAGGCACAGACTACCGTGCGGGGAAAATATCGAGACACGGCTGAAAAACGACACGCCGCTGGCTTCGCTGCAGAAGTCGATGCTCCACCGGCATTGCGGCTGGAAAATTGATGCACGTAGCTGGAAGAACGACAGGCAACACCCGCTGATGGAGGCTGTTAACATCGCAAACCACATTGCACAGTTGTGTTGATACTGTGCGGCAGGATTTTCGACGCAAACCTTGCTGGGCACAGAAAAAACAATGCAACGCCTGCCCGGACCCAAGTGCTGCCTGGATTGACGCGTTGCTCCCCTGCGAGGAGGAAAAACGAAGCATGCCGACCTGACCGGAGAAGGAGAAATGACGCACGGTCTCGCTTGCGGGTGAGTAATCGATGCACACTCGCCCGTGTTATTTTGATGCTACCCAGGTATTTTTCAATGCTAACAGTGTTTTACCTGTTTACAAAAGGATTTAAGACTCTCTTGCTTTTCAAATTAATAACTTGACTTGTGTATGTTGGATTTTTGACGTTTTGGTCTTGTTTTGTTTAGATAAATATTTTCTATTTGTCTAAACCAGTGCTGTGTCATTTTGTAGTGTTTTCACTGAGTTACTGTGTGTGTTGGTACAAATACTTTACACCTAGATCTCTGAAGTTAAGCCTACCTGCTTGTGCCAAGCTACCAAGGTTGTGAGCGGGGATTAACTAAGGGTGATTCTCCTTTACCCTGACTAGAGTGAGGGTCCTTGCTTGGACGGGGGTAACCTGACTGCCAACCAAAGACCCCATTTCTAACAAGAAGTAACAAGGAGAACTATCTTAATTTCTCCTTGTTACCTCCTCTTTCCTTATGTGCTGTATTCTGCAGCACACAAAGAAAGAGGACTCTTCCTCTAAGGGTTGTTTTTGTGCAGGAAGATATTCTTTCCTGCACAAAACACTCATGCCCGCAACACAGGCATCTATGCACCATGGCACAAGGGTGTCTGTGTTCTGGCTAAGCTGCCTGAAGTGCGTCAACACTATGATATAGCAGAAGTGCACCATATCTTAGTAGGTATGGTGAATTTCTGCTCTCTCCTTTCAAGCAATGCAGTGCAGCAACTTCCCTTTTAGCATTGCTTAAAAGGTTAATAAATCCCAGCCTTTGTGGTGCCTGGCTCTTACATACAGGTAAAAATACACTTTTCTCCTCACATTTTCTGCATTCTCTCCATAATGCTGGACAAGTTATTGATTCTACAATATGTGAGTTGGGCCCACATCTGTAGCACTCGTTAAGTGGTTCTGTACTCTTAGCAACACTGCCAGCCTTTGGCTTGCTGTACTCTTGTTCTGTTTATTTACATGGTTGATGTCGTTTTCATGTGATTCTGGCTTCTTTAAAATTCTGAATAGGGGTATGAAAAATTAGCATAATGTTCTTTCACATAATTATACGAGATTTTGGCATGATAACATGTAATGCAAATTTATCATTTAGCACTATGGCCCCCTTTACAACCCTGGCGGTCGGTGATGAAGCGACAGTAATACCGCCAACAAGCCGGGGGTAACAAAAATGGAATCATGACCACAGCAGAAACCGCTCAGAAAGACAGCCACTTTAACACACCAGGTGAAATCAACAAGCACCACTGCGGTAACCACCAACAACCAGGCGGAAGACAATGTACCACTCACTCTATTATGACTGGCCTATCTGCCACCTTTTCCAGGGCAGTACCAACCACATCAAAAGCCTGGTGGAAACGGAACTCAGAAATCAAAGGACTCACCTGTGGAGACTCAGGGAACAACCACAACGCCATGGAGCCCGAGTTGCACATTTTTCCCATGCTCGTCTACCTTCTGCTACATTATGAACACCAACGCCGGTGAAGATGACCACGGTGAGTACTTCCACCTAGCACACAAGGGAGGGAGGAGGAAAAAGAGAGTGACACATACACGCAACACACACACACCCACCCCCAACACCATACACACAACCAGAAGTAGCAACATAACATATCTACCCCGTACCCCTCAGGAATAATGCAAGGACAAAATGATTTGAAGAAAGTGAGTGTAATACAATAAAATACTATGAATAAGCGCATCAAAATCCAAACGTATATACATATTTACAACGGTAGGGACACTGCCCATTCCTCAATGTCCGTGGACTGCAGGGCCACAACACATAGGCCAAGGCCCCACCTCACTCCTCCACAACACGGAGAGAACCTTGCAGGGGTATCAGGTTGACAATACACAGGCACCTCAGGGGGACAGGGAATGGAGGGGCACCTCAGCTGGAAGATGGTACAACACCACTAGTCCTGGAGGGGCCAACATGCCCTGTGCGCTGTCCTGGGGAGTGCAAGGCAACAGTCTCTCAAGTGGGTGGTTTGCCAACTGCTTGGTCCTAGGAAGTGCAAGGTCACAGTCTCTCAAGTGGGTGGTTTGCCCACTGCTTGGTCCTGGGGAGTGCAGAAGTGGGTGGTTTGCCCACTGCTTGGTCCTGGGGAGTGCAAGGACACAGTCTCTCTAGTGGGTGGTTTGCCCACTGCTTGGTCCTGGGGAGTGCAAGGCCACAGTCTCTCAAGTGGATGGCTTCTTCCACTGGTTCTGCAGGGGGCATTGTGCCCAGTGAGCTTCATCCTGGGAAGGATGGGGTGAGTGGATGGCTTCTTCCACTGGTTCTGGAGGGGGCATTGTCGCCCCGTGAGCTTCATCCTGTGGAGGATGGGGTGAGTGGATGGCTTCTCCACTGGTTCTGGAGGGGGCATTGTCCCTAGTGATCTTCATCCTGTGGAGGATGGGGTGAGTGGATGGCTTCTTCCACTGGTTCTGGAGGGGGCATTGTGTCCAGTGAGCTTCATCCTGTGGAGGATGGGGTGAGTGGATTGGTTCTTCCACTGGTTCTGGAGGGGGCATTGTGCCCAGTGAGCTTCATCCTGTGGAGGATGGGGTGAGTGGATGGCCTCTCCACTGGTTCTGGAGGGGGCATTGTGCTCTGTAATGCAGATCTTGGGGAGTGCAAGGTCACAGTCTCTTGCCTAGTTGTCAGACCCACAGGATTTGCAGGGGCCAGGCCGTACAACAGCCCATGGATGCAGAACTACACATTGTCTGCTGGCGGTGACGGCTGCTCAGTGGTGGCAGTGGTGCTGGTGGCGGTGCTGGCAGTGGTGGGGGGAGGCTCCAGCCCTTCACCTGCAGCCTTGGACGGCTGCCCACTGAGGCTGCTGCTGCTGGAGGTGGTGCTGGTGGCGTGCTGGCAGTGGTGGGGGGAGGCTCCAGGCATTCCCCTGCAGCCTCAGACACCTGCCCACTGGGGCTGCTGCTGCTGGAAGTGGTGCTGGTGGTGGTACTGGCAGTGGTGAGGGGAGGCTCCAGTCCTTCCCCTGCAGCCTTGGACGGCTGCCCACTGAGGCTGCTGCTGCGGTGCTGGTGGCAGTGCTAGAAGTAGTCGAGGAAGCTCCAGCCCTTTCCCAGCAGCCTCGGGTGGCTGAACCACCATGGTTGGTGGCGGGGGCTCCAAATGAGTCCCAGCACCAGGCCTCCTGTCCTTCCTGCCTGCTGGTGCAAGCCCCTTGCCCTTCCTGTCAGGAGCAGGGGGGTGCCTCCTTGCCCTTCCCTGTAGCAGCTGGGGGTGCCTCCTTGCCCTTCCTTGAAGCAGCTGGGGGTGCCTCCTTGCCCTTACTTGAAGCAGCTGGGGGTGCCTCTTTGCCCTTCCTTGACACAGCTGGTGGTGCCTCCTTAGCCTTCCTTGCAGCACCTGGTGCAGGCACCCTTTCAGTATGGCTGCCTGGTGCCCGGTATCCTCTCCCACCTGGAGTAGCAGTCGACACTATTGTGGCCGTGGACTGGGTGTCTGAGGTGCTCGACTGGGTTCTGACCACCGTGGCCCGACGTGAAGGATGGGGGGGAGTGGTGGGGAAGAGGTCAACGGTGGAGAGGAAAAGCTTCCTAGGGACATTGGGGTGGAAAGAGGGTGAAGGTTTTGGGAGTGGAGGAAGAGGAAGTGGTTGTAGGAGGTGTCAGTCTGCTGTGTTTGGGTGCAGGTGCATGGGCTGGATGCTGTTATGAGGTGGATGGCTGTTGGGTGTCTGAGTGCCTGCGTTTATGTACTTTGGGAGGAGGGGGCATATACACAGTGGGAGAGGAGACAGGGGACGTGTGCATGGATGTGGGGGTGGTGACTGCCAGTGAGGGGCATGTAGTGATAGGCGTGATGCTGATGGTGGGAGTGGATGAGGATATAGTGCATGCAGGTGTGAGTGGAGACGCAGCTGGGAGGGAGGTGGACGAGGAGGAGGAGTGGGACACAGTGGAGGAAGTGGATGTTGGTATCTCTAATTCTGGATGGAGTTGGTGTGAGTGCCTGTGGGATGATATCTGGTGCTTGTGTTTGCCTGAACCACTCCTGTGTGTTGTCTTGTGTGCATGCTGGTCTGCCTGTGTGCTTGGGATAGTTTGGGGTAGAGGGGAATGGGATTGGGTAGAGGAAGTTGGAGGGGGAGACTAGAAACAGGGACAATGGCTGCCATCAGAGAGGAGGCCAGAGCCTGGATTGATCTCTGTTGGGCCGCCATTCCAATGTGAATGCCCTCCAGGAATGCATTTGTCTGTTACACTTGGGCTGCCAGCCCCTGGATGGCATTCACATTGGTTGACTGCCCAACAGAGATGGATCGCAGCAGGTCAATAGCCTCCTCACTCAGGGCAGCAGGTCAAACTGGGACAGGGCCTGAAGTGCCTGGGGCGAAGGAGATGCCCACCCTCCTGGGTGAGCGGGCACGGGAAACTCACTGAGGGGCAGCTGGGAGGGTGGTGCTGGTACAGGGGTGGCGGCTGTACCTGTAGTTGGGGTGGGCACAGAGGTGTCCGCCACCACCAGGAAGCTTCCATCGGAGGAGGTATCACTGTCTGAACTGTCCACTGGAGTCTCCGCCATTGTGCTCCTCTCGCCCTCCGTCCCACTGTTGCCCTTACCGTCGGTGGATTCGGCCTCCTGGGCCAAGTGGGATGCAGCTCCCTCTGTAACAGGTGCCTCTCCTCCTCCGCCAGATGATGCTAATGCACAGAAGGACAGGGTGGCAAAACAAAAAGGGGGGGAAGAGACAAAGGGTACACTTGGTCAATGGCACCAACAACACCACCTTTGGCGTACATGACACACACACACAGGGAACAGTCCTATGCACTATGCAATGCACTACCAGTCACAATGCTAGTCACCAGCCCATGGACATGGACACCTAACACCAATTGCAGCATACCAGAGACCCACAGATCCCTGCCCAGTAGTGGATGCCTACTTGCTTGGCTGGAGGAAATTAACATCAGACCCTGCCCAACATGGGACCTACCCTGCAATGTTCCGCCTGTCCTAGGGGCACCCACAGGCCCACATCCCCCACCCGGATACCACCCCACCAGGCGCAAGTAGCATATTGGGGCACTGTACTCACCCCGTAGTGGCTGCTGTGATTCCCCCAAGTGCCCATCCAGCTCCGGATAGGCCACCGCCAGTATGCGGGCCATCAGGGTGGTCAGGGTTCGATTGGCACCCCTTCCTCATTGGGAGGCCATCCCCAGTTGGGCCTCCACCATCTTTCATGCCCAGCGTCTCAGGTCCTCCCACCGTTTCCGACAGTGGGTGCTCCGCCTGCCGTAGACACCCAGGGTCCACACATCCTTGGCGATGGCACGCCATATACCCTTTTTCTGATGGATGCTGGCCTGCAGGGAATTGGACACAGGGGAATATATTAGTCCTACCGTCCTGCTTGTTACACTCAGGGCCCACCATAGCCCTTCACATCCCCTTACGTACAGACATGGCCACACATACATGCAACACGCTGCCCAGGGCCCTTCCACCAACACCCCCTACATGAGGCTTTCACATACAGCACTCCATGTATTCATGCCCCATTCATTGTGCTCACAGTGTACTCACCTGTTGGTCTGGGGGCCCATACAGCATTCGGTCCTGGGGTAGGAACCCATCCACCAGTCTATCCAACTCCGCCACAGTGATGGCAGGGGCCCTTCCCCCAGTGACATGAGCCATGGTCGATTCCAGTCACAGGTCACAGCAGCACATGCAGTGTAGGTCCTCTCCTGTTGAAGGTCAGGTAGCAAGTGAGTGAACAGATAGAAAATGGCGGTCACGTCTGCGGCGGTGTGTACTGTCACCACCGGCGTACATCACCATTGGCTACTGTAATCCATTGGGCCCAATGATAGCCATTCTCGACCGCCTCCCGCAACAGCACACAATGTCTGCGTAATTACCTCATTTCCACATGTCCCTCCATACAGGACAGGCGGATGCTATTTCAGGACGGGGCAGGCCATGGCACCTAACTGTGTCACAGTACACATAAGCACCATTTGGACCTATCCAACAATATACTGTTACAATCACAACATACAATGAAGTGTAGTTTTTGGAAATATGAGATACTGACCAGCTGCTCACAATTTTGCCCCATACTTTGCAACCACTGAGGATGAATAGGAGATGGAGACATCCCCCCATGTGCAGACCCCTGGTGGACTTGGCAACAATGGAGGGCAGGCACATTATCCTCACCTATAGACTGGACAGGGCCACAATCACAGAGCTGTGTCCCCCTTTGGAGCCTAACCGAATATCTGCTATCCGCCACCCCACCGGGATCCCCCCTCTTGTGCAAGTGCTATCAGTGCTCCATTTCCTGGCATCTAGCTCCTTCCAAGTGACAGTGGGCATGGCAGCAGGAATATCACAGCCAATGTTCTCAATAGTGCTGACCAGAGTGTTGTCTGCCCTGATTAAAAACATGCGCAGCTATATCGTTTTACCCCAGGTGGAGGATTTGGCCACAGTGAAAGCTGAATTCTATGCAATGGGACATATCCCCAACATAATTGGGGCAATTGATGGTACACATATTGCATTTGTCCCCCCCTGGAGAAATGAACAGGTGTTCAGAAATGGAAAGAGCTTTCACTCAATGAATGTGCAGATAGTGTGCCTGGTGGACCAGTACATCTCCTATGTCAATGCAAAGTATCCTGGGTCTGTGCATGATGCCTTTATCCTGAGGAATAGCAGCATCCCATATGTGATGGCTTAACTCCAGAGGCACTGGGTGTGGCTAATAGGTGAGCCCTGGTTGGGGTATGGGTATGGTGTGGGCCCTAAGGGTTAGAGTATGGCTAACAGTTGTCCCTCGATATTTGCAGGTGACTGTGGTTACCCAAACCTCTCATTGTTACTGACCCCTTTGAGGAATCCCAGGACAAGGGCACATGGGCGAACAAGAAGAATTATAGAGAGAAAATTCGGCCTCCTGAAGGCTAGGTTTCGTTGCCTCCATCTCACAGGTGGATATCCTTTTACCTGCGATGATAAGTAAGCAACAAATGGGTTTTGTCAAAGGTAGACTTGCTTCTGACAATTCTAGAACATTATTTAATGTACTCAGCAAGGCTCCCGCTCTGTCGTATTCTCTAGCGGCAATTTCCATAGATGCTGAGAAGGCATTTGACCGGTTAGATTGGTCTTTTCTATTAAAAGCTTTAGCCTGGCATGGTTTAGGGCCTCATTTCATTTCATTTATCTCTTTGCTTTCTCAATCTCCAATGACATCGGTAAATGGGAAATTGTCTAGATATTTTGTATTACGCCGAGGTGTACGTCAAGGGTGTCCGCTCTCTCCACTCCTATTTATTCTAGCTCTCGAGCCCTTTCTATCCAGTATTAGAAATAACATTAAAATTGAAGGTTTCCAGTATGGCGAGAAACATTTAAAATTAACGGCAGATGATATACTTTTATATATTTCAAACCCTGAGCTCTTGATTCCGTCTCTACTTTGTGAAATTGAGGATTTTCCCTTGATTTCAGGTTATAAGATAAATTCGGATAAAACTGAAATCCTCCCTTTAACAAACTTTTGTTTTAAAGCATCGTTTGATATCACTGGTTTTCACTGGAATTCTTCCAAGATTAAATATTTAGGTATTTGGTTCACTTCATCCATTAACAAGTCCATTGAAGTAAATATTTCAGAGGCTTTAGAGAAGTTGATAGATCGATTCTGGCTTGGAATCCCTTATTTTTATCTTGGTGGGGTCGTCTTGATTCTATTAAAATGATGATTTCTCCTAACATATTATATATCCTATCCATGATTCTGCTTCCTTTACCTGGTACCTTTTTTACACAATTGGACTCCAAATTGTCTAAATTCCTCTGGAACAATAAGAAATCTAGACTTTCTCTTAGTCATCTTCGCCATTCTAAACAGGAGGGAGGAGTCAATTTTCCTGATTTGAGATTGTATCACAAATCCTTTTGTTTGCTTCAAGCTTCTAGGTGGGTCTCCCTGTCAGACTCTAGGTTTACTCCATTATGGTTGGATATTGAGTGTTCTTTTTTTTTGCCTTTTCCCCCTAGTGAGGTGGTATCCTTTTCCTATAATATTTCACTTATCTCCTCTCTGCTTCCTAAACATACTTGCTCTCTTCTGCGTTCTCACTATTTACCTCCTTCGGTTTCTCATTCCTCTTTTCTGAATTCCCCTATTTGGCATAATTGTCTTCTCACTATTCATTAAAAAAAAACTTATATTGGAAATCCTGGCGACAGAGAAATATAGTTTGGGTCAAGGATTTATTCTCCAATAATACTCCACTTTCTTTTTCACAATTCCAACTTCTATTTCACTGTCCCAATTCATTTATGCCTGAATATATTTTTCTTATTAATATTATTCTTGATGTACTTTTTTCCTTGCCTTCCCCTTCTTCTTCTTCGGAATTAGTCTTTTCTTTGTCCTCCTTTCTTATCTCACATCTTAAGGCATCAAATATCTATAAACTTTTTCAGTCTCCTGTTTTGACGCGTCCTAAATCTAAAATTGAATCTCAATGGGAATTGGATTTGGGATGTACCTGGACTGTTTCCTTTTGGAATAAGGTGTGTCATCGATCGTATAAAAATATCCAGATCAGCTTCCACCACACAGTCACTTTTCTTTCTTTATCACAGACTTTATTTTACCCCTTCTACTATAGCAACATTTTCTGTATCCTCCACTCCAAGTTGCTGGTCCTGCAATAGCCCAAAGGGAGATATTATGCATATCCTTTTTGAATGTCCTCCTACTGTCTCTTTTTGGAGAAAAGTTTGGTGTCAGCTTACCTGCATTTTTCATTTGCAATCCCAACTATCTCCGCTGGTGCTTTTTTTAGGTAGTCTCTCTGCTGACATTGTTTTAGATGATGATAATTTAAAATTGTTGGACCTCATGTTAGCTTTGGCCTTTCAACAAGTTATTCTCAATTGGAAAAATTCATCCAATATTTCCTATAAAGCTTGGTGGAATAATGTTTGTCACTACCATAGATTAGATATTGCTTTTATCTCTTTATGCTGCCCTTCCATAAATACAGATTTGTACTGGTTACCTTTGACTGATTATCTTAATGCTGTTGCTTGTAATTCTACTAATTGTAATCCACCATGAATTCTTTATTTTCTGTTCTTGAGTGAATTTTAACTTAGCTTACATTTTTGAATATTACTTTTTTTCTTTCTTATGTTTAACTGTTGAAGTTCCAATGCATTTTTCGCATTGTAAGTGGTCTTGTCCCGTTTTCCTTGTTTCCTCCCCTTTTTTTTATACTTTAAAATGTTAAACAGCTTTTACAACTCGTTTTAATATTATATCATTATCATTATGACAGATATCTTGTATTGTTAGTATATAACCCATATGTATTTTGATTTTAATAAAGCTGATTTACCTTAAAAAAAAGGTCAAGTTGTGTCTTGTATGTGGATAAGTATAAATCCCTTTGTATGGAAAGTCAAAACATCATAATGCTTTGCAATGTAAGGTAATTAATTATTTTGTGTGTTTAACAAATATTTCTCAGTAGAGTAAAATTATATACTGCACATCGAGGTCAATAAAGTGTGATCCAGTGTGGGGCTGGCTACCCCGTCTCTCTCTGTTTGATTGTTGATTCACACCTTCTCAGAAGTCAGGTCAAATTTCAGCTGCTGTTGTGGTCCATTTCCCATACAACATTGGTTCTCCCTTATACATAGTTTTATCATGCTGGTCTCGTGAATGTGGCTGTGCCTGCAGTTATGGGTAAATGGGGTGCTCTCTGTTGTGAAACTGGGTTCATAAGGCAGCACATGTAGTGGCCTAATAATGGAATCAGCTTCTGATGGTTAGTTGCGTGAGGTTGTTCCTCGCTTTGAATATCATGACAATGTACTTTTAGAAAAGTGCTTTTTTTTAAAGGCTTCCCGAAAGAGTCTGGCTTTCAGCTGTTTTCTGGTGTCTAGGTTTCGCTAAGTACCCTTTAGTATTAAGCTTTGGCCTACTTACTCTACTACCTCTCCAAGGTACTTTGGTTGCTTATCACATTATGAGCACATTGTTTCATCATACAAAAAAAGGAGCCACTTTTATGTTTCCTGGTCCCTTTCTCTAGAATCCTCTGGGAATCATGGGTATTATATTTCTGCCCTGAACCTTAGAGAATGATTTATCTGGTCAAATATTTCAAGATTCAACCAGTCCACTGCATTTTGCACATGTTAAGGCCTACATATGATTTTTGGCAGAGAATGGTGTAAACTATATCACAATTATACAAGGATAGTGTTGCAATGGATTCCAGCATCATCTGGAAAAAAGTCATCCTCCTCAAACATAATCTTAAAGAGTAAGGGCCTGATTATGAATTTGGCAGTCTGGGGGCCACTCTAGCAGCAGTTTGAGTGCCATATTACGATGTTGGCAGTGTGCTGAACTAGAGACTGCCGGAGTTCCTCCGACACCACCAACCGGGACAGTGACTAGAGAAAAGAAGCTGTCACAGGATGGTATAGGCAAGGGTACTGCTGTGCACATTACAGTGTGCTGTCCGTGGCAGGAAAGACCACCTGATTCGTGATGATGGAATCAATGGAAATGGGCTGCTAGCTCCCCTGCTTTCTTCTTTTCCTTGCAGTCTCCAACATAGGCCCCTTTGTCCAGTGCCCCCCCCCCTTCACGACAGCATCTTCACCCATGCAAAAAAGAAGAAAATGCAGGTAAGTACAATGTGCATTTCTCTGCTATTGACTGGACTGGGCATATATGACCCAGTCACTAGCAGTGGAATGGGACATGCACAAAGTATTTTTACACATGTGTCTTGCATAAGTGTACCTTTTATTCAAAATGTACACACCTGCATCAACACAAATGTAAAAATATACCTTGTATTGCTGACCGTGCACCCCGAGGAGCCACCGCCATCAAGCACACTGCCGCTGGGACAGTGGTAATATTGTAATTCAGCAGGTGAGAGACCGTCGTCTTGGTGGTCTTTTGGGATTGCCAAGGTCATACTCAGGCACTAAGTTTCAAGACATAGGGGGTCATTACAACCCTGGCGGTCGGTGTTATAGCGGCAGTAAAACCGCCAACAGGCCGGCGATAAAAAAATTGAATCACGACCGTGGCGGAAACCGCCAACATAGACAGCCACTTTAACACTCAGACCACCACGGCAGTACAAACACCGCGGTGGTAACCGCCAACGGACAGACGGAAGACAAGGTTCCGCCCACAGTCCAATCAGCCACCTTTTCCGGGGCGGATTCACCGCGAAGAAAAACACGGCGGAAACAGGACTTGGAAGGGAAAATGCTCACCTCTACACACCCCATGAGGAACCAGGGCGCCATGGAACCCGAGCTCCAGATACTCCCAGCCTTTATCTTCCTGCTCCTCTACCAGGAACAACAAAGACGGCGGCGAAGACCACGGTGAGTACTGCACCTACGACACAGGGGAGGGGGAGGGATAAAAGAGTGACACGCAACACACAACACTCCCACCCTCACCCACTACAACACACACAAGTACATGTTGATACATTACATTAACAACCCCCAACCCCCCCTGGAAGAATGCAAGGACAAAAGGAAATGAGGCGAACGTTTCTAATCTATTCAAATACAGTAATCAAAAATACATATATATATATATGTATATATATATATATATATTTACACTATAAACAAATATATACACCAAGACTACAAGTCGAAGGTATTCCACCATCATAGTCCGTGGACCACTGGGCCCAAAATGCATGGGCGAGGCCCACACTCAATACCGGATCAAAACAGAGAGAACACTGCTGGGGCATCAGATAGGAATACAACAGGCACCTCAGGGGGAAGGAAGGGGGGGCACCTCAGCCGGATGAGTGCACGTCGCCAGATCCACGAGGGGGCTCCATGCCCACTGCTGTATCCTGGGGAGTGCAAAGCCACAGTCTCACAAGTCTTTCCAGTGGGTGGGTTGCCCACTGCTGCATCCTGGGGAGTGCAAAGGCACAGTCTCACAAGTCTTTCCAGGGGGTGGGTTGCCCACTGCTGCATCCTGGGGAGTGAAAAGCCACAGTCTCACAAGTCTATCCAGTGGGTGGGCTGCCCACTGCTGCATCCTGTGGAGTGCAAAGCCACAGTCTCTCAAGTCTTTCCAGTGGGTGGGTTGCCCACTGCATTATCCTGGGGAATGCAAAGCCACAGTCTCTCAAGTGGATAACAGTCTCCACTGGTTCTGGAGGGGGCTTTGTGCCCAGAGTGCTTCATCCTGCCAAGGACAGAGGTAGTGGATGTAAACCTCCACTGGTTCTGGAGGGGGCTTTGTGCCCAGAGTGCTTCATCCTGCCAAGGACAGAGGTAGTGGATACCTTATCCCACTGGTTCTGGAGGGGGCTTTGTGCCCAGAGTGCTTCATCCTGCCAAGGACAGAGGTAGTGGATGTAAATCTCCAATGGTTCTGGAGGGGGATTTGTGCCCAGAGTGCTTCATCCTGCCAAGGACAGAGGTGGTGGATGCCTTACTCTACTGGTTCTGGAGGGGGCTTTGTGCCCAGAGTGCTTCATCCTGCCAAGGACTGAGGTAGTGGATGCCTTACTCCACTGGTTCTGGAGGGGGCCTTGTGCCCAGAGTGATTCATCCTGCTTGTGGCGGCCTCAGTAGCGTCGGAAGCTTTGGCGCTCATTGGCCTGCGGTGCTGGTGGCGGCGGTGTCCTGTTCAGCGGTGCTTGTGGCGGTGGTGTCCTTGGCAGCGGTGCTTGTGGCGGCGGTGTCCTGTTCAGCAGTGCTTGTGGCGGCGGTGTCCTGTTCAGCGGTGCTTGTGGCGGCGGTGTCCTTGGCAGCGGTGCCTGTGGCGGCGGTGTCCTGTTCAGCGGTCGCCTTGGCAGCGGTGCTTGTGGCAGCGGTGTCCTGTTCAGCGGTGCTGGTGGCGGCGGTGCCCTTGGCAGCGGTGTTTGCGGCGGCGGTGTCCTGTTCAGCGGTGCTGGTGGCGGTCTTGTCCGCTGTGCAGGTTTTCGCAGACTTGCCTGTTTTTCTGTGCCCCTTCCCAACCTTGGATGGTGGCGTAGCTGTCTTCACACTCCCAACTGTACCCCTGGGAGAGGCTTTGGTGGTAGATGTTTTGCCTCTCTCACGCTGGGCACTGGCCAACTTTTTGTGCTTTTGAGGTGGGGGACTGTCCGTGGTCTGGCTCCTTGGCACACTGGCTGCCCTGCTGCCTGACGCACTCCAGAAGCCGGTTACTACTGGCACCACTGTTCCCGCAGATGTTGTGGCTGAGGTGCTGGGTTGGGACCTGGAAAGGCGGACCCTAGGAGACTGAAGGGATGGGGCAGGTGTGGGGAAGAGGTCAAGGTTGGACAGGAAATGTTTTTGGGACACACTGGGACGGGTAGATGGAGGGGGTTTGGGAGTGGAGGAAGAGGTAGTGGTTGTAGGAGGTGTACGTTTGCTGACTTTGGGTGAAGGTGCATGGGCTGGAGGCTGTCGTGAGGTGGATGGCTGTTGGGTGGGTGTGTGGCTGCGTTTGTGTACCTTGGGAGGAGGGCTCACAGACACACTGGGAGAGGACACAGGGGATGTGTGAATGGTAGTGGGGGTGGTGACTGCACGTGAGTGGGGTGTGGTGGTGGGTGTGCTAGTGATGGGGGTAGTGGCTGAAGATGTAGTGCATGCAGGTGTGAGTGGAGACGAGACTGGGAGGGAGATGAGGAGGAGGGGGACACAGTGGAGGCAGTGGCTGTTGGTATGTCTGCATGTATATGATGCTTGCGTGAGTGCCTGTGGAATGTGTGGTGCTTATGTTTGCCTGAGCTTCCCTTGTGTGTTGACGTGTGTGCATGCTGGTCTGATGGTGTGCTTGGGATAGGCTGATGTACAGGGTTTTGGGTCTGGGTGGAGGAAGTTGGAGGGGGAGGCTAGAGACAGGGACAATGGCTGCCATCAGTGCTGATGCCAGAGTCTGAAAAGCTTGCTGTTGGGCTGCCTGACCAGAATGAATGCCCTCCAGGTATGCATTGGTCTGTTGCAACTGCCTCTCTACACCCTGGATGGCATTCAAAATGGCCCAACAGTGAGGGACCTGAGGAGGTCAATGGCCAGTGAGGGCTGACTGGGGCAGGTGCTGAGGTGACGGGGGCGAAGAAGATGCCCAACCTCCTGGGTGAGCAGCCACGGGGCACACACTGAGGGGATGCTGGGAGGGCGGTGCTGGTAGGGGGGTGATGGTGGGACCTGTTGATGCGGGGGGCCCAGAGGGGCCCGCCACCGCAAGGGAGCTCCCATCAGAGGAGGAGTCCGTCTCGCTGGTCTCAGCTCCTGTCCCCGCCGTAGAGCTCCCCTCGCCCTCCGTCCCACTGGTGGCTTCTGACTCCGTTGTGTCGCCCTCCAGGGCCATGTGGGATACAGCTCCCTCCTTCTCCGGCGGCACTGCTCCTCTGCCTGATGATGCTAATGCACACAAGAACAGGGAGACCACAAAAAGGGGGAGGAAGACAGAAGAAAGACATGTTGAGTGCACCCAATACCGCTACCGTTGGCGGACCCTACAATCAGAGAAGGTCCCTGCACTACACCGTACACTTAGAGTTCCCTAATTAATTACAGGGACATGGGTTACAAGGCCTATGCCCGATTGTTGCACACATGGAAGTCACAGGAGCCTGACTAGGTGTAGTTGGCTCTGAACACAGGTGGGTTGGGGTGCCACAGGGTCTGCCTTAAGAAGGGACCTTGCCTACTAAACCTGCCCTGGCCTAGGGGAACCCACAGCCCACCTCCCCCACCCAGACACCTACAATGCACGCTGAATCAGCAGAATAAGAGTGTACTCACCCCCTTGTGGCTGCTGTGATGCCCTCAAGTGCCCATCCAACTCCGGATACGCCACCGCCAGGATCCGGAACATCAGGGGGTCATGGTGTGACGGGCACCCCTCCCACGTTGAGAGGCCATCCCCGGCTGGGCCTTCGCCGTCTTTTTGGTCCACCGGCGAATGTCCTCCTATCTTTTCCAGCAGTGGGCACTTTGTCTGTGGTGGCCCCCCGCGTCCGGACTTCTTTGGCGATGGCACGCCAAATATCCTTCTTCTGGTGGGCGATGAACTACAGGAATAGTACAGGGGAAAAGGAGAAGATATAACCGTCTGCATCGTCACAGTCATTGGCCCGCATCCCTACCCTTGCCATGACGCACATGCACTCACTGTCGTATCATGCACGCCTCATTCTCACCCCCCCATCTTTCATCAACACCACTCCAAACAGGCATTGCCCATACAGCATGCTCACAGTGTACTCACCTGTTTGTCTGGAGGACCGTAGAGTAGCGTGTACTGGGGGAGGACCCCATCCACTAGTTTCTCCAACTCCTCCGTGCTGAAGGCAGGGGCCCTTTACCCAGACACACAAGCCATTGTCTCTTCCAGACTGAGGTCACAGCAGCACTTGCAGTGTAGGTCCTCTCCTGTCGAAGATCAGGTATCAAGTGATTGAACAGACAGAAAATGGCGGTGACGTCCACGGCGGTGCGTACCCTCACCGCCGGCGTACATCGTCATTGGCTCCTCGGACCCATAGGGTCCAATGTTAACCAATGCAGGATTGCGAGGTGGTCTTCGACCACCTACCGCAACAGTATACAACGCCAGCACAGTTACCTCATATCCCCTTGTCCCACATTACAGGTCAGGCAGACGCCATTTCGGGGACCCACAAGGCATTAATTTTGACTGCGTCACACATATCTAGGCCTTGCTTAAACACTAATACAGCCATATGTCGATTTTCAAACATTTTCCTATTAAGTTGTGTTTACGTACCTCAGTGTTGGCTGACCCTCTGATAGCTGTTCTCATTCATAGAGCACGTCCACTGGGGCAGGTGAGGAGAGGGCGGCATCCTCCTGTGTACAGACCGCTGGTGGACCTGTCGACAATGGAGGAGAGACATGTAATTGTCACCTACAGACTTGATCGTACCACAATCCTGGAACTGTGTGCCCAGTTGGAGCAAGACGTGATGACAGCTATCCGCCATCCCACAGGAATCCCCCCTCTAGTGCAGGTGCTGTCAGTACTCCATTTCCTAGCAAGTGTGTCTTTTCAAACAACAGTGGCCATTGCATCTGGGATGTCCCAGCCTATGTTCTCCAACGTGTTGTCCAGAGTGTTGTCTGCCCTGCTGAAACACATGCACAGCTACATCGTTTTCCCTCAGGTGGAGGATTTGCCTACAGTGAAAGGTGACTTCTATGCCCTGGGACATATCCCCAACATCATAGGTGCCATTGATGGGACACATGTGGCCTTGGTCCCCCCAAGCAGGAGTGAACAGGTGTACAGAAACCAGAAGAGTTACTATTCTATGAATGTGCAGATGGTGTGTTTGGCCGACCAGTACATCTCCCATGTAAATGCCAAGTTTCCTGGCTCAGTGAATGACGCTTACATTCTGCAGAATAGCAGCATCCCTTATGTGATGGGGCAACTCCAGAGGCACCGTGTGTGCCTATTAGGTGAGGCCATGGATCCAAACCAGTGCGACTAGGTGTCTGGGTATGTCCCTATGAGTTAGTGTGTGTCTAACAGTTGTCCCTCGACATTTGCAGGTGACTCTGTTTACCCCAACCTGTCATGGCTGCTGACCCCAGTGAGGAATCCCAGGACAAGGGCAGAGGAATGCTACAATGAGGCCCATGAGTGAACTAGGAGGATTATAGAGAGGACCTTCGGCCTCCTGAAGGCCAGGTTCCGGTGCCTCCATATGACAGGTGGTTCCCTATTCTACTCACCAAAGAAGGTGTGCCAGATCATCGTGGCCTGCTGTATGCTTCACAACTTGGCTTTGCAACGACAGGTGCCTTTTCTGAAGGAGGATGGTCCAGATGGAAATGTTGTGGCAGCTGTGGAGCCTGTGGATAGTGAAGACGAGGAAGCAGAGGAAGAGGACATAGACAACAGGAACACGGTGATCCAACAATACTTCCAGTGAGACACAGGTAAGAAGACAACACTGCCTGCTACATCTAATTTAATTCTTCTACCTCTTATCTGTCTGTCATTTTCACCCAGTGTATGGACACTGAGTTGTCACTTTCCCTTTCGACTTCACAGATGTGGGTCCAACTGGGTGACCTCTACTTTGTTTCCGCATGGACTAGAGCTGTGTGACATAGGTATGTTGACATTACATTGGATATAGCATTTTTCCACAGTTATTGCAAATACACATTTTCGAAAGCACAGACTGACTCCAGATTGTTTTGTGATTTAAGGGTGTTTATTTAAGTGCCAAATGGTGGAGGGGGTTGTAAAATGGTCAGGGGTGATGGTGGAGGAATGTCCATGGCAAAGTCCAGTCTATTAGTCTCACAGGTGCATTGTCCAAAGGGGCATAGGAAGTGGAGCTAGGGCAGTTTAAGTATGGACAGGGTGACAAAGTGGGACAAAAGGATGACAATCAGGGAGGTCTAATTTCTTGGCAGGAGTCTTGGCATTGTTCTCTGTCTTAGTCCTCGATCTCAGGGACCGCTTGCAGGCTGGTTCTCCATCTGCATGGGGTGGGGTGCTGGTGTCGTGGTCCTGTGGCGGTGCCTCCTGTCCACTAGCACCGGCGGAGGTGGTGGGCAGTTCATCGTCCAGGCTAGTATCAGGGGCCCCTTATTCTGCCACAGTGTCCCTCCTGGTGTTGACGAGTTCCTTCAGCACCCCTACAATGGTGCCCAGGGTGGAATTGATGGATTTGAGTTCCTCCCCGAACCCCAAATACTGTTCCTCCTGCAGCCACTGGGTCTCCTGAAACTTGGCTAATACCGTTGCCATCGTCTCCTGGGAATGATGGTACGCTCCCATGATGTTGGAGAGGGCCTCGTGGAGAGTGGGTTCCCTGGGTCTGTCCTCCCTCTGTCGCACAGCAGACCTCCCAGTTCCCCTGTTTTCCTGGGCCTCTGTCCCCTGAACTGTGTGCCCACTACCACTGCCCCCAGGTCCCTGGTGTTGTTGGGGTGGTGGGTTAGCCTGGGTTCCCTGTAGTGGTGGACACACTGCTGAATGACATGTCCTGGGGACAGAGGTATGGGCATGCTGTGTGGGTGCTGTGCTGGTGTTTCCAGAGGGGGGAAGCTCTGTAGTGGCCTGTGCCAGTGTGAGGGGAACCAACTGTTCCGAGGTCCCAGCTGGGCCAGGCTGGTCATCTAGATCCAGTTGGACAGAGCTGCTGTCATTACAGTGGGCCTCTTCTGTGGGTGGACTGGACATATCTGGACCTTCCTGTCCGGTGACGTTGGGTGGGGGTCCTGCAGGGGTGTAAAGGCATGATTATTGCATCTGTATGTGCCATGGTGTGCAATGGGTGGGTGACCCTGTACCCCAGTGCTTCCATTCTTGTGTTGGACTATCAGTGATAATGTTTTAGGGGGCTGTATGGGTATGTGCTGTGGACATGCTTTGGTGATGGGTGTCCATGCGTTGGTGATGCATGCAGGGCTTGGGTTTGGGATGTGTGGTTTGTGATAGTGGGAAATGTGTGAGGAGTTGGAGTAATGGGGGTGAGGGCGAGGGTGGGGGTAGGTGATAGCATGCAGGTAGGGTGGGGGATATGGTAGTTTAAGGTTTGACTTACCAGAGTCCATTCCTCCAGCTACTCCTGCGAGGCCCTCAGGATGCAGTATAGCCAAGACCTGCTCCTCCCATGTTGTAAGTTCTGGGGGAGGAGGTGGGGGTCCGCCGCCAGTCCTCTGAACCGCAATCTGGTGTCTTGAGACCACGGAACGCACCTTCCTCCGTAGGTCATTCCACCTCTTCCTGATGTCATCCCTAGTTCTTGGGTGCTGTCCCACTGCGTTGACCCTGTCCACGATTCTCCGCCATAGCTCCATCTTCCTAGCTATGGTGGTGTGCTGCACCTGTGATCCGAATAGCTGTGACTCTACCCAGATGATTTCCTCCACCATGACCCTGAGCTCCTCCTCAGAAAGCCTGGGGTGTCTTCGTGGGGCCATGGGTTGGTGTGGGTGATGTGTAGGGTGGTGTGTGTTGTGATGTGTGGGGTGATATTTAGAGGTGTGTTGTGTGAGGTGCGTGGATGTTGTGTGAGTGATGGTGTTGAGTGCCTGTGGATGCTAGTGTTGTTTCTGGTGGTGTCTCTCTCTGGCCTTCTGTCGCAATTGTTGTCATAGGGGTTTGTGGGTGATGTAGGTGTGTGTTTTATATTGTATTGGGTGTGTGGGAGTGGTGTGTGAATGTGTATCAGGTGTGTGTATTTCGATTTGTCCAATGTGGATGTGTTTTGTAAATGTCTGTGTCTTTTGAGCACGGCAGTGTGTATCGCCAATGGAATACCGCGTTGAAAGACCGCCGCGTGGATTCGTGGATCATGATAGTTTGGGCGTATTCCTGTTGGCGTGACGGTTGAGGTTTTGTTATCGCCAGTTTATCACTAACCTTTGGTGTGGGGAACTTGTGCGGGTGTCTAGATTTTGGCAGATTTCCGAGCTGTGGGTCATAATGGCTGTGTCGGAATTACACAGCCGCGGCGGTGTGTTGGCGGTCTTCTGCGCGGCGGTGAGCGGCTTTTACCGCCAATGTTGTAATGACCCCCATAGTACCCAAACCCTTGGGGAAGACCTGAGAAAGGGTATCTTTGATCCATAAACACAGATTTATACTACAGGGACTCCAGGAGGACCCTTGCTCTCGAGTTACATTTCTGATGAACTATTATGTTCCCTATTAAACTGATCCTACCTAGTGCCAACATTTGTACAAGGTTCTTGATATGATTATATCTCCAGAACTTCTCCATTCACCAGATTTCTGCACAATATTGATAAATTACATTGACACAGTGACAAGCCTCTACATCTCCTCTACATCTAAGCCCATTTGTATCGTGTTCCCCAATATCAGATATTGCCACACTGCACAACAAACATTTCAAGCATTACACACCGGTGCCTAAGTGTTTAATTAAATCATTCAGGCCCACTAACCATTCGTTTTCACTTTATCTCTTCCTTAAACTTACCACGTAGGCATGGTTTTCTTAAACTCCGCCTATCCAACCATGCGTGCATGTACCTATTTAATGCAAGGCTGTGATCAACACACTTATAGGCACAGGTGAGCAGTTTTCACGCCTTAACTTTAATCCCTCTCAAGTCCAATATCATGCACAACAACGGTAACCCTTATCCACATCTTGCTTTGAATAACTTACTAAACCCAAGCAAGCTCTCTATCAAAATCCTAAATTTAACAGGATTCATTTAAATTGTGCTAGAGCCTTTACAGCAGACCCTCGTTTACCCTCTATAACTTTCTCTAGAGGGACACCCATCTCACAATACTAGTGGTGGAAAAGCAATGTACATTTCTTCTTTCCAACTGCATGTCCCGATGAGTTACATTAGAGCACTGTGTGGAACCTCATAAACAGATATAGTATCAAAACGAAGGACATCCTTTGGAGCTGTACACTAGACCCTAGGATTTGCAGATTCCTATTTGCATGTTCAGACTCAGCTGTTTTTTGTGATGCAATCCAGAACAATAGCACCTGTGAAATACATTGATTGTACTGCAAGTGTTTATCATGCATCGTTATCAAGACATCTGTAATCTTTCTCCATTTATGGGTAGCTGCATATAAATATTAAGTAGTACTGGTGAGAGGGAGGTGCACCTCCAATAGAAGAAGCGGTGGCATCGCAGCTACAGTCCGGCAACATCTCCATATTTCATTAATCTCTCTTGAACCCATCCCTGATGTTGACTTAATAGGGTTACAAATTGATGTGAACAACACTTTGATCTGTTTACTAATTTATCCGCTCGCCCCTCGAATATATGGGACCATTTCCCATCGTTTTTTTAACTGCTCTGTTCTCTAGCAATCGAAGATTTTAAATACCGGAAGAAGGGCTCTATTTTTTGCTCTAAGGACCAGGAGTTCTTTGAGTTAATGTTATCATTTAATCTCCAATGACATACCGGATTCCACATACATTAAAGGGCACACCCTCGATCTGTTTTGGACCTCGGATGCTAAGATAACCTATCCTGGCGTGCTCCCTTGCTTATAGTCAGACCATTGTTTAATTAAATTCGGCATGCCCCTTTTAAATAGTAAAATGCCAAGCCATCTGGAGCATAAAATTACCCGTAGGTTGCAACGGGTTAAATTAGATGCTATTTGTAATATATTAAAGGCCATGAACTAGAGTGTAGCCAGTAGGCTGATGATGCTAACTTTGATTTTTTAGCGTCACTATAAAAGTCTATTACCGAAAGCTAAACCTACTTTTTATGCTAATATCATTTTAGAGGCCTCCGGTAAACAAAAGTAGAGCTTCAAAAAAATTAATGAGTTATCTTCCCCCTAATAGACATCGCACGTTCTCAAGACTTTTGTGACAAGTTAATTACTGTTTTCTTCAAAAAATAGATTTAATAACAGCTAGTATTACCCCAACTGCTAAGGATTTGCATATTCAAGAGGAGGACTTTAACCCCCCCAGTGCCCTTCCTCTTTTAAATGTTTAGATGAATCACATCTCCATGAATTAATGCGAAAGATCAAATCAGGTTCTCCAACAGACCCATGGCCTCCCCGTGTGATGAAAAATACAGTAAAACCACAAAAGTACATTTTTAAACCTATTGAATACATCCATTACACAATGCATTGTTCCTGAAACGTTTAAAGCACTAGGGTGACTCCACTTCTAAAAAAAAAAACAGGGAGACAACCCCAAGTTTTTAAAAAATGAATTCAGTATTGAGAAAACATTTTGGAGGCACATGTTGCCCAGAAACTTTGTGACCATCTGGAAAATTGGAAATATCTGATCCTGCAACAAGCAGGATTTCGTCTGGGCAACACCAATGAATCTGTGATCATGGCGGTGATGGTTGATTTCAGGATTGATGGAGATAATGGACAGCTCTCTGCACGGGTACTGTTGTACCTATCTTCTTCCTTCGCTAGAGTCCTCCATAAGATTATCGTTGACGACTGGAGGAAGAAGGGTTAAAGGGTACCAACTTAGTCTGGTTGTGTTCTTGCCTGAAACATCATAGCCAGGCAACGATGTTTGGTCCATTTGCAGCCACCTCCACTCCTATTATATGTGTGTGTAGTTCCACAAGGAACCTCCATATCCCCCATCTCTTTAATGTGTATGCATGCTAGACACCTAATCAAAGAAGTAGTCTCTAGGGGTGTAGACTACAAAACTATGTGAATGATTCTATTCTCATCTTAACTGCCTGGACAACACCATGGATATGCAGCTGTAATTTCAGAACATCATGGAATTAATTTGGTTTCGGATGGGAAATAACCATCTTAATCCAAATGGAGATAAAACAGACATCATCATTTTAAACTATAAAGTTGAGCTCTGGAATATTATTGGCGTGTGGAGATAGGGGATCCACTTCGGCCTAAGACATTGGCAAAGAGCCTTGGGGTGCTAATAGACAGTGGACTGACTATGCCATCTCAGATTGGAGATATATTTGTCCCTCGAAAATGGTTAGAAAAATATCTTAAATTCTCCCCATGGAAGCTCATGGCCACACATGGATTATTCCAATTTTTATATATAGCCCTCTCAAATAATGTGGTTCATAGGCTTCAGATTATTAAAAATGAAGTGGTCCACCTCATCAAAGGTATCCTCATGCAACTCCCATCCTAAAACAGCTATGCTGGTTCTCTTTTAAGACAGACATATATTTCAAAATCTGTTGCACAACTTTTAAATCTATTCAGGGATTGGCTCCTCGAAATAAAATCTTTAAAAATACACCTCTGCATATGTTACGATCCTCAGGCACCAATTTTCTTGTGGTCCTGGTATACAATAAGAAATGCATGGAAGGCCGTCGTTTGTCTAGTCAAGTAACCACTCTGTGGCACTCTCCTCCAGATCACCTGAGATTAGAACGTAATTTTAAAGCTCTTAGGGCCAGATGTAGCACAACATTTTGCATTCGCAAATGGTGAGACTCGCAAGATTTCACCGTTTACAAATGCAACATAGCCTTTCACAATGCATGAAAGGCATCACAGTCCAATTTTAGGGAATCCTATATGCGATTTCCTATGCACATGTATCAATCATTTCCTAAATGCGAACGGGGCATTTAAGAAATGCAATTACCTCCAGCTCTAATCTGGTGGTAACCATATGCACTTTTAAAAAATGCATTAAAAATGCATTTTTTAAAGTGTCATGTAGCGTACTCATGCCCCTAGGGCATGTGTGCGCTTTACATGTGCACATTATTTGGGGGAGGGCATTAAAGGGGGCCTTAGGCCCTCAGCACCCTTGTTTTTGCATTAAGTAATTTGCCAATTCCCAAAAGGAATTTGCAAATTAGGAAATATAAAACCATTTGCACCTATGAGCCTTAAGGCCCATAGGAACGAATGGAATCTCATTCCCTTATAGCGACTCCCTATTAGCGATTCGGGAATCGCTATTTTGTTACATTCCATTTTGCATGACCTAAATAGCGATTTCGAACTTTGATACATCTGTCCCATAGTTTTACATCTGTCCCCTAGTTTTTTTTAACTCCCTTTTATTGGATTTTCATAAAAAAACAAAGAAAACAGAATAAATGAGCACACAAAGAGTTAAACAGGTATGTACTTCAGGCATTTTAAGTGATATGTCATCATCAGTGAGCAGCTGGGGCTTCATACATCCTCAGAATCAATAATATGACAATGTACACAGTGGAGTACCTTAAAAGGGCCCCACATATCTTCCAGCCCTGTTCTCAGGGCCTGCCAAGCTGCTTTTACTTAACCGATTTCCCTACAAAACACAAAATACCTTAGCCAATCACATATCTTTGGTATGTGCCTCTAATTCGGGCCCGCACTACCTGGTGTCAGGCACGCTCCAGTAGTTATACAGTTGCCTGCCTCGAGGGGCATCTGCCACAAACCCCAACAGCAGAGTAAGTAGTAGAAAGGTCAATCCACAATTTCGGAACAGTACCAGCCCAAATGCATACAGTCAGCAGGGTTGGTAGAGCAGAAAGGGCACTCCACTGCCCTCCATTCATTGTAGTCTCGTTTAAGTTTAGAGGACCCTGTTTAAAAAGTGTGTAAGTCAATGCCTCTGGTTGATGGAGGCCGAACCCATTTGCTCACAACAGTTTCACTACGTTCTTAAAGGAAGCACCTCCCTAAAGTCGCTTTCCCTCCTGTCTTTAGGTTTAGTATCAGCTGCTGGTAGCCCCTCGTCCTTCAGCCAGTATGGTTTGGCCATCTACCCACTGGTGTTAGTAGTCAAATAAATTTGCATTAGTGGCAAATACTTCTTAGGAAACTCTGCCCAGTACACAGAGGCAGCGTGTTGCAGTCTATAAAGTGGAAATATATAGTGAGTAGTGGCTACACCCAATGAGCGAAAAACCCTCCAGGGAAATGAAGGTGTCACCATCCAACAACTGTCCAACTTCAGTGGCCGCCAGACGCTGCAATGTTGCCTGTAATTATAAAGCTTTTAGGATAAATCTTCAAATTTGTTTTTTTAGAGAGGTTTATTTGTGTTAGTTAGACTCGTAGAATTCCTCCCTGTTTCTTGTTCCCCTAGTTTTTATAGCGCCAAGAAACCATTGTTGACAAGCCGGGTTAACATAACATATGGGCATCCCTACATCAACATCCCACCTGTAAGTCACTGAATGACTCAAGGTGGCAAAGCATTCAAAGCACTTGGAGATATTTCTTACCTTACTTGTCCTATAAGTGATGCTATATTCTAACAGGAATACTTAATTGGACAACAAGAATTAGTTATTGAATGTATTCATTTCTTGATTTCCAGATGTATTGAACAATCTAGAGAATCATTTTCATAATGCTTTCAAAGTGCACAGTGGGTACTTCAGTGTCCTTGCTGCTGCGCTGCCAACTGTGGATTTAAACGACTGTGGGGCATATTTAGGAAAAGTGGCTCTGCACACAGTACACTTTTCTTGGGCCCCCTCAGCTCCCCCCTAACGCCATCATGTGTGCACAGTATTTAAAATACGATGCACCATGCTGTAGTATGGGGAATTGCGTCATATTTTTTTACGCTAGTCCGGAGCTTTGAAGGATTAGCGTCAAAATGTTTTACACTAAACCTGCAAAACCCATTGAGCCCCGTTGTAGTCAATGGTGTGCCTCCCTTTAATGCCTGCTATGAGCAGGCGTTAAAAGATTTTAAAAAAGGGTTACAAAGTCGCACAATGCATGCATTGCACCACTTTGAAATATGGCGCGGGGATTTTGGCCTCGTTCATCCACATTAGCGTTAAAAAAAAATGACACTAACGTGGCGCAAGGAGGCACTAGGGGCGAATATGTGACAGAACAACTAGGTCCTAAACAACTATAGCCTAAACCACTACTGCTAAACAACTAAAGAGTCTCTACAACTAAGTACTGAACAACTACTGTCTGAACAACTACTGTGTCTGAATAACAATTGCCTGAACAACTAATATATATATATATTCTAAACAACTAATAAACCATAAAAACCAAAAGGAAAACCTTACCTTAAAATTAGTTGTTCAGGCAATTGTTATTCAGACACAGTAGTTGTTCAGACAGTAGTTGTTCAGTACTTAGTTGTAGAGACTTTTTAGTTGTTTAGCAGTAGTGGTTCAGGCAAGTAGTGGTTTAGACCTAGTTGTTCAGGATGTTTCCCACTACGCAAAGCCACTTAAATATCTTAAATGAGCAAGCAAGAAGCCAAAATTATTTTTATATAAAAAATCAATTACTTTTCAACACTTTGCATAGGAATCACAGCAGTCCATCGCCCTATCAGTAGGATTGCAAGTAGAGTGAAAAAAGAAAACAGAAAAAAGATGCCACGTTTAATTATGGGAAGCCGTCTATACAGATGGCAACACACGTTTTACCTATGATATTAAAGTCAGCATAATGACCAAAAACCAGTGCTCAGCACCTTGATTTAAAGTTTGTACTGCACACGAAAGATGCTTGTGATGGCAGAAAAGGACATGATGAGAACACGGTAACATGGAGGACACTACTGTGAAACCAGTAGAGATAAACCTCTCAGGAATACATTGGAAATGTGAGCTTAGGAAATATAAGAGGATGGCTCATAATATTTTGGAACATAAAGAACATTTGGGGTAAATAAAGATGATGATATTGTGAAGTCCATTCAGTATAGATGTGTTCAAGTAAAACAGCTTTAGTATTAGTCATACAGAGTTATTGCAGGCTCGGGAAAGTTACCATATGTCATCAATGCTGTTGCCTTATGCCATCTTGGAAATCGAAGGACCAAGAACAGCTTTCAGAGTGAACCAGAAGCAATTGGCCTGTATCTTAGCTGAATATTCTTTCAAGAGGAAGAGAATTGGGATGCAAAGGTCTCTTTAAGAGATCAGAGCCTAGGAATCATTAGTAGGATACCAACCATTTCTAAGTTCCCTGTATTGAAAACTACCTAGAGGACCCTCAAGTCTTCCATTCTGAACCTACCGAGACCCATGTGGAGCGGCATGCCTTTCATTATGGTCTTAGAGAAATCTTAAAAGTGGAAGTCAAGATGATATCACCCTTAGAAACGTATGTCTCGGACTTGTACATGACTTGCAACCAACTTATGAGCTACAGCTAAAAAAAAGGATACAGAATACTAATGAAAGAAATTAAATAAAAATACTTGGGTTACAAACATATGTGCAGGTAGGAAGACACAAGAAGTTACGATAGTAGCTGAAACCAGAGGAACTATCTCAAGTCAAACTAGGCAAGATAAATTCTAATCCCCATCTCTAACCATGTGAAGAAAGGCATACTTAAATTCTGGAAGAAAGTTGTCAGAAGAGAATATTCAGAAAGCTTCTCCCATCCGTCTTAAACCACTAAAATCATTCAGAGAACAATGAATGCTTCTGATTAACTCCACTTGAATCCAGAGATCACAGCCCAAGCCCACCCCTTTCCCACCTCTTTGAACATTATTATTACATAGTTTGTCTTTTAGATGATGTGATCAGGATAAGAAGTCCACGGCTAATAAAAATGACCTTCTGCTTAAACCCGTTGTGTGGGTGTTTGTATCTGGGAGTTTTTATCCTATCAAACATCTGAGTATTACAATGTTCGTCAAATAGGCTCTGTGTGAGAGAGGTCTCAGTCTTCATGTAAGGGGTTTACAGATATTTGACACTGGTCAAACAGAATGACTCTGAACATTAACTAGTTTCTCTAATTGGAAACTGGGTTCAGAAGTCATGGGGAAAAAAGAATTAACCCTAAGGAAGCCATGGCGAAAAATGAAGAAAATGTTTCTGAATTTCCCACTGGAGTGTTGTCCGATGGCAAGGCGCCGTTTGTGGCTGACTCAATATGCATTTCAGACGAGGAGTGGGTTTGTATAAATAAAGGATTCTACTTTCACTGTAAGAAACATAATGCAGCAAAAACAGTGCTACTAGGGACCTGTAGATGAGCAGGACTCCTACACCTTGTGTTGAAATATTGATGTAAGCTTGACGTTCAAATAAATGCAGGTGGTTCGACTTGGACCCATATCTTCAGGACATTTTCGGTGTCCTATTGCCAAGTGTTTCTTCTAAATAGTTGTGAGGGTGGTTGCCTCACTGGAACCCAATCCACAATCTTTCTACCAATATACCAGTTTCTACCAATATACCAGTTGACTTCGAGAGTTCCTAATGACCACTGGATTCTACTGAGTCAGTATCTGTAGAAACGCCCAACACTGTAGGTCTCGGGAAGGAAGTACCCCAGCAGGACCCTACCCAATTAGTTCAAGTCCAATTAAGTTTTCAGTATGTACAGATAACCTGAAGTTTTTCACAGCCAGCATCCTTTCTGTACTAAGTAGACCATCTCGAAGCACACAGCCTCCTGTAATGCCCATTGTGAAGGGGTGCAAGACTACTTTTACAGAACTACACCTGAAGGTGGAAAGGATGACATGTGATAACTTACCCATCTCTGGAGCAACAAGGCCGGACAGTAGCAATCTGGCATTCCCTTACTTAAGCTGCTCCGCCTGTGGCTTGTCAGTACGATTTCATGAACTGAACAAAAGAAGAAGAGAATTTGCTGGCACCGGTAAACTTGTAGAGCAATTTCTCATAAAGGGAGAACTACCACAGAAGTGTGCAGCCTTCACTTTTCCACCCCAAATGTCCAAGTGTAATGGTGGACTGCCGCACCAATCACTGGTATCCATCTTCTTATGGAATGAAGAGACATGGATTTCAGAGCATGTACTCTGGTCACTCTCAAGGACACACTGTGATAGTCAATGTCCGGATTGGTACAACTAGGGTCACAGATTTGGGGGCCTGCCTCTTCCCCAAGCTAATGTTGAAATACGTGAGATGGTTGAGGTTCGTTGCTGAGCATTTGACTGTCCCATACAACATGGAGGTGCAGGGTAGCACTTCTGTTCAATATGCTCTATTTATAGACCTTACCACAAATAGGAAAAGTCTAATGGTAAGAATGAAGGAGTGAAGATACTGCCTTCTCCTGCCCAAATCTAAACAATGATCAACAGTGTTTGTTCCCTTCTTACTAGTTGTAAAACTGAGATGGAAGAACATGTGCTGTAGGAGAACACAGGGATCTGGCCGGGCATAGGACACTGCCGAGCACTGGAAGGAGAGGGCACAATTTGAAAGATGGCAGCAGCAGTGGTTATAGCTTCTTCACTGACACCTTAGAGCTATGAAATGTAGACAGAAAGAGAAAGCAAGGACACCGTTTTCACGAAGTTTTAATTTCAGAAAATGTGCAGGATCACAAGCAGTGCTCTGGTTTTAGAGCAAAAGGAGTCTTTTTATACTGTTGCTATAGTTCCAAATACGTGTTATTATATGAATCCGAAATTCTATAATTTGTAAATACAATGTGCGAAATAATAACTTTTTAACTAACATGTTTTTAACAGAATAATAATACCCAAGAAACATGCAGATTCTTCACATAAATTACACATGTGAGAAGATACTGATATTTACTGAAGCCTTCGATGTCCCTGGTTAAATTTAGCAAAATGAGCTCTCATCAAATAACTCCACCTCATGGCTTGACCTTTTATGTGCATGGATTGGGTTTATTTGGCACATTTGCTTTGTCTCTTATCCCAATTGTATGGGATAAATTTGCTGAGCACTCGGCAGCAGTTCAACCGCGGCCTTCGAATGTGAAAGCACAAAGTACACTCTCTGTGGATCCGCCAATGATCTGCCAGCCTAAAACATCGCATTATTCACTTTGAACAATTTCCAGTTCCTGCTATTGAACATTGGTCCTCTCCCGGCATACTAATGCCTTCATACAAAAGGCCGCTAATGGCTTTGTTTACTGGTGTCTGTTTGTGCTGAGTGGAAAGCTTATCCATGTACATTTTTAAGTCTGAAAGGTGTTGTGAGTCTCTTTACCTACATTCAGGCCCTCATTTTGAGTTTGGCGGGCAGCAGACGCCGCCCGCCAAACTCTTTAGGACGGAAATCCGCCACTCCGGTTTTCTGTCCGCTTGCCTTATTACGAGTTTCCCGCTGGGCCAGTGGGCGGAAACAGCTTTTCCCCCACCACATTAGCAGCAATGTTGCAGTGTGTCAGGTGCAACAGCACCCGTCGTGCTTTTCCCTGCCTGTAATTCAGGCAGTGAAAAGTGCAATGGGGCTCTCCATTGGGGCCCCTGCACTGCCCATGCCAAGTGCATGGGCAGTGCAGGGGACCCATGGGGCCCCTCGTACCCTGTCTCCACCAGCTTTCTTATGGCAGTAGAACCACCATGCAAAAGCCGACAGAGAGGGGACTCGTAATACACAGGGCAGCACTGCTTGCACCACCAGGCTGTCAACCTGCGGCAACCTAGCGGTGTCGGCAGTTGGACGGCGTCGGGTCTGCCACGGACATAATGTGGAGGCCTGACCGCTGCTTTGGTGGTGGTCTGACCGCCACCGCGAGTCTGGTGGTTCCAGGACCGACAGACTCTTAATAAGGGCCTCAGACTCTAAATAAGAGCACATCCCACAGAAAAGTGAACACCTGCTAACTCTAAGTCAGATTCAATGAGCTACTGTGGCGTGACATTTGAATAGCCCTTTTCTACCCTTAACGGGACCTCTAAACACTTTTTCGGTGGTCGAGTACATACCTGGCTACTTAGATTCTGCTGCAGGGATGGTGGAGTTTGGGCCCTTTAACATGTTCCTTGTGGGAATCACATGCATTTGGTATGGAGGGGTGCCCTGATCATTTTGCAGCACACTTGAGTCCGCCCTTAAGCAGAAAGGATGCAATAATATACATAAAGAGAGGAAGGATTAAGTAGGAGGTTAAGGTGCCTTAGTTTTTAAAGATTTAAATATCATTTAAAGTTCCCAATTGACAAGTGTGCTAACAAATAATTCGAAGATGTCATAGGATGTATCATTCAATCCTGGACCACCCAACAGAGCCTCTGGTGAGATCACCTGTCAACTCACCATTCAAATAACTCAAATGCAATCCTCTAGACAGGGGGTGATTTCTGGTTGCATTATAGCCTCCCAGTCTAGTCTTTCAGGTCACAACTTGCACCTATGGTACTAATTGGTGCCCTGTGGTGCAGCAGCAAATTTACCTCTCCTAAAAATGTGGAGGTCCTCTAGTGAGACTCTCACTCAGTAGAGATGATGTTTAGTTTTCAGGTAAGCTTATGGGTGACAGTTGCTTCTGTGTGGAAAGTATTGGGTGGGGGAAGTTAGCGGGTGTTAATGTTTTGTATGGTTTAGTTTGGGTTGGTTAGAACCTGGCCTGAGATTGATAAACAGAACATGATTGTCTCACACCACACATGTGTTAAATGTCCACCTCATCTCACAGAGTGGTGTAAAGGTCCACCCAATGAGTCCCCCATATAAACATCCATGACTGATTGAATCATAATGGTTAACTTCTCCAAACTGTCCTAGAATGTCAATGGACTCATGGACGGGATCAGAAGGTCTGTCATCATTTGGGATGGGAAGATAAAACGTCCTGATGTCTCATGCTCCAGGGGACACACCTATTGGCCATTCAATGCCCCTACAAGCCACGCTTCGGTTAGGACTGTATGTTCCAAGCTGGATTCTCTAGAGGTTCAAAAATCATAGCCACATTCCTCCACAGGTTCTTTCCCATGGCCCTTATAACAGTCCAAGCAGACCCGCTGGGGAGATTCTTGGGTACAGACGGGCACTCTGGAAGGCTCCCACTATGACCTATTCAGTGTTTACATCCCATCACCATCACCCAAGAGAGCTCTGGATAACGCTGGGCACTTGCCCTGAAGTTTTCACTCGTGGTTATTATCAAAGGAGGGCATTTCATTGTGGTTCCTGAAATTTACCATTACTCCACTGCAGACCCCAAGGCACACCAGACTAGCAGCACTAGGTCACTGACATTCTGGATTAACACCTTAGGCCTCTGTGATGTGTAGAGAGTGTGCAATCCACACAACAAGGAATACATACATATTTCAATGGCCCACAGAACTCTCTCCCGCATTTACTTGCTATTGCTCCCTGCTACTGACATCCTACATACAACAGCAGTGGGGATCCTTCCTCAAGCCATTTCTGATTACTCTCCAGTCCTCCTCCACAAGGGGGACCCCACAGTAACAGGCAGGCCAATATGGCATCTTAATGAGTGCGTCCTAACCGGCCATCAATACTCTAACTTTCTCGGAGATGAGATCAATGAGTACTTTGATGCCAATCAGTCTCTTCTGCAGGCTTTCTGTGTGCAGCGGGAAAAACCATGGCGAGAGAAAAAGCTGGGTCCCTGATTCCTATTTAGGAATGGGCAAAATTCCAACAAATGACAGCTGTAGAGTTCCAAATCCTATGATATGAGACCCAATGCATGGAGACCCCACTTCCTGCCAATCTTTGACAATTGGAATTGGGCAAAACTACTCTCTGCCACCTTGCCCTAGACAACACCCATCAACACTGGCATGCTTCCCTTCGCCAAGTTTATGAGCTTGATGACAAATACAGTGAGTAACCTGTCATCTAGGGTAATGCCTCCAATGGTGGGGGTGAAACAGCACACAGTTGTTACCATTGGCACAACTGTTGCTGAATAATACCATGCTTTATACCCTCCCCCACCTCTGCAACCACAGAGTGAGCACTCTGCTTCTATTCTGATCCAAGAATCTCCTTGTCAGAACAAGTGGAACTAGACTGTCTTCCTAAACTAGAAGAGGTTGCTAAGACGTTAACTGAAATGAACTCAGGCAAAACACCAGGTCCAAAAGCTTATCTGTTGAACTTTATCACAAATCTTGGGAGCTCCTCACACCCTGGTTGTTGGAGCTATTCCTGGATGTGGAAGCTACAGGTGCACTCTCAATGGAGTTAGATCTCGCCACCATAGTGGTCCCGAATGAACCTGGACATCCATCCAACAAGTGCACCTCCTCAATGCCAATATCATTAATAAACACTAAAAATAAAATATTTTTGAAGACGCTTGTCCCGCAGAATACTATTGGTCAATTCGGACTTGGGCTATCCTGATCAATACCGCCTTATGCCATGCCACAGTACAAGACACTGTAGTAGGCGCCTACACATGGCACTAGACAGACATGTTGAGAATGGGGGACCAAGTGCTCTCCTGCTGATCAGCTTTGAGAAGGCTTTCGACTCTGTTGACTGGACATTCATGACCCAGGTTTTGGGGGACTTGGGCTTCGGACTGAGCTTCCATTGACATGCTAAATTGCTACACTCTTCACCCCCTGCACAGATGCCTGTCAACAGGATGCTTTCTGACCCCTTCCCCATTCATAGAGGAACCAGACAGTGCTCTCACTATCACTCCTACTTTTCACCTTGAGAATTGAGCCATTGGCCTGGCACATTAGGTACGATGCACAGGTGCAGGGCTGGCAATGGGGGGAGGAGACAAAAACAGAATCATCATATGCAGATGATGTGCTTCTCTAATTCAGGAATCCTCAAGAATCAGGTCCCCAAGTAGTGCAGACTTTGTTAATTTATGAAGGTATCTGGACTCCACAACAAAATTATTAAGTCTGTCTTGATTCCACTAATGAGAGTGGCATAGGTGATAGATTGGCAACAAAATATCCCAATTAAACAGCTGAGCTTCCTCTACTTTGGCATTTAAGTTTCAGTGGACCTGCCCTGACTTGGTCTCTTAATCTCCCTCTGGTTCCCACTAGAAATCCTTGGAAGGGTAGCACTATTCAAAATGATGATCCTCCTTAGATTTCTCTATACTCTCCAAAACTCCCCATAGCATATCCCAGCAACCTGGTTCCGCAACCTCACTATCTTAATCTGATCTTCCTTCGGGGCAGGCATCCCCCTCGCATCACATAGGGAAAATGCTGCCAATCGACATATAGTGTCAGCATGGGTGTAGCGGGTATTTGCCTCTGCTATTAGGCATCTCAGTTGCCGGTCATCAACAACTGACTGAGCAGGGGCTGGGCAATACAGCATAAAAACTGGAGCTATCTTTCTAGGGCCCTGACATAGCCTTTACGTGCTGTACAGAGGCCCACTCTCCAGGCATACTCCTGAGCCCACTGCACTAAAATGGTTTGGCTGCGAAAAACTAATTACACTGCAGACCCCATGAAAAGGGAAATGGCTAGAACAGGTTCCATAACTAGCAAGCGTTTTTACAAGTGGGACAGGATAGGGCTTACCTAGGAGGCATGTAGCAGGGATCATCAATGAAATCCTTCTGTGAGTTAAAAACCCAGTTCTTGCTTTCTACCGTACAATTTCATAAATACCTACAATAGAGACACATACTTTTCTTCCACCAGAAGGAGGTGACGGACCCAACCAAATATAATTGACTCAAGGCTAGAAGGCTTCAAAGTGTCAAGGGAAAGGGAGGGATCTCACAAATGTAAAAACTTTTAAATATCAACTCTCCTAATAAATATGGTCTTCTTAAACAAAAATGGGACGGCTGGGTGGGACCCTTGAAAGAAGCAGACTAGAAGGATGCTTCAAGAGCTCCCCGGGTGTTGGCCATTTCTTCAATATCTACATACTACATACCTTACCCCCATATGTTTGTGAAAAGCAGACAAACAACCCATGTCAGACTGTGCCTGATGCACCTCCTCATGTGCTGACTTCTATCATGTAGTGCGGTCACGCCATGTTATAATTCACTACTGGTTAGCAGTTGGTAGGGAGCTAAGGGAAGTGTTGGAACAAAGAGTGAAGCTCTCCCCATTGCTGGGCACCCTAGAGGACCTGGGAGGAGCCCGAGTGGCTGCATATTATTGGGAATGGGCATGCTACTCACCAAAAGGGGCATAACATGTCTCTGGAGCACTAAGCTACACCCCCAGTATTGCAAAATGACACAACACAACGGACTGGTGCTCCAATTTGAGGAGCCTATTTACCAGGCTAGGGGCTGCTCACACAAGCAAGTCAAAATATGGGGATGAAGGTGGACCTATTCCAGCCCTAGTGATGACTTTATAATGGTGAATGAGACAACTTTTGTAGTTGCCCCTTTGTTTTGGGGCTATGTGTCAAGAAGGCGTGTGGGGTATATGTGCTTTGTGTTGCTACTATTGTATAAAGAATAAAATTTGATCATAAAAAAGTCAAGATCAAGCAAGCTTTTTCTCTTCTGCTTTGAGGGAGGTTTCTGTCATCCCTGAGGCCACCTAAGGACACCCGCATGATCATTTGACAGGTGCACGCCGCAGTAAAGCTCCTTAGCTGCCACTGTCACTAGAGAGGGTCGCTCCCAGCAGGCACCTAGGCCCCAACTTAAGGAGGGCCTAGCTCCAACTATAGCTACATTAGTGTCTTTTTTGTTTACACTAATGTGGCAATAATATGGCAAAAACGCTGCGCCATATTTCCAAAGTGGTGCAATGCTTGCAAAGAGGCACTTCATGATGCTTTTCCTAAATCTGGGCCCTAGTGTTTTAAGCCATAAATGATTGTCCAGCCACACAGGAAACAATTAAGAGTAGTGGTATGTCACAGGCAGCCTTAGGGCGTTCCATTTTGTCCTTTATCTATTATGTCTCTTTACAGTGCCAGACTAGATTCAAGCTCAACAGTGTGTTCTTTTTCTGCTGATTCTGCCAAGCTTGTTTCCTTGGCTGTAGATTCACAAGATAGTAGGTAGGGACAGTGGAATCTTCTTTATCCATTCATGCACATCACTAATTAGAGAGTCATAATTTCTCTTGCCATTTACCACACTTCACTTTAACATTAAGTGCACTGGGCAGAAATTAAATTGCATCACACCTGCCTCAGGCCTTCACAATGCTTTGTTTTAATTAAACTGTCAGGTTCTCCTTGTCCACACAAGCTAAAAGTCATTTGCTTGGTGTTGGCTGAGGCAGCACATCTGTCCCGTATCTCAAAGAGGGGCACAGGATAGACAACCACCGCAGCTGGGCTGATCCACATGAAGGGTCCAGCGCACACACGAGCCAAATAATTCATCCCCAAGAGTCACAGACAACTTTCGCAATGTTTGCACACCTGCTGGTGCAGGAGACCCAAGAGAAAGGCAGCAGCTCCTCACTTCCACCCACGGCTTAGTACCCCATTATGCTTCTCTTTATGGGAGTCAGCCTCAATGGTTTAAATAGTGTTTCCAGGTGCCCTGGCCAGGAGCCACTCCCCCCTGCACAGTGGGTGGGCAATCAAGCATATCCCACCAGAGAGGAGGCAGGCAGCTCTATTGTCAGTCCTTAAAGGACAGGACCATACTAGTCTTCAAACACCAGGAAAGAAGCCACCAGACGCAAAGGCTGACATCCTTTCATAAACAGTAAGGTTAGGCAAGAACAGGTAAGGTGTCAGATGAGGTAAGGACTTTTAAAGACAAAGCAATGCAGAGAAATAACCTTGTGTAGAATCAAATTTAGAATGCCTATATATATTTAATCAAGTTGCAAATAAAGTCTTCCATTAGAAAAAAATCCATAAAACATTCTTTCTTGGCATTAAACCTTTAAATTAACAAAACAGTAGGCTAAAATTACAACATAAATCAATCAAACCATCAATCAATCAGTGATTTGTATAGCGCAGCGTATGACCCATTTCGTCTCAAGCACTGTTGTAAGGGTGCAGATCAGTCGAAGATCCAGGTCTTGAGGTCCTTCTTGAACTGATTCAGCGATGGGGCCTGCCTGAGGCTGGTGTAGAGGGCGTTGCTGTAGTCGAGTCTGCTGCTGACAAGTCCATGAGTGACCGTTCTTCTCGTCTCTGTGGGGATCCACTTGAAGATTTTCCAGAGGAGGCGGAGAGTGTGGAAGCATTACGATTAGATGGCATGGAGACATTTTCAAAAATGTATGTATTTATGTCTTGCTGGTTGAGTAGTTCTAACAATAGCACAGAATGAAGGAGCAAGCGCCTTCTTATTGAACAAATACATACTGAGAATGCTCTACTGTTCAAATGGATTGGTAAGTAGCATGCAGCAGAGACATACATTTGTCAGTCTAAAATCTTAATAAGCCATGCAAGGTATGTACTCTCTCTATACAAGTAACATCCAGAGTATGTCTGAATCGCATGTTTTTGATGTAGATATCAGATAATTTCCCAGTACGTTTATTGCAGAGTGTTTTACAATGACAGTGAGTGAACAAAAATAATGTATCCATCCTTTTAAAAACTATTATTACTGATGGAAAGTCTTCTTCCAATTTCAACACAAATACTTCCTTTTTACCTTTACAACCCCCAATAAATGCTAATCCCAGCTCCATCTGTAACTCCCCCTATTTTGCTATTTGCATACACTGTATGCCCCAATTATTTGGCATCTTTGCACTTTGTGCAGTCATTGGTCCGCAGTTGTGACTCATCTCTTCGAGATGTTAGGCAGAAGGATTTTGTTCCTGAACAATGAATTTGTGGGGTGTGGCATAACTTTATGGAGATGGTCCAAAAGGTGAGATGTTTGTGTCACCTCCCAACTTAATCCACATTAAAGTTGAGTAGTTAGTGTATTGTCTCTGTGTGGTGTTCTACAGTATGAGTTCAGGTCTTGAGGTCCTTCTTTTATCATGCGGCTGCAATGGCTGTATTGTGGTGTGTGGTAATGTAGCCCGTGCTCCTTCAAATGACCTAGGAGGCAACCTATTCCATACTGTTAAAACTGTCCGCTCTTGACTTGGTTTCCCCTGTCTTTTTGCTTCTGACCACCTGGTTTAGATACTATGCTTAATTTAGGGCCAGATGTACGATGCTTTTTGCATGGCGCAAACAGCGAAATTCGCTGTTTGCACCATGCAAAAAGCACATCGCGATACTCATTCCCATTTTGCGAGTCAGTAACCTGGTTACCGACTCGCAAAATGGGAATGCGACTCACAAATAGGAAGGGGTGTTCCCCTTCCTATTTGCGATTCGCATCGCGATGTAGAATTGCTTTGTGACGCAAATGCGATCACAAAGCAATTCGCAGTTAGCACCCATTTCAAATGGGTGCTAACTCATTCGCAAAAGGGAATGGCCCTGAAACCATTTTTTCAGAGCAGGCAGTGGTCCTATGGACCACTACCTGCTCTGAAAAAATGGAACACAAACGTTTCATTTTTTCGTTTGTGTTGCAACTCGTTTTCCTTTAAGGAAAATGGGATGCAATACAAAAAAAACTGCTTTATTAAAAAGCAGTCACAGACATGGTGGTCTGCTGTCTCCAGCAGGCCACCATCCCTGTGAGTGCTGCGAATCGGAAGGGGGTCGCAAATTGCAAACCACCCCATTAATATTAATGAGGTGGGTCTTAGCGACCCCATTCCGATTCGCAGATGGTGTCAGGGACACCATCCAACATCCGGGTTTGCGACTCTCAAATTGCGAGTCGCTCAGACTCGCAATTTGAGAGTCGCAAATTTGGATTTTGCTACATCTGGCCCTTCGTTTTTGCTGGCTTTAGGACTCTGGGTACTCTACCACTGCTGGCCAGTGCTTAAGTACAAGTGCTCTCTGTCTAAATTGTAGTGGTGATTGGTTTATCCATGGTTGGCCTATTTGATTTACTAGTAAGTCCCTAGTTAAGTGTGCTATGTGTCCCAAGAGCTTGTAAGTCAAAAACTACTAGTGAACCTGAAGCACTGATTGTGCTACCCACTTGAGAAGCCCTGTAAACATGTCTCAGACCGCCACTGCAGTGCAGTTTTAAACTGCCATTTAGACCTGGCTAGTGCACCCACTTGCCAGGTTCACTTCCCTTTTGCTCCCCCCTAAGGTAGGCCCAATGCAGCCCAAGTGCCAGGGTGCAATGTATTCAAAAGGTAGAACATGTAGTGGTGTGTTTTACATGTCCTGATAGTGAAATACTGCTAAATTTGTTTTTTACTATTGCAAGGCCTATCTCTCCCATAGGGTAAAATGAGAATTGCATTGAAATATCTTTTAAGTGTAATTTACCAATGGGAGCAGTTTGGGGTCTCTGAACTCACAATTTTAAAATACATCTTTTGATGAAGTTGGTTTTTAAATTGTAGGTTTGGAAATGCCACTTTTAGAAAATGATCATTTTCTTGCTTAACCATTCTGTGACTCTGCCTCAATGCTGAATACGTGTCTGGGTCAGAATGGCATCTGTGCTGTTTGTGAATTCACTCTAGATAGTCAAACAAAGAGAGCTGAGGTGTGCTGTGCAAACCCTGATGGCCCAATACCTGGCTGATGGGTCTTCCTTGGCTAGAGTGGCGGAAGAGCTAACATTTGCACCTTAATTGGGTTGTGCCTGTACTTAAACAAAGCAGTCTCCAGGGCAGAAAAGGCAGGGTCTTGTGCACAACAAATACTTCTCTTCGAAGTTTGCCTACTTCAAAGACTGAAAAGAGTATAAGTACTGGACCTCTGACCCCACATAGTTGGATCACTTCTGGACTGAGGAAATTCTACCAGAAAGAAGAGCTGGCTGCTGTAAGGAGGCTGCCACTCTGCCTGTTGCATTGTTGTACTGGCCAGCTGCTTGCTACTTCTGTCCTGGGAATGAAACGACTGGACTCTGTACTAGCTACATCCTGCTTTCCAAGGTTCTCCAAGGGCTTGAACTGAGCTTGCCTCCTGTTATAAAGTCTCAAGGACATTAAAGACTTCATCTGCCAGTGCCTTAGCTCTTCTGCTGAGAGTCCTGACTTGCCAAGTGGTGCCAACTCCAATCCTTGGGCCCTTGAAAGTGTATGCTGGTGATCTGAAAGAGAGAATCCATGCATTAACACGCTGCAGCTGAAAAATCGATGCAGCGCTGTAAGGAAATGCCTCCTCGGCATGGTTACCCCATGACATTTTGCCTTCTGGTGATGCCAAGTTATGATTGAAAGTGTGCTGGGACCCTGCTAACCAGGCCCCAGCACCAGTGTTCTTTCCCTGAACTATACCTTTGCTTCCACAATTGGCACAACCCTGGCACTCAGATAATCCCCTTGTAAATGGTACGCCTGATACCAAAGGCCCTGATGCCAAGGAAGGTCTCTAAGGGATGCAGCATGTCTTAAGCCACCCTGGGGACCTCTCACTCGGCACATGCACACTGCCTCACAGCTTGTGTGTGCTGGTGGGAGAAAATGACTAAGTCAACATGGACCTCCCCTCAGAGTGCCATGCCAACCTCACCCTACCTGTGGCATAGATAAGTCACCCCTCTAGCAGGCCTTACAGCCCTAAGGCAAGGTGCACTATACCACCGATGAGGGCATATGTACATGAGCACTATGCCCCTACAGTGTCTAAGAAAACCTTAGATATTGTAAGTGCAGGGTAGCCATAAGAGTATATGGTCTGGGACTCTGTCAAACATGAACTCCACAGTAATGGCTACACTGAAATCTGGGAAGTTTGGTATCAAACGTCTCAGCACAATAAATGCACACTGATGTCAGTGTGGAATTTATTGTAAAATGCACCTAGAGGGCATCTTAGAGATGCCCCCTGAATACCAGTCCAGCTCCTAGTGCTGGGCTGACCGGTTTCTGCCAGCCTGCCACAACCAGACGGGTTTCTGGCCACATGGGGAGAGTGCCTTTGTCACTCTGTGGCCAGGAACAAAGCCTGTACTGGGTGGAGGTGCTTCTCACCTCCCCCTACAGGAACTGTAACACCTGGCGGTGAGCCTCAAAGGCTCACCCCTTTTGTTACGGAATCACAGGGCATCCCAGCTAGTGGGGATGCCCGCCCCTCCTGCCACTGCCCCCACTTTTGGTGGCAAGGCTGGAGGAGATAATTAGAAAAACGTGGAGGAGTCATCCACCAGTCAGGACAGCCCCTAAGGTGCTCTGAGCTGAGGTGACCCTTGCCTTTAGAAATCCTCCATCTTGGTTTTGGAGGATTCCCCCAATAGGATTAGAGATGAGCTCCTCTCCCCTCAGTGAGGAGGCACGAAGAGGGTGTAGCCACCCTCCAGGACAGTAGCCATTGGCTACTGCCCCCCCAGACCTAAAAAAACCCCTACATTTAGTATTTAGGGGCACCCAAGAACCCAGGAAATCAGATTCCTGCAACCTGAAACAAGAAGAAGGACTGCTGACCTGAAAGCCCGGCAAAGATGATGGAAGACGACAACTGCTTTGGCCCCAGCCCCACCGGCCTGTCTCCTGACTCGAAAAACTGCAACAGTGACGCATCCAACAGAGACCAGCAACCTCTAAATCCTCAGAGGATTGCCCTGAATCTAAGGACCAGGAAACTTCCATGAGCAGTGGCTCTGCTCAACAACAGCAACAATATTGCAACTTTTCTGCAACTTTTAAAGACTTCATTCTTCCCACCAGAAGCGTGAGACTTCACCCTCTGCACCCGGCGCCCCTAGCTCAAGCTCCAAAGAAACAACATCACAGGGAGGACTCCCAGTCAACTACGACCTTGTGAGTAGCCCGAGACGACCCCCCTGAAACCCCACAGTGACGCATGCAGAGAGAATCCAGAGGCTCCCCCTGACCGCGACTGCCTGTAGCAAGGAACCGGAGGCCTGGACCAAGCACTGCACCCGCAGCCCCCAAGATCAGAAGGAACCGAACCTCAGTGCAGGAGTGACCCCCAGATGACCCTCTGCCTATCCCAGTTGGTGGCTGGCCCGAGAAGCCCCCATGTGCCCTGCCTGCACCGCTAGAGTGACCCCCGGGTCCCTCCATTAAATCCTAGACAAAACCTGACGCCTGCTTTATACACTGCACCCGGCCGCCCCTGTGCCGCTGAGGGTGGGTTTTGTGTGCCTACTTGTGTCCCCCCCAGTGCTCTACAAAACCCCCCGGGTCTGCCCTCCGAAGATGCAGGTAGTTACCTGTAGGCAGACCGGAACCGGAGCACCTCTTTGACCTCTGCACCTGACCAGCATTAAGCTGCTGGTGTAGTAACTTTGGGGTTGCCATGAACCCCCAACGGTGGGCTGCCTATGCCCAGGAACTTAGGCCCTCATTACAACATTGGCGGTAAAAGCCGCTTACCGCCGTGCAGAAGACCGCCAACACACCGACGCGGCAGCGGAATTCCGCCACAGCTATTGTGACCCACATCTCGGAATCCGACACAATTCAGACACTCACACAAGTCTGCCACAACAAAGGTCAGTGATAAACTGGCGATAACAAAACAGACACCGTCACGCCAACAGAAATACGCCCACACTATCACGACACACGAATCCACGCGGCGGTCTTTTAACCGCGGTGTTCCATTGGCGGTACACACGGCAGCGCTCAAAATACACACACATTTACAAAACACAGCCACATTGGACGATTCAAAATACACACACCTGAGACACATACACACACCACTCCCACACACCCATTACAATATAAAACACACACCCACATCACCCACAAACCCCCACGACAAAAAATACAGAAAGAAGGCCAGAGAGAGACACCAACAGCAAGTACAACAGCATCCACAGGCACATAACACCATCACCCACACAACTTCCACGCACCTCACACAACACACCACTACATATCACCACACTTATCACCACACACTCCACCCCACACATCACCTACACCACCCCATGGCACGGCAAAGACACCCCAGGTTCTCGGAGGAGGAGCTCAGGGTCATGGTGGAGGAAATCGTCCGGGTAGAGCCACAGCTATTCAGAGCACAGGTGCAGCACACCTCAATTGCAAGGAAGATGGAGCTATGGCGAAGAATAGTGGACATGGTCAACGCAGTGGGACAACACCCAAGAAATTGGGAGGACATCAGGAAAAGGTGGAACGACCTACAGGGGAAGGTGCGTTCCGTGGTCTCAAGACACCACCTGGTGGCTCAGCGGACTGGCGGCGGACCCCCACCTCCTCACCCACAACTAACAACATGGGAGGAGCAGGTCTTGGCGATTCTGCATCCTGAGGGCCTCGCAGGAGTAGGTGGCGGAATGGACTCTGGTAAGTCAAAGCTTTATTATTACATCCCCCACCCTACCTGCATGCTATCACTTACCCCCACCCTCGCCCTCACCCCCATCACACCAACTCCTCACAAATGTATCAATATCACAAACCACCCATCCCAACACCAAGCCCTGCATGCAACAACAAAGCATGAACACCCATCACTAAAGCATGCACACTGCACATAGCCATACAACCCCCTAAACCATCATCACACAAGCTCCCACACAGGAATGCCAGCACTGGGGTACACGGTCACCCACCCATTGCACACCATGGCACACACAGATGCAATAATCATGTCTTTCCACCCCTGCAGGACCCCTACCCAACATCACCAGACAGGAGGGTCCAGACATGTCCACTCCACCCACAGAAGAGGCCCACAGTGATGACAGCAGCTCTGTCCAACTGGATCTAGATGACCAGCCCGGACCATCGGGGACCTCTGGACAGTCGGTTCCCCTCACACAGGCACAGGCCATACAGACCTTCCCCCCTCTGGAAATACCAGCACAGCACCCACCCAGCGGGCCCATACCTCCGTCCCCAGGACACGTCAATCAGCTGTGTGTCCACCACTACAGGGAACCCAGGCTAACCCACCACCCGAACAACAACAGGGACCTGGGGGTAGTGGCAGTGGGCACACGGTCCAGGGGACGGAGGTCCAGGAACACAAGGGAACTGGGAGGGCTGCTGTGCAACAGGGGGAGGACAGGCCAAGGGAACCCACTCTCCACGAGGCCCTCTCCTCCATCATGGGAGCATACCACCACTCCCAGGAGACGATGGCAACGGTACTGGCCAAGTTTCAAGAGATCCAGCGCATGCAGAAGGAACAGTATTTGGGCTACAGGGAGGAACTCAGAACCATCAGCTCCACCCTGGGCACCATCGTAGGTGTGCTGAAGGAAGTACTCAACACCAGGAGGGACACTGTGGCACTACAAGGGGCCCCTGACACTAGCTTGGACGATGAACTGCCCACCACCTCCGCCGGCGCTAGTGGACAGGACGCCCCACCACAGGACCACCACACCAGCACCCCACCCCCTGCAGACGGAGAACCACCCCGCAAACGGTCCCTGAGATCCAGGAACAAGACAGAGAAGGATGCCAAGACCCCCGCCAAGAAATGAGACCACCCTGATTGTCACCCTACTGTCCCACTTTGTCACCCTGCCCATAATTAAACTGCCCCAGCTCCACTTCCTAAGCCCATATGGGCAATTCACCTGTGAGACTAATAGACTGGACTCTGCCATGGACACTCCTCCTCCATCACCCCTCACCATTTAACGTCCCCCTCCAATATTTTGCATGTAAATAAACACACCTAAAGCACAAAATGATCTGGAGTCTGTCTGTGATTTCGAAATAGTGTATTTGCAATTACAGTGACAAAATGTTTTTGAAATAGTAATGTCAACGTACCTATGTCACACAGCTCTAGTCCATGAGGAATTTAAGCAGATGACACAGATGACACACAGTGGGACCCACATCTGTGAAACCGTAAGGGAAAGTGACAACTCAGTGACCATACACTGGGTGAAAACGACAGACAGGATAGAGGTAGTAGTGTAAAAGTACATGTAGTAGGCATGATTGTATTATCACCTGCGTTTCAATGGAAATATTGCTGGATCACTGAGTCCCTGTTCTGCATGTCTTCTTCCTCTGCTTCATCCTCATCACTGTCCACAGGCTCCACAGCTGCCACAACACCGCCATCTGGACCATCCTCCTGCAGAAAAGGCACCTGTCGTCGCAAAGCCAAGTTGTGAAGCATACAGCAGGCCACGATGATCTGGCACACCTTCTTTGGTGAGTAGAATAGGGATCCACCTGTCATGTGGAGGCACCTGAACCTGGCCTTCAGGAGGCCGAAGGTCTGCTCGATCACCCTCCTAGTTCGCCCATGGGCCTCATTGTAGCGTTCCTCTGCCCTGGTCCTGGGATTCCTCACTGGGGTCAGTAGCCATGACAGGTTGGGGTACCCAGAGTCACCTGTAAATGGCGAGGGACAACTGTTAGACACACACTAACCTGTAGGGATAACCCCAGACAACCATTCCCACTGTCTTGCGTCCAGGGGCTCACCTAATAGCCACACACGGTGCCTCTGAAGTTGACGCATCAGATAAGGGATGCTGCTATTCCGCAGAATGTAGGCATCATGCACTGAGCCAGGGAACATGGCATTCACATGGGAGATGTACTGGTCTGCCAAACATACCATCTGTACATTCATAGAATGATAACTCTTCCGGTTTCTGTACACCTGTTCACTCCTGTGGGGGGGGACCAAAGCCACATAGGTCCCATCAATGGCACCTATGATGTTGGGGATATGTACCAGGGCATAGAAATCACCTTTCACTGTAGGCAAATCCTCCACCTGAGGGAAAACGATGTAGCTCCGCATTTGTTTCAGAAGGGCAGACAACACTCTGGACAATACGTTGGAAAACATAGGCTGAGACATCCCTGATGCCATGGCCACAGTTGTTTGAAATGACCCACTTGCAAGGAAATGGATCACTGACAGCACCTGCACTTGAGTGGGGATTCCTGTGGAATGGCGGATTGCTGGCATCAGGTCTGACTCCAACTGGGCACACAGTTCCTGTATTGTGGCAGGGGTCAAACCTGTAGGTGATTATCAAATGTCGCTCCTCCATTGTCGACAGGTCCACCAACGGTCGGTACACCGGAGGATGCCGCCATCTCCTCACATGTCCCAACGGTGCCTATGAAGGACAACAGCGAGCACAGAGTCAAACAACTCAGAGGTACGTACCCACAGTTTACACAGAACACCAATCATACAAAAAAGTTTGCCTGTATGTGTGTTGAGACTAGGCCTAGGGGTGTGTGACGCAGTTGAAAATGAAGCCATGTGGGCCCCTGAAATGACGGCTGCCTGACCTCTAAAGTGGGACAATGGGATGTGAGCTAACTGCGCTGGCGTTGTACACCGTTGCGGTAGGCTGTCGGAGACCGCGGCGCAATGCTGCATTGGTTAACATTGGACCCTATGGGTCCCAGGAGCCAATGATGAAGTATGCCGGCAGTGATGGTATGCACCGCCGCGGACGTGACTGCCATTTTCTATCACTTCAATCACTTGATACCTGATCTTCGACAGGAGAGGACCTACACTGCAAGTGCTGCTCTGACCTCAGTCTGGAAGAGACAATGGCTCGTGCGTCTGGGGAAAGGGCCCCTGCCTTCACATCGGAGGAGTTGGAGAAGCTCGTTGATGGGGTCCTCCCCCAGTACACGCTACTCTACGGTCCTCCAGACAAACAGGTAAGTACACAGGGAGCATGTTGTATGCCTGTGTGGAGAGGGCTGGATGTAAGAAGGAAAGGGGCAGAATGCTGCGTGCATGTAAGACGGTGAGTGCATGTGCCACATGGCAAGGGTAGGGATGGGGGCCACTCACTTTGACGGTGCAGTTGGTAATGACTTCTCTTCTTCCCCTGTACATTTCATGTAGGTCAGCGCCCACCAGAAGAAAGATATTTGGCGTGCCATCGCCAAGGACGTCCGTACCCTGGGGGTCTACCACAAACGGAGCACCCACTGCCAGAAAACATGGGAGGACATTCGCTGCTGGAGCAAGAAGACGGTGGAGGCTCAGCTGGGGATGGCCTCCCAACATGGGTGCCCATCGAACCATGACCCCCCTGATGATCAGGATCCTGGTGGTGGCCTACTCGGAGTTGGATGGGCGCTTGAGGGCATCACAGCAGACACAAGGGGGTGAGTACACTCTCATTCAGCAGACTTTGCGTGCAGTGGAGTTGTCTAGGTGGGGGAGGAGAGCTGTGGGTTTCCCTAGGCCAGGGCGAGTTCCGTAGGCTAGGCCCCTCCATAAGGCATGGCCCTATGGCCCCCCATCCCACCTCTGTAGAGTGCCAAGTACAGCTATTCATGCCCCTGTGTCATCTATGTGTGCAGATGTCGTCTGTAGCCTTGTAGGCCATTTCCCAGGAATTGCAGTGTGGAGCCCAAGAGTGCAGCGTAGTGCAGGGGGCCTCTGTGTCTGTCTTGTCCGCCAACGGTAGCGGTAATCCATGCATTCAACATGTCTTTCTTCTGTCTCCTCCCTTTTTTTTGTCCTCTAATGGGAGCTCCCTTGTGGTGGCGGCAACATCTGTGCCCCCCGCATCTACAGGTACAGCCGCCACCCCCCCTACCAGCACCGCCCTCCCAGCAGCCCCTCAGCCTTCGCCCCGTGCCCGCTCACCCGGGAGATTGGGCATCACCTTCGCCCCAGGCACCTCAGGCCCTGCCCCAGTCACCCCTGCTGCCCTCAGTGAGGAGGCCATTGACCTCCTCAGGTCCCTCACTGATGGGCAGTCTACCATTTTGAATGCCATCCAGGGTGTAGAAAGGCAGTTGCAACAAACTAATGCATTCCTGAAGGGCATTCATTCTGCTCAGGCGGTCCTTCACCAAGCTTTTCAAACTCTGGCCTCAGCACTGATGGCAGCCATTGTCCCCGTCTCTAGCCTCCCCCCTCCAACTTCCTCCACCCAGACCCAATCCCATGTACCTCTGCCTATCCCAAGCACACCATCAGACCAGCCTGCACACACCTCAACACATAAGGGAAGCTCAGGCAAACATAAGCACCACACATCCCACAGGCACTCACGCAAGCAACACACACATGCAGACACACCAACATCCACTGCCTCCACTGTGTCCCCTCCTTGTCGTCTCCCTCCTCCCTCCCAGTCTCGTCTACACTCACACCTGCATGCACTACCTCTACAGCCACTACGTCCCTCACCAGCACACCCACCAGCACACCCCGCTCACGTGCAGTCACCACCCACACTACCATTCACACGTTCCCTGTATCCTCTCCCAGTCTGTCTGTGACGCCCCCTCCCAAGATACACAAACGCAGGCACACACCCACCCAACAGCCATCCACCTCACAACAGCCTCCAGCGCATGCACCTGCACCCAAAGTCACCAAACGTACACCTCCTACTACCACCACCTCTTCCTCCACTCCCAAACCCCCTCCAGCTACCCGTCCCAGTGTGTCCAAAAGAATTTTCCTGTCCAGCCTTGACCTTTTTCCCACACCTCCCCCACCCTGTCCATCTCATAGGTCCCGAAGTAGCACCTCAGCCGCAACATCTACTGGACCGGTGGTGCCTGTTGTCACAGGTATGTGGAGTGCACCGGCCACCAGGACAGCCAGTGTGGCACGGAGCCACAGCACAGACAGTCCCCCCGTGAAACATCAGAAGTTGGCCAGTGCCCGGCGGGAGAGGGGGAAGACTCCTGCCACCAAAGCCGCTCCCAGGGGTCCCGGTGGGAGTGTGGAGTCAGCTGTTACACCTCCCAAGGTGGGGAAGGGCCACAAGAAACCCGGCAAGTCTGGGAAGAGCTGCACAGTGGAGAAGACCGCCATCATCCCAGCTGCCCAGGAGGGCCCCGTCAGCCCCAACCCAGCTGCCCAGGAGGCCACCGCTAGCCCAATTCCAGCTGCCCAGGAGGGCCCCACCAGCCCCATCCCAGCTGCCCAGGAGGGCCCCGCCAGCCCCAGCAGCTGCCCAGGAGGGCCCCGCCAGCCCCAGCAGCTGCCCAGGAGGGCCCGGCCAGCCCCAGCCCAGCTGCCCAGGAGGGCCCCGCCAGCCCCATCCCAGCTGCCCAGGAGGGCGCCGCCAGACCCAGCAGCTGCCCAGGAGGGCCCCGCCAGCCCCAGCCTAGCTGCCCAGGAGGCCACCGCCAGCCCCAGCCCAGCTGGCCAGGAGGCCACCGCCAGCACAAGCCCCGCTGAGCCATGAAGGACCGCCAGCACAAGCACCGCAGGGCCATGAAGGACCGCCAGCACAAGCCCCGCTGGGCCATGAAGGACTGCCAGCACAAGCCCCGCTGGGCCATGAAGGACCACCAACTCAAGCACCGCTGGGCCGGGCACCGTGAACTCAAGCACCGATGAACAGGGCACCGCCAAATCAAGCACCGCTGGGCCGGGCACCGCCAACTCAAGCACCGCTGAACAGGGCACCGCCAACTCAAGCACCGCTGAACAGGGCACCGCCAAATCAAGCACCGCTGAACAGGGCACCGCCAAATCAAGCACCACTGAACAGGGCACCTCCAACTCAAGCACCGCTGAACAGGGCACCGCCAAATCAAGCACCGCTGAACAGGGCACCGCCAAATCAAGCACCGCTGAACAGGGCACCGCCAACTCATGCACCGCTAGCCCATGAGTGGCAGGGGCACTGACGCAACTGGGTCCGTCACGGGGTGAGTGATGCACTCTGGGCACCAGTTCCCCTCCAGAACCAGTGGAGACATGCATCCACTGCCTCTATCCTTCACAGGATGAAGCACTCTGGGCACCAGTCCCCCTCCAGAACCAGTGTAGACTGTCATCCACTACCTCTGTCCTTCACAGGATGAAGCACTCTGGGCACCAGTCCCCCTCCAGAACCAGTGGAGACTGTTATCCACTTGAGAGACTTTGGCTTTGCACTCCCCAGAATAATGCAGTGGGCAAACCACCCACTGGAGAGACTTGAGAGACTGTGGCTTTGCACTCCCCAGGATAATGCAGTGGGCAAACCACCCACTGGAGAGACTTGAGAGACTTTGGCTTTGCACTCCCCAGGATAATGCAGTGGGCAAACCACCCACTGGAGAGACTTGAGAGACTGTGGCTGTGCACTTCCCAGGATAATGCAGTGGGCAAACCACCCACTGAAGAGACTTGAGAGACGTTGGCTTTGCACTCCCCAGGATAATGCAGTGGGCAAACCACCCACTGGAGAGACTTGAGAGACTGTGGCTTTGCACTCCCCAGGATTGAACAGAGGGCATTGAGCCCCCTTGTGGATCTGGCGTCGTGCACTCATCCAGCTGAGGTGCCCCCCCTTCCCTTCCCCCTGAGGTGCCTGTTGTATTTCTATCCAATGCCCCTGCAGTATTCTCTCTGTTTTGATCGGGTATTGAGTGTGGGCCTCGCCCATGCATTTTGGGCCCAGTGGTCCACGGACTATAAATGGTGCAATACCTGGACTTGTATTATTGGTGTATATATTTGTTATAGTGTATAAATATTTTTGAGTACTGGATTTTAATATGTTACAATGGTTACACTCATTTCCTTTTGTCTATGCATTCTTCCGGGAGTCTGGGGGGCGTAACTGTAATGTATCAACATGTATTAGTGTGTGTGTTGTAGTGGGTGAGGGTGGGGGTGTTGCGTGTGTGTGTCCCTGTTTTTTGCCTCCCCCTTCCCCTGTGTCGTAGGTGCAGTACTCACTGTGGTCTTCGCCGCTGGCGTTCGTGCTCCTGGTAGAGGAGCAGGAAGACTATCGCAGGTAGAATTTGGAGTTCCGGTTCCATTGTGTCCTCGTTCCTCGTGGGGTGTGTAGAGGTGAGCGCTTTCCCTTCGGAATTCCTGTTTCCGCCGTGTTTTTATCCGCGGTGAATCCGCCCCGGGAAAGGTGGCGGATTGGCCTGTCATAATAGTGTGGGCGGTACATTGTCTCCCACCTGTCTGTTGGCGGCGACCGCCAAGCTGTTTGTTTGTGCCGCCGTGGCGGTCGGAGTGTTAAAGTGGCTGTCTTTGTTGGCGGTTTCCGCCACGGTCGTAATTGCAATTTTTTTACCGCCGGCTTGTTGGCGGTCTTACCGCCGCTTTAACACTGTCCGCCAGGGTTGTAATGACCACCTTAGTGTTGTAAGTACTTTACTTACCTGACAAACTAACCAGTACCTACCTCCCCCAGAGACCTTGATTTTTGTAGTGTTCACTTTTGAAATAGCTTATTGCCATTTTTACTAAAACTGTATATGTTATTGCTCTAATTCAAAGTTCCTAACTTACCTGTGTGGAGTACCTTGCATTTTATGTATTTACTTCAAATCTTGAACTTGTGGTTCTAAAAATAAATTAAGAAAATATATTTTTCTATATAAAAACTATTGGCCTGGAGTTACGTCTTTGAGTGTGTGTTCCTCATTTATTGCCTGTGTGTGTTCGACAAATGCTTAACACTACCCTCTGATAAGCCTAATGCTCGACCACACTACCACAAAATAGAGCATTAGAATTATCTAATCTTGCCACTATCTTACCTCTAAGGGGAACCCGTGGACCCTGTGCACACTATCTTTTACTTTGAGATAGTATATACAGAGCCAACAAGGGCTTATCCTGTGGCTGGAGACCAGTGCTGGTCTCATGGGTACAGCATCAACGCAGTGCCTGTTTCAGCGCAGTTTCATCAGCACAGCGCATCTGGATTTTCCACGCATCGTCCTTGGGCACCAATTTTTAATTGGCCCCTCACCGCAGTAAGAAACCAAGGCTGCATGTCCAAAAATCAATGCATCACCTTTCCCACGAGGAAAGAATCAGCACATCACCTCCCCTGCCAGTAAGGAACCGGCGCATCGCCTCTCCTGCGAAGAAAGAATCAACACCTTCCCTGCACACTAAGAAACCAACGCACCGCTTTGCTTTTTTGGTGCCTCACTTCCTTTGTGGCCTGCACCATCTTTGTTTTTTATGCATCCCACATACTTTGTGCTAAAAAGATACAACCATTGACTCCTATGGATAAGACTCATTTAAACCTTTAAAAAGTGATATCTTTACTTGTGTACGTTGGATTTTTGTTGTTTTTGGTCTTGTTTTACTCAGAGAACTTTTGTGGTGTTTTCACCGTCTTACTGTGTGTACAAATACTTTACACATTGCCTCTGATATCAGCCTGACTGCTTGAGTCAAGCTACCAAGGGGGTGAGCAGGGGTTATCTTAGGTGTGTGACTCCCTTACCCTGACCAGAGTGAGGGTCTCTACTTGGACAGGGTGCAATCCACTGCCAACTAGATACCCCATCTCCAACACTTACTTCCGCTTTTACTTGGGTGCCCTGTCCCTCTGTTGAATCAACGACATCCCGCCATCACAAGACCTCTGCAACTCGCTAGCCTCCTTCTTCTACCACAAGATCATAGACATCCATGACAGCTTCAATACCCAGACCCCCGTCAACCACGGACACCACAGACTCACCTCCCCCCAGTCACACCAGCCTCCGGCTCTCCTGGACCCACATCAGTGACGACGGCACCATCAAAATCATGAACACCATCCACTCCGGCTCACCATCCGACCCCTGCCCTCACCACATCTTCAACAAAGTGAGCTCCGTCAACACACCCCAACTTCGGAAGATCATCAACTGTTCCTTCGAGACTGCCGTCTTCCCAGAGAGCTGGAAACACGCTGAGATCAACGCCCTCCTTAAGAAACCCAAGACAGACCCAAAGGACGTCAAGAACGTCCGGCCCATCTCCCTGTTCCCCTTCCCAGCAAAGGTCATCGAGAAAATTGTCAACAAACAACTGACCTGCTTCCTCAAGGAAAACAACACTCTGGACCGTCCCAATCTGGATTCCCCCGCAACCACAGCACCGAAACCGCCCTCATCGCCACCACCGACGATATCAGGACCATGCTTGACAATGGCAAAACCACGGCCCTCATCATCCTGTACCTCTCGGCCGTGTTCGACACCGTCTGCCACCACACCCTACGCACACACCTCAATGACGCATGGATCCGCGACCGAGCCCTGGACTGGATCACGTCCTTCCTCACAGGCAGAACCCAGAGAGTCCGCCTTCCTCCATTCCGCTCTGAAGCCACCAAAATCATCTGCGGCGTACCCCAGGATCGTCCCTCAGGCTGACCCTCTTTAACGTCTATATGGCTCCGCTCTCTCACCAAGGACCCCGCCACCACCCAAACCAACCTCCACGAAGGAATGAAGGCCATCGCCAAATGGATGAAGAACAGCTGCCTGAAACTGAATTCTGACAAAACTGAGGTCCTCATCCTCGGCTCCACCTCCTCCACCTGGGACGATGGATTGCTCTGACGCCCGTGGGTCCACCCTGTAAGTAGTGCCCTTTCCCAAGCTCCTCTGAACTCCTTACCCCAGTCAGGAGCTCGGGCCCTCCTCCACCCGCAGGCTTCTGCCTGCACCTCATCCCTGGTGTCTAGTGGGAGAACTCTGCTTTCCTACTAGGCTACCTTCTGCCTCTCTCCTCCTTTTGCTTTGCTTTGCTCTCTGCTCTGCTTCACTACTGTCCCTTAGTGCCCCTTTTCCTCATTTGTCTCTCACTCCTTTTTGGTGCCGTTTTTTGTCCCCCTCCCGCCTCCCAGCTGTCCTCTCCTCCCCCACCTCCCTACTTAATGGTGGATACGTGCAGCGGGCGCACTGTTGGCACGCCAAAGGCGCGCCAAAGGCAGGCATATCTGCACCTGTCTGCGTCTGGACAGCGCCCAGAGCCAGAACCCCTGGCTCCCGTCCCCCCCACCGCCGCCACGCATATCTTCACTACGACGCCTCCACCCTCTGCGGCCTCAACACCGGCCGTTCTTCCGTCTGCCTTCAAGCCTCCCAGCAGACCACCCACAGACCCTTCTCCTGCCGGAACTGCACCTTCACGTCAATGACCCACCCACCAAGGCAGGACGCAACCATCTCAGATATATCCTCCTCAATACCCGCTCTGTCCACAAGCACGCAGTAGAGCTATGGAATCTATTCGACTCAGCCTCCCCCGACGTTGCCTTCCAGACCGAGACCTGGATGAACCCTTCCTCTGCACCTGACATCGCCATAGCCATCCTAGATGGCTCCAAGATCACCCACAGGGACCGTTCCAACAACCCAGGAGGAGGCATCGCCATCATCCACAAGAACACCCTCAGGATCACGATCAACACCAAAGACACCCTCCGCACCGCCAAAAACACTTGCAAATCCAAATATACACTTACCCAAACACCACCCTCCGAGGGATCCTCGTCTAAATGCCCCTGGGCCCACGACAGCAATTCAGCTACCCAATTACCGACATCATCAGGCTCTTGCATCCACTGACTACATACTCCTCGGAGACTTAAACTTCCAGGTCGAGAAACACCAGCGACAACAACACCGCCACCCTGCTCGACAACCTCTCCATCCTAGGCCACAAACAGCTCATCAGGACACCAACCCACTCCACAGGACACACACTCGACCTCATTTTCTCCGCCAACAATCATGTCTCTTTCAGCCACACCACCAAACTCCACTGGACAGACCACCGCTACATCCACCTCTCCTTCAAGAAACCCACAACACACCACCACCTACAATGGATCCCCCACTGCAGTTGGAACAAGGTCACCCAAGACCAACTTATCGCAACCCTCTCCCAGAACCCACCCATCGACACCGCCGACACTAATGAAGCTGCCTGCAACTTCAGGCAATGGGTTAACACCTGTGCCAAAACGTTTGCCCCAATCAAGAATCCCTCCAACAGATGCACCAACAGAAAGGCCTTCTGGTTTACGGCCAACCTCCACGAATCTAAGCAAATCTGCTGAAGACTCAAAAGAAAATGGTGCCAAGATCAGACTCTGGACAACATCACAGCCTTCAAAAACATCATCCACAGACACCACCAACTCATCCAAGCCACCAAGAGAAAAGCCTTCAAAGACCGAATCAACAACAACGCACACAGCCACAAGGAGATCTTCAACGTCGTGAAGGAACTCTCCAACCCCAGGTCCAACGCCAACGACATCCCACCATCCCAAGACCTCTGCGACTCCCTAGCCTCCTACATTCACCGCAAAATTGCAGACATCCACAACAGCTTCAGCACCCAGACCCCTCCGACAACCACCAACCCAACAGATTCACCTCCAACCAATCTCCTGCTCTCCTGGACCCCCATCAATGACACCTTCGAAATCATGAACACCCTCCACTCCGGCTCTCCATCTGACCCCTGCCCTCACCAGATCCTCAAGAAAGCAAGCTCTGTCATGGCACCCCAACTACAGAGGATAATCTACAGCTACTTTGAATCCTCTACCTTCCCGGAGAGCTGGAAACACGCTGAGATCAACGCCTTCCTCAAAAAACCCAACGCGGACCCAAAGGACCTAAATAATTTCCGGCCTATCTCCCTGCTCCCCTTCCAGGCAAAAGTCATCAAGAAGGCTGTCAACAGACAACTAACCCGCTTTCTCGAGGAGAACCACACTTTGGACCCTTCCCCATCCGGATTCCACAGCAACCACAGCACCAAAACCATCCTCATCGCTGCCACAGACGACATCAGAACCATACTGGACAGTGGCGAAACCGCGGCCCTCATCCTCCTGGAACTCTCTGTCACGTTCGACACCATCTACCACCACACCCTACACTAACGCCTCAGCAATGCTGGAATCCGCTACAGAGCCCTGGACTGGGTCACCTCCTTTCTCACTGACAGAACCCAGACAGTCTGCCTCCTCCCATTCCGCTCAGACACCACCGAAATCATCAGCGGCATAACCCAGGGTTCGTCCCTCAGCCTGACCCTCTTCAACGCCTACATGGTCCCGCTCGCTAACCTCGCCCGATGCCACAACCTCAACATCATCTCATATGCCGATGACACCCAGCTGATCCTCTCCCTCACCAAGGACTACGCCAAGACCTACCTCCATGAAGGAATGAAGGCCATAGGCAAATGTATGAAGAGCAGCTGCCTCAAACTCAATTCCGACAAGACAGAAGTCCTCATCTTCGGCTCCAACCCCTCCGCATGGGATGACTTTTGGTGGCCTGCCACTCTCAGAACCACTGCAACTCCCACTGACCACGCACGCAACCTAGGATTCATCTTGGACCCCTCACTATCCATGACCCAGCAAGTCAACGCCGTCTCCTCCTCCTGCTTCAACACCTTCTGCATGCTCCAAAAGATCTACAAATGGATACCCACCAAAACCAGAAGAACAGTCTCCCAAGCCCTCGAAAGCAGCAAGCTGGATTATGGCAATGCCCTCCATGCAGGAACCACAGCCAAACTCCAGAAGAGGCTGCAACGCATCCAGAACACCTCTGCACACCTCATCCTGGAAATTCTCTGCCACTGCCACAACACAGATCACCTAAAAAACCTGCACTGGCTCCCAGTCAACAAGAGAATCACCTTCAAACTCCTCACCCACACTCACAAAGCACTGCACAACACCGGACCAGAATACCTCAACAGACGACTCTCCTTCTACACCCAAACCAGGAATCTCCGCTCTGCCGACCTCGCCCTCGAAACCGTCCCACGTGTCCGCAGAACTACAGAAGGCGGTAGATCATTCTTGTACCTCGCCGGCAAAATGTGGAACACTCTTCCCATCCACCTGCGCCAGACCAAAGACCTCCTCACCTTCAGGAAACTTCTCAAGACCTGGCTGTTTGAAGAGTAGCAGCACCTCCCTCCACCTCCTTCCCCTCCTCAGTGCATTAAGACCCTCACTGGCTCCTTCCCCTCCTCAGTGCATTAAGACCCTCACTGGTGAGTAGTGTGCTTTACAAATTCCTGACTGATTGTTTGATTGATTGACGACTCCTGGTGGCTTGGCACACTGGGATCCGCACCCACACCCACCGACCATGCACGCAACCTGGGATTCATCCTGGACTCATCGCTATCAATGACCCAGCAAGTCAACGCCATCTCCTCCTCCTGCTTCAACATCCTCCGCATGCTTCGGAAGATCTACACATGGATCCCCACTGGAACCAGAAGGACGGTCACCCAAGCCTTCGTAAGCAGCAGACTGCACTACGGCAACGCCTTCTTTGCAGGAACCACGGCCAAGCTCTAGAAAAGACTGCAATGCATTCAGAACACCTGCGCCTGCCTCATCCTGGACATCCCCCGCCACAGCCAAATCACAGCCCACCTGCACTGGCTCCCTGTCAACAATGGAATCACGTTCAAACTCCTCACCCACGTTCACAAGGCACTGCACAACACCGGACCAGAATAACCCAACAGACGGCTCTCCTTCTACCCCCTGACCCAACAGCTTCGCTCCGCTGACCTTGCACTCGCCACCGTCCCACGCATCCACAGAAAGACCACCGGTGGCATCTCGTTCTCCCACCTCGCTGCCAAGACATGGAACACTCTTTTCACCCACCTGCGACAGACACAGAACCTACTTACATTCAGGAGACACCTCAAGACTTGGCTGTTCGAGCAGTAGCAGCCTCCCCCCTCAGCATCTTGAGATACCTCACAGGTGAGTAGTGTGCTTTACAAATGCTTTGATTGATTGATTGATTGATCTGGTGTTGTCTAGAATTCTCTGATTGAATTGTAACACCCTAAGTGCAATGCGTATTCCCAGACATGGGTGCCATTCTCACTATGCCACTGGAACCAAGTTGACGTGACTGACGTGGCCCAACTTAGACAAAACTGTGTTAGAGTTGGTTGTGTTCTGGTTTAGTGAGGACCTGGCCTAGTTCTTTAGGCTGGATTGTTTCTATTGAAGCAAGCCTAAGTCTGATTTGCATATGGCTTGGTGTAATCTGAGGTGGCATGGTAAGCAAAGAAACTATGGACTGGGATTAAATCCCTGAGTAATTGCCAGTGGCTAAGATTAACTTGAGCATTCCACCCATCGCTTTTTGGTATTCTTCACATAACGCTAGAAGAGCATAAGCTGTAGTATGTTCATGAAGGGCAACATTTAATAGGTAAAGTGGGTTAGCTGTGGAATGAGGGACGTAAGAGCAGACATAGCAGTCTTCATGTAATGCAGCATCAAAAAATAATTTGAAAAATGTCTACAACTAATTTGTAGTGTGATCAGGGGATGAAATGTTCCTTAACCCTGACTCAGATATACTTTCTCTATGCTGGAATCCATTCACAAAGGGTGCCTCTAAGAAATTGGGTTACTGGCTGAGAGGGATGTAAGCCCTACTTAGAAAACAATCATAATCCTTGTCAGGGAGAACCACAAAAATCATAAAATTAACCTGTGCTTAACCCTCTGTTAGCTTGGCAAAAAAGCAGTCAGGCTTAATTTAGAAGCAATGTTTAAAGTAGACCAGTTTTCACCAGAGCATCACATCGGCAATTGTCACAGGCAGCAGAGTCTCAGTGTGAAGGGACCTGTTCACGACGAGCTCACATTTTAGGATTTTACCTATTCTTCTTTGGGGGAGCTTAAATTGCTGGGAGCCAATGGTCCAGGATCTGGGGATATCTCTTGAGGATCAGGAACTCACTCCAGCAGAGGCCAGCAGGACTCAGGCAGGTCAAGTTGTAGGTCCAGGCCGGTCCAGTGCAGCAGGTCAGATAGGCAGTTGTAGGGAGGCCACTGGAGCTTCTTATGTCCCTGTAGCTCACACAGGTGATAAGCCAATTGACCCTTGGAGTCACTCGGGTTAACATGGGATAAAGATAAGCCGGCCTATTCTTCCTTCTCAGACAGCACGGCAGTCCTCAGCAGCAGGGAAGTCCTCTGGCTGTTCTTCTTCTGTAAGGGCTACAGGTCCAGGAGTGTTCTTAAGAGTTGTTCTTAGGGTCCAATATGTATACCTGGTGCCAGCCTTTGTGTGTGGGGACAACCTGTTTTACCCACACATCTGGTCATGGAACGTGTTAGACCTGACAGCCTAAGGGTGGTTTTCTCCCACATTTTTGCCTGTCTCCCTCCATTTTTTGGATCTAATTGTTGCTGGCTTTAGGACTGCTGACCAGTGATAAACTGCTTGTGCTCTCTCCCCTAAACCTGGTAGCATTGGCTCCTACCCAATTGGCATATTTAATTTACCTGTAAGTCCCTAGCAAGGTGCACTAGATGTGCCCATGGCCTGTAAATTAAATTATACCAGTTGGCCAGCAGCCCTGTTTGTGCCACCCACATAGGTAGCCCCTCAACCATGTCTCAAGCCTACCATTGGAAGGCCTGTGGGTGCGGTTTCACTGCCACTTTGCCCAGGCATGTAAAACTACTTGTCAAGCCTTAAACTCCCCTTTTATTACACATAGGTCACCCCCAAGGTAGGCCCTAAGTCGCCCAGAGGGCAGGGTGCTATGTAAGTAAAAGGCAGGACATATACTTGTAAGTTTTACATGTCCTGGTAGTGAAAAACACCCAAAGTAATTTTTATGGGGGAGTGCAGAGCGCTCTGTCCCTGGTGTAATGTCTCTGTGGGCTTTTAACCATGCCCTTGTTACGCCCATCAATTTGGTTGGTTTGTGGGCTTGCCTTTTAAAATTTGCTTGATTTAAGTAGTGAAAGGCATGCGTACGTCATGCCTTTTCAGATGTTTAGCATGCCTTGAGCACACCGGCCAACTACTGAAAACATGGGGGTGTGGCTTGAGGCCGATGGAGTAGCACGCTCTTAGCGAAGCTCCCGGCAGCCTCCGGACATTAGCTGGTATCCTGAATCCCCGGCCGTTCCGAACCCAGCCCGGATCGCTGGTTCTCGGTGCAGAAACTCTCTGTGTTCTATTGGCTCAGTCCTGGTGGCTGGAGCTGCGCTGAGAAGCCCGCACGGACCGAATGCGGCCTGCAACTGCAGCGCAAAATGGCAGCCGGAGATGTGGCTTAGTGATTCCCCCCACAAAGAAGCAAAACGGAGGATGGACCGAGAATGAAGGAAGGAGCTATCGGAGATGGTAAGGGAGGCCAAGGGGCCCAAGGAGTGGGGAATGGAGGCACGGGGGCTGGCGGACAGCACTATATGCAAAGTGGCAAAATTGGCCCCCCTGGATCAGGCACCGCGTCCTTTTGGCACAGCACACCAAGACAGCTGCAAGAACGTGCGCGTGGTACAGCAACAACTGGAGAGATCCTCCCACCCCTCTCCTCCTGAGAAACAACAATACCGAAATAAGAGCAGCCCACGCGGCCATCTGAACATGGCGGGTGCCGACGATTTGCACCCAGGCAAAATAAAAAGAAGGGAAGGCACGGACCGGAGTCCCACGATGAGCCCGCTTGATGAGGGCGATGGCACTGGAAGGGCAATTCCAAATTGGGAATTGCCTCCGGAAACAACTCTTGACACCATTCTGCAAGCCATAGTGGCATCCTGGGAGGCCCTGGAGTTGAAAATTGATACAATCACCATTGACCTGAACCTTCTAAGGGATGATCATCGCCGCCTATTGGACAGAGTCTCTACAAACTAAAGGTCCCTGGAACAACTTACCCCTGATTGTCAGCGGCTGAACACAACCATATCTGAAATTATATCTTGCATCAAAACCTTGGAGGCACGAGTGGAAGATGCAGAAAACAGGGCACGAAGAAGGAATCTGCGACTGGTGAGTCTCCCAGAAAAAGTAGAAGAGAACGTGACAAATATGACGGAATTCCTAGAACAATGGATGAGCAAGGAAGTGGCCCCTGAAGGACTCTCTCCATACTTTGCAATTGAGTGCACCCATAGAGTGCCATCCCAGCCCACGCCCCCGGGGGAATGACCCCAGTCGGTGGTCGCCAAACTGCTCCACTTTAAAGACCGGGATCACATCCTCACTTAGGCCAGACTGAGAGGAGAGATAAAAATAGGGGACCTCCGTACAGTGATTTTTCCGGACTTCACAAGAGACACTGAGAGATAAAGAGCTTCATTCACCAAAGCCAAGAAACAGCCTTGGGAATGGAGAATCCAGTATACTATGCTGTTCCCCAAGCCAAGCTACGGATAGTTACCAACAACTAAGTACTTTTTTTCACCTCCCTACAACAGGTGTGGGAATGGCTGGATTCAACATTCCCAGCTCTGGCAAAGACAACAAGAAATGACCAAGACCCATGTGAGAGACTGCAAAGGAAATCCAGACAACCGACCACAGATGCAGCACCGCCACGCACACAGGCACTGCTGGAAATTCCAAAGGCAGTGGACATAGCAGCGCCCCTTAATAGAAAGGGTCCAGGATCGTCCTACCCCTCAGATATTTTATCGGACCGTGACTCAATATCTGGCAGTGCATCTGTTTCATCCCAGGACACTTCAGACCCTCCTCCAAGAGCGATCCCTGCCACATCAGACGAGATAATAAAGAGGAGACCTGTTCCAAACCACTTTGGTTCATCCACCCACCACGGGAGGGTGGGAGAGAAGCACCCAAAACTACAGGTGATGCCTTTGGACCGAAGGAGTCCTTACCCAAACTCTGGGGTAGAGGACCATGAAGGGTCTTTCCCTGTGGATGGAGTGGGCTGCCAAATCAATCAATCATCAGAACACTATGCTCTATGCTGGGTCTGCACGGGGTCACTCCACACAATGGCCAGAGTACAGAGAACTACCCTGGAACATCAGATGGCAGAGAACATGTTTGGCGGAGTCTGTTCCTGGTTTATGCAACAATATATTCAGCATTTGCCAGAGGATTCCTCCGAATGAAATAATAGACCAAGAGGGCCACTATGGCCCTCATTACAACTTTGACGGGCGGCGGAGGCCGCCCGCCAAAGTTGCGCCGCAGGAATACTGCACCGCGGTCTGAAGACCGCAGCCGGCATTCTGAGTTTCCCGCTGGGCGGGCGGGCGGCCGCCCGCCAGCCCAGCGGGAAACAACCTTCCCACGAGGACGCCGGCTCGGAATCGAGCCGGCGGAGTGGGAAGGTGCGACGGGTGCAGTGGCACCCGTCGCGTATTTCACTGTCTGCAATGCAGACAGTGAAATACAAAGTGGGGCCCTCTTACGGGGGCCCCTGCAGTGCCCATGCCATTGGCATGGGCACTGCAGGGGCCCCCAGGGGCCCCACGACAAGCCATACCGCCATCCTGTTCCTGGCGGTTAACAGGATGGCGGTATGGCTTGTCAGAATCCCCTCGGCGGCGCAGCTAGCCTTGGAGGATTCAAACGGGCCACAGGAAACTGGCGGGAGACCGCCAGTTTTCCTGTTCTGACCGCGGCGTTACCGCCGCGGTCAGAATGCCCTGCGGGGCACCGCCAGCCTGTCGGCGGTGCTCCCGCGTGCCGCGGCCCTGGCGGTTCTATACCGCCAGGGTCGTAATGAGGGCCTATGTTTTGATCTCTGGAAGGTTAGAGTGCAGAGACATCACAATGGGGGGGTTACGCATCTAATCAGAAACAGGGATCCTTCTTGGCATCGCTGTCGCATACACTAGGGCCACAACTCACACAGGCAACTATTATCAGAGAAGATTTCAATTGTGTCTCTAGCACGGAATTTGAAAGATTGCACCTCCACTGCTCTGCTCCCCTACACACCGATTGGCCAAGGCATTCACAGACTGGCAACAATACTGGGGCTTCATAGACTCTCTGAGACACTTTCATCCCAGAGAATGGAATTACTCCTTTTATTCGACCCTGCATGATCTACATGTCCGATTGGACGTTTTCTCTGCATCACCCGAAGTTAATAGAATGGCCCATGCTGCAAAGTACATCTGCTGCACAGTTTCAGATCATAATCCTTTCTTGCTTACTTTGGCATGGCACAGGCAGCGCCCGCGAATACTGGATTGGCGGCTTAGAGTGGAAACACTAGAAAATGGTGCCTTCCGGCAGTCAACTGGCAAGACAATTCAGGCTTATTTCAAACACAATAAGGAAACTGTGTCCTCTCACGCACTAGAATGGGAGGCCTTCAAAACGGTAGTCAGGGGTCAGTGCATGACCAGGGTAATGGGGTTTAAGAAGACCCTTGAGAAGGAAATTGGGGACAGTGAAGTGAGACTCACAGCACTGGAATGGAAGAGACCAGGTGCCCCGGAAATATCCCCCTTAATTTCAGAGGCTAAGGAAAAGGCTGCAGTAGCAATCGAATGACTGTGATGTTTTGATCATAAAAACAACATGACCCGAATACATACAGAGGGGGACAAAGCAGGGGCTCTTCTGGCATGGTTCTCGACCCCTCCCTGACAGCACTCACTAGTGATGGAGATAAAGGACGAAAGGGGGTCCCGGCTATTTAGGCAAAGGGAAATAAATACCAGATTTACAGATTATTATTCCTTGTTATATGTTTCTCTGGCAGAAGACATATCTCACGCTCAGCTAAGGAACCAGCTTCCCCAGTTAGAGGAGGCAGACCATCTAGCATCAGGAGATACAATTTGTCCCCCAGAAATTAGCGCAGCAGTAAAAACAATGGCCAGGGGCAAAGTGTCGGGGGCAGACGGACTCCCGGTGGAACTTTATAGCGCGCATAATGAATTACTAGCTCCTCAACTTAGTGCACTCTATTTGGAGGCGCTGAAAATTGGAACACTGCCCCCCTCCACTAATGAAGCCATAATTATACCACTCTTAAAGCCTGGGCGCCCTGCAACAGATGTGCAATCATACAGCCCTTTATCCATGCTGAACATAGATAACAAAATACTCAGTAGGATCCTAGCCACGCACCTTCTACCCTGACATGATCAGGTTGATTCATTCGGATCAGACAGGATTAATTCCTCGCCGTAATACAGCTATTAACAATAGACGCTTGATCTCTGTCCTTCAACATAAAGCCCGGACTTGCAGAAAGCAGTGATTATAGCGGTTGACATAGAGAAAGCCTTCGATAGTCTCACATGGGGACTACTTATACCAAGTGATGGAGCGGTTGGGCTTAGGACAGGGCTTTATCAAGTGGACGAAATTACTATACACAAACCCAACGGGTCGTGTCCAGACAGGTCGTACGATATCAGAGCCTTATGCGGTAGGCAGAGGGACCAGACAAGGTTGCCCTCTCTCACCCCTATTATTTATCAGAGCAATAGAGCTGCTGGTGCAAGCTGCGAGAACGGGTGACTACTTCCAGGGGTTAAGTATTGAGGGTCAGACTCACAGAATAGCGCTTTATGAGGATGATATAGTGCTCTTCTTACACGATGCAGAGGAAGAACTGACAGGTGCGATTGAGCTGCTTGGGAGGTTTGGAGACCTCTCAGGGCTACGTATTAGCTGCCAGAAATCCCATATTTTCCCGTTCCGAAAAGGCGCTCCACTGGTGGGGAAAATTGCAGGGTCTCTTGTGGGTGGCTTCCACCTTTCGATACCTGGGAGTACAATTATACAACGAGGACCTACTAGAGGGCAATGTGGGTCGGGCAATTCAGAGGTTAAAAGCGGACAATCTGTTCTGGAAAACGCTCTCATTGTCAGTGGTGGGGCAGATTGCTCTGGTTAAAATGGTGGCCCTGTCCAGATTAACATACTATTTTTCTACTTTTAATTCTTTCTTGCTCCCTATTTCAGAAGATTAACTCCATAATGATAGGCTTCATCTGGGGGTGGGCAGACGCAGAGTAGTCCTGGCTAAACTTTAGCGGCCCACCGACGAGGGGGTGATGGCAGCGCCTGATGTGGAATTCTACTATCTGGCGTGCCAGATACAGTGGCTCACAGGGGAGATGCACACAGCGACTCCATTTCCAAGAGTAGGGCATCAACCAGCGAATTCTGGCAATGACCTGCTTCGGATACTGCTGAACCCCAAAGGCAACACCCAATGGGCTAACCAGACATGCACAGACTGCGCAATTGCTGGCTACGCAGTTTACAGCACACTAGAACTTCCTTGCCTTATGCACCAGAAATACCCATTATTGGGCTCTCCACTCTCCCAGGAGGCCAGGCCCTAACAGGAATATCACGACTTGCAGAGTACAATGTCTCCACAGTGGGGGATTTGTATAGCAATGGGGAGCTATTGTCTTTTGAAGCCCTTATGGACAATCTCAAAATTCCCCAGGGCTGTTTCTCATACACAGATCACTGATAACCCTCATACAACGTCATTGGAAACAATGAATGACGGAGCCACCTACACATGCGGGATGTCAGGCTATATGCACTGTTGTTGGGTAGGGGAAGGCTGTATCCACCAACAGCTGAGGAAGGACACATTGCTCCTACTGGCCACTTTAAGACTAGCATGGGCGGGAGACATTGAGACACCTATAGATGAAAATCAGTGGACCAGAATTACATCACGCATCTATACTGTATCTAGAAATGCTCGCATAAAGCTGATTACTTTCTATGTGTTCCATAGGGCATATCTCACGCCCAGGAAGGTAGCTATGATGTTTGAAGCAGCAAATAGTGAGTGTCCCCGTTGAACTGAACAGGAGGCAGGCCTTGCACATATGTTGTGGGGGTGCCCACGAATCAAGCAATATTGGGAGGTAGTGTTACAAAACATTGTAGAGGTGACGGAGCGGAGGCTGCCTGTCTCGCCAATAGTTGCTCTACTGGGAGAATTTTCCCTCCCGAATGCCAAAAAAGTCCCAAATAAATACATAGACCTGCTCTTAGTTCTAGCAAAGAAAGAAATCAACCTACAGTTAGAACAAACACGAAGTTGTTTGTGAATGTTTTGTCAAAAAAAACAATAAAAATACGTTTTAAAAAAAAATGACTGAAAACATACGAGGCTCCATGTTTTCGGTAAGATTTCTGGACTACTTATTTTCTTTTTTTCGTGGGCAGCGCGATCTCGCTGGGCAGTAGTTGAGCGCTTTGCATGACATCCACCCTGTTGCATGGATATTTTCACTTTTGCCGGTTACATGGACAATTTTACTTTATGCCGATATGCTTCACTGCGAGCAAACTTCTGTTTCCTTTGTGTGTCTGCTTTGCACTCATGGCAGTCGTTCGCTTTCATATGTGAAACTGTTTTACTTTTCATTTTCAGTTTATGTGGCAAGAAAAGTCTGGCTATAGTTATGTGAAACTGTTTTACTTTTCATTTTCAGTTTATGTGGCAAGAAAAGTCAGTTTAGGAGATTACAACAGTAATAGCTTTAACTCGAGCAAACGCGAAACCCATTGCATTGCAAATGCTTGTTCACTATTGTAAACCCTGCTCCATTGGAAAATGGTGATTTCTCATCTGGAAAGAGTGGCATTGTCATGTTTCATATGGTAGGAATGGTAGTGAGAAATCGTGTTTACTGGTGAAGTTGGATTTAACCTTACTCTTTTAGAAATCCCACTTTTAGATATTAGGTATTTCTCTGCACTAAGGGCCAGATGTAGCAACGACTTTGCGACTCGCAAACGGCGAAAATCGCCGTTTGCGAGTCGCAAATGCATCTTTGCTATGTAGAAATGCATTTTGCGAGTCGGAACCGACTCGCAAAATGCATTTCTGAGTCGCAAAGAGGAAGGGGTGTTCCCTTCCTATTTGCGAGTCGCAGTGGTATGCAATTCCATTTGCGACTGCGAAAGCGGTCGCAAATGGACTCGCAGTTACCATCCACTTGAAGTGGATGGTAACCCACCCCATGGGACCCCTTCCCCTTTGTGACTGGACCAAAAAACAATTTTTCAGAGCAGGCAGTGGTCCCATGGACCACTACCTGACCTGAAAAATACAGAAACAAAAGGTTTCGGTTTATTTTTCAAAGTGCAGCTCGTTTTCCTTTAAGGAAAACGGGTTGCACTTTGAAAAAAAAAAACTGCTTTATTTAAAACCAGTCACGGACATGGAGGTCTGCTGTTCCCAGCAGGCCTCCATCCCCGTGAGTGCCCTGAGTCGCTATGGGGTCGCAAATTGCGACCCACCTCATTAATATTAATGAGGTGGGTCTTTGCGACCCCATAGCGACTCGCAGAAGGTCTCTGAGACACCTTTCTGCATCCCAAATTGCGACTTGCAATTTGCGAGTCGCAGGGACTCGCAAATTGCAAGTCGCAATTTGGGACTTTCCTACATCTGGCCCTAAATCCTCTCTGTGCCTTACAGCCTGTTTCCCATCCACATCCGGTCTGTGCTGGTTGACACCTCCCCTTGTGCATTCCATCCAGACAGCCATAAATGGAGGGCATTCAGCTGCATCTGCATTTATCTACATACTGATGTATCTTCCTGGGCAAGAAGGGTGGAGGGGCTCTAACTTACACTTCAAAGGTTAGTGGCCAGACCCCACATAAAGGACTGATAAGCCCCTACAGATCTCCTGGCAGACAGGACTGGGCTGAAAGAGTAACTGGTGCACTTCAAAACCATTTGTCAAAGTTTCTCCCACTTCAAAGGCACTTTGGGTACATGAAAAATAGAACCTAAAGATAGTGCCGACTGGGGACATCTAGTCTCACAAGACTGGGGCAAAGTCAAAAGCCATGCCCTGCCCCATTTGCTTTTCAAATACCTTGCCTCCTGATTACACAAATAAACCTGACACCTGTCTCTTGTCACCCCAGACTTTATGGAGCATTAACAGGGGAAGGGAAGACATTTCTGTTAGAAATTGGTTGGCAGAAATATGCACAATCAGCAAGTGGGGACCACAATCCGAGTCAGGGTAAATCAAAACACAACCTAAGTTATCTTGTGCTCACCCTCTGGTAGTTTGACACAGAGAAGACAGGCTTCCCTTAGAAGTCAATGTGTAAAGTATTTGTTCAATAACTCATACAGTAAAACAGTGAAAACGCCACAAAAAGACTCCACACCAGGTTAGACAAATAAATTATCATTTTATCAATAAGTAAACACTGGAACAACAAAAACAAGAAGTTGAGATAAGAATTTTCAAAGAATAAATGCAAAACAGCCCTTAGAATCAAATAGCACTCTTAGGTGATACTTTAGGTCATGCTAGAATGGGGAAAATTCAAAGTTTGGGCCACCTGCAATGGTGCGCAGGCCAGCTACAGGACCCATGCAGGCCCCAGGAAACAGAGTACTTTTCCTGGTCGCAACAGTGAGATACGTGGTGAGATGTGTTGATCAGGCCCTGATAGCGATGCGTCGATCTGTTCCACGTAGTGATGGTGATGCATTGGTTCCACAGACAAGCCCAGGAGACAACATCTGTTGGTTCCGAGTGCAATGCACTGGGTTTTCCAATGCAGTCGAAGGATGCACCAATCTCCGTAAATTGCTGCAGCAGCGAAGCGCAGTTCCGATACATCAGGCTCTCAAGACAATGCTGCGGTTCTGAGAGTGATGCACCGATTTTACTCCTTCAGCCGGGTGAATGCGCTAATTCTGCTACAGGCAGACAGGGTTCACTTCCAGGGAACAGGCACAGGAGCAGAGATAGAGACTTTGTTGTCCCTGAGTCTTGAGAAACAGGATGCAAGCCAACAAGCCCTTGGAGATCACATGTGGTGCAAGGCAGAGTCCAACTTTCCCTCAGCAGGGTCACAGAGCAGCAGGCCGGAGGGCAGCACAACAGAAAAGCAGTCCTTCCAGGTCAGCAGTCCAGGAGAGTTGCTGCAGCTCAGCAGTTCTTCTGACAGTCCAGTTGTAAGTCCAGAAGAGTCTAATTTGTTGGGGTCAGAGACCCGTACTTATACCCAGTTGGGCCTTTGAAGCAAAGGAGACTTTAAAGAAGGATCTTTAAAGTGCTCAGAGGCCTTTCTTCCCAGCCCTGGCTCCAGGCTATCAGTAGGTGGTAATTACCCCTTTGTGTGGGGTTGGGCACTCCCTATTCAGATGTTAAGTGTCAGATCCCTCTTCTCCCTTCCTGCCCAAGGAAGAGCCATCAGAAAGCAGATGAGTGCTCAGACACACCTAACCTTTCTGTGTTTGTGGCTATCTAGAGGGAATGAACAAAGTGCATCTGTTGCCCAACCCATACGTTTATTGGAGACAGGCTGCAGGAACACAGAGCTGTAAGAGCACCATCTTCTCTTTTCCACCTCCTTTCCTGGCCAGCTCAACATTTTCAACTGTTCTCCCCTTTGCCATTTTCTTGTTGCCAGCCAGTGAACGAAGGCACAGCACACCACAGCCAGTCTCCCAAGTGCCCAGCTTTCAGCGTGAGACTCCAAGCATAGAAACCACATAGTAATTTTAATATCAGAGAAAATGGGCAGGCAAAAAATATCAGAGAATTTCAAAAGAAAGTATAACCCACCTCTTTAGGTAGGCATTACCACAATGTCATAACATCAACTTCAAAAATAGTTTTCATAGGACCTGTAGAATTGTAGTGGGAAAGATGTTTTTGTACAACACTTCTACCCCAAAAATATAGCACTCTATAAACTAGGATGTGAAATGATGAACTAATTTTTCTAGTCTCGTACATTAGGAGGAACAAGCAAATTGCCCTTTTCAAAAATAAGTGTCACGAGGACAACCCTATGAATAATTCAAATCACTTCTTTGCAAAATTGAAAAAAAACATTCTGAATATTTTAAAATTTCATAAATTAAGAGAATAGCCATTATCCCCACCGCTGTTTGCATTTTGGAGGGACATATTTCAGTGGGATTTGGACCCTTACAAATACAAATACAGGAAAGTGTTAATAATCCTGAGGCTGTGAATAAAGTACACCTTGGAAATATGGTATAAGTAGGCAATTGTGGTTTGAACAGGTGTAGTCCAGTGTATCCTCTCCTTTCCCACCTGGGCTGCCGCTTTCAAGCCTAAAACTGTGCAAACCCTGCAAACCTGACCTGCCCCAGCCACCAGAAAAAAACAGGCTTTTTCTGCCCCCACTACTGCATCTTGACCCTTGTGGATGACTCGAAACATGCTACACAGGGTGTCCTTAATTTGCAGCAACTAGAGTTCCATTCCCATAAAGGACAGGTAAACTCCATCTCTCCTACAAAAATACAGGATCAGCCAGCCGCAGAGCCGCATGCTCCAAATATGTGATACCTCTTTTCCTGCAGAAACACTTCAGCTCTTTGTTTATTTTCTTCTTTGCCCTCTCAATCACCCCAGGCCGTCTAGCACCCCACCATACCATCCGCTGCACTAATGCCGTCCAGACTATGTGGCGCCCTGCCTAGTACCTCTGCACTTCCTTTATTTCCTTCTTCATGTTTTTTTACAATCTGCAGCCCCTTCTCGGGCACAAAGTTGTTCTCACCTAGGTGAGCACATCTGGACACTGATCCCTTACCGTCAGCTTGTTTAAATATGGCAACAATTCCTTCCACCACCCTTTGCCTTGCAATGGCAGAATGAACGCTGCAGGATCTAGGCCTGAGTTGGCACCGTAATTACCCCTCAGTGCCTGTTTACTTGTCCATTTCACAAAGGAGTGGCCCACCAGCCAAATTGACAGAATTGCATTTGCAGGTCCGGCTACCGAACCTGTAAAAAACGCACACAACAGCAATCACCAACCCATTATTGATGTTCTCCTTCCATGCACACATACCTCTGAAAGACATCTGATACCCATCCCCTGCCCTCATATTTCGCTCCCTGTCCCATCATCCTCTACCTGCTTCCGTCGCCAAGCCTATTCTAAAGGAGTGTGTACCACAATCCCCCGGGACCATGCCCAAGTCCTGCTCTGTCTTTCGTAGATCTGACAGCAGCTAGAAAGTCATTACAGGCTTCTTATCCCTTTGCACAAACACTAGCTCCTCCAGAGCTCCTTCCCTCTCCCATAACGTACGCCCCAGTGCTACTGGGAATATGGTCTTGTCAGGATAGGCACTCAATTGTACACTGAGACCCCAACCATGTTGATCCATTTTTGACCTGCCAAGTCACATCCAAACCGATTCCACCCAAAAATGATTGTCCTGTCACCTTACCCCTCGTTGTCCCCAGCCACCCAGGAATTCAGAGACACTAAAGGCCGCAAAGAACATCCATACCATTACCATTCTGAATAACAGGGATTCATCATCATCAAAACAAACTGTGAGGAAGGCTGGCATGAAGGTCGTAAGTAGCGCCAATGTCACCGGTCGCCTGGCTGAGGCCCAATTTCTCACCTCCCTAGCTCAACCCTCCAACATACCAACATACGTTTTCGCAGCTCCCCCCCCAACGTAGCATACCCCCAACCTAGCTTCCCCATAAATGCTATCCCTGCCAGTTTGGCCTCTATAGCCACCATTGTTTAGCCCCTTTGTATAAGTGTCAAGATATGCTGCACTACGTCCTCAACCTGCTCCCACTGGTCCCATCTACTGCAGGACCCATGTTGCAAGAATTCCCACCAGGCTTGAGAGTATGTCTGCCGCGTGGATACCGGTAAGGCATTCAAAACCAGCTGAAGCATCCTCTGTGTCCTATTGTCCACAAATCAGGGGCATCTGCACTTTCATGAGCTCCACGTCCGTGGTCAGCCCAAAGAACTTCTCCCACTGTGAACGAGACAAAGCATCTGCAATGTCATTATCCACATCAGGAGCATGTTTTGCCCTGAATGATACATCATGCCTGTGACAAAGCTGTACAAACACGCGCAACAGCCTGGCGACCTGCACACCCCTTGTGGATTACTGGGGGACCACATGTACTACTGCCAAATTTTCTATCCTGAAAAGAACCTTCCTGTGGGCCAGTTCCTCACCCCAAAGTGTTACTGACCTCACCAAAGGGAAGAACTCAAGAAAGGCAATGCTCGTCCCACCCCATTTCCACTGCTGTGGCCACTCCTCTGCGCACCACCTTCCCTGCCAGTAGATGCCAAATCTGGCCCCTCCTACTGCATCTGAAAAAATGTGTGCATCTCAATCGAGCTCCCTCCCGAAACCCCTTGTGCAAAACCATAGAAATTGACACAAGAAACCCAATTGAAGGTCTCCAGGAAGATATGTCACATCTGCAAGTCCTCTTGGACCTCTGCTGTCAAATGTACATGGTGGTGGGGAAATTGTCTCCCGCTAAGGAAAACGCCAACCGCCAGCAGAACATCCTTCCTGCTCTGACAACTCTGCACGCAACCTTTAGGTGACCTAACAGGACTTGTACCTCTCTCACTTTGACTTTTTCTTTCCTCAGCATGTTGTCCAACAACCTAGCCATCACCACTTTCTTTTCCATGGGCAAATGTGCCTCCATTGCCACTGCATCTATTTCAAAGCCCAGAAATGACAGAGAAGTGGCAGGTCCTACTGTCTTCTCCAGAGCCAGGGGAAGAACCAGCTTGCCCATAGTCCCCTGAAAAGCCTGTAACATTGTTAGGCATTGCTTTGTCACCCACCATGAAGAATTCATCCAGGTAGAGTGTGATCATTATATGCCCTGACGGTTTTGAGAACACCCATTGTAGAAATGTACTGAAGCATTTGAACAATGAGCAGGAGATGGAGCAACCCATCGGTGGCATCTTATCCACGTGCCAACTGCCCTCGAACTGAATCCCGAGGAGGTCAAAGCATTCAGGGTGTATGGGCAACAAACAGAAAGCCGACTTGATGTCGCTCTTTACCATGAGGGCCCCCTGTCTGCCCTGTTCAACTAAAGCAAATGCCACATCTACAGAGGCATACAAGACTGATACTTGCTCCTCAGGAATGAAATTAGTTCCCGAAAGCCCTTCCAGCCAGGAAAGGTGCTGATTCAATTTAAACTGTCCCAGTTCCTTTTTGGGCACTACGCCAATAGGTGATATTATCAAATTCTGCATTGTCCAATCCGAAAAGGGCCTGCCACATAACCTTGCTTTACCTCCTTCTGTATCTTGTCCCCCACCACCTGCTTGTGAATCCCCACTGATTTCAAATTGTCTGCCCTCCATCACTGTTTTGGTCCCATGTACCCCAGTCAAAATCCCCCCAAGAAGCCCTTGCATAGCAGAGCTGCATTGTGTGGCCTGTCATTCTGCGCCAACCAGAAAAGCAGCCTATCTTAACTGAAATAGGAACTCTTTTCCCCAGTTCCCTCTGAATCTTACCCACCCATGGGCATGTTTGTGGAAAATTGATGGGGCCCCCACCACGTTGCTGTGCTGGACACTGGCACCCTGTACCCCCAGATGTCTCTCCCCCATAGCAATTGATAAGAGCATGTCTGCCTGCACACTTTGAGCACTCATGCCAAAACCTGGAGTACTCTCTTGTGCACAGGCCTTTGTTAAAGTCCCAGCATGTCCCTACCTATCCTGTGCTTTGTCCACTATTCTAATCTTTTGCTGTTCCACCCACCCCTCTCTAGGTGGGGCATTCCCAAAAGGGGTGGTAAGGTATTGGAAGACCACCCACCATGAATATAGTTTTCCTGAACTTTGCCGATCCCATAGTGTGTTGCCATAAATCAGCATCGATCTCCCCCATTGGACTTCCAGGTCTACTTCCACGCAGAACCGAAACTCCACATCATACTGGACCCACGCATACCCCCTGTAATCCAACTGCACCCTTCTCATTACATCCATATATTTTAGGAGGGCCACTGACCTCTCCAGGTATTTCTCGCAATACGCGCTGGCAAAGATAACAAATGAAGCTGTCCAGTTCTCAATTTGGCTAGCTAGCCCTCCTCCTCTTTGGAACCCTCCTTTGACTGAAGCTCCCTGTTTAGGAGCTTCAACATTTCAATATTCTCCCGTCTCCAAATTTTCTCTTTCGTTGACAGCATGAGGTGTGCCCCCAAAGGCTTAGATTTCCGCAAGTACAGTAGTTTTTGTTAGCTTTTACCTCTTACTCTTGAACCCTTCCTGTTTGTCTGAATTACCATCTTCCGCCTGTCCCTTGTCTGACCCTGATCCCTTTGCCACCTTGAGGTCCATCTTCTGTTCCCTGTCCCCTTTCTCGTTCATCTTGTCTATCCCTTACTGGATCCACTCTTCATTGCCCACACCCACGTCAGCTATATATATATACCTTTCGAAAAGGCGGGACTCTCTGACCTCTCCCAACTCCATGGTGTCCACTGCTACTGATACCATTGTTTTTTCACTCAATTTGATAGCTCACCTAAAGCCAAGGTCGGTGACCCCTCCTGACTCTGTCGGCTTGCCATTTCCTGTTTCCTGGTTGCATCCTGGTGCCTGCTAGGCCTTCCTGCTGCACTGGACACCTGCAACGTATGCCCAACAGCATCATGTGATCCCCCATCCCAAACCCTGCTCACCCTTCCACCACACCTCCTCCCTGTCCTGCATGCACTCATCATCCCGCACATCCCCTTCTTCCAGACTCTCGTCATCGTAATCTAGGACCATGTAACCACTCAACACCACCGCCGTTAACCCTGACGGCCCCGATTGCTCATCCGTTTACTTGCGTAGTCCTGTGTGTAGCCACTCCGCAGCTGCCAGTGGGTGCTGAGGGGACAAAAAATGCCCTCTCTCCCACCCTGCCACCGAAACTAATCTCCTGTGCTGACCTGGGATGCTGGAAGTTTCCTGACACCTGCCTTTCCTCAGTGCCTCAAGACTGATGCTACCCTGTGCTGCCGCCCTCCGCTCCTGTCCCTCGTTGGTCCAGCTGGCCAATCAGGGCCCTACCTTCTTTTGCTCTCTGAGGTAATGAGCTGCATCGAGCTCCCCCAAGCCGTTCCTAGTCCTGGGTGCGTTGACCTTCAAAAAGGAAAAGAGGTCCGGAGAGCTGGTCATATCCCTACCTGCCACCCCTTTGCTTTCCCAGCTATTACTTGATGTCACACCTGCCGTGCCCTGGCTGCCCCTACTAGATCCCAAGACCTCCCTCCCTGCTCCTCCTATGCACCCACCCTACCACTGCGCTCCCAGTTGGTTCGTCCACCACCTGTCAAATCACCCCATGAGCAGCGCCCCCATATTTACCATACTCTTTACTTGGGGGCCTGCAATGCCAGACCTCCTCTCCCTCTGCTGCCTCCTCAACTGAAAAGGCTCCCTCTCTCCTGACTCTCCACAAGGAAAAGGCCCTTCCTCCTCTTAATTCACCCCCCCATCGCTCCATTTCAGCAATGCAGCAACTAAGACTGATGCAGGGCCCGCTTCGCCATGCTCTCCCGGCCCCCCTGCGTACCCTGCCTTAAGCATCCTTGGGGCTTGTTGCCCTCTATTGCAGGCCCTGTTGACGTGGCTGCCTGCGTGTAACTGTCCTCAACCCACAACACTCCACCCCCTGCACCACCCTCTCTTCCTCATCCCCTAAGATATCCCCTATGCTAACTAAATTCCCTTGTGTGGCCTCTGCTTCAGCTCATATTGTGATTTACGCGCTTCACTTGCTGGTCCACTTCTCCATCCATCTTCTGTTTTTTCCCCTCCTGCTTGTCTTTTACTGCAACCCGCCTTCTCCACCTCTCCCTCAGCCCCTCAGCACCACAGCCCAGGAGTTCCAACAAGCACCCCTCCTCCCGGTCCACCCGCAGCTTCCCAGCTCCTGGAGAGAGCAGCGCTCCCCACTCTCACCATACTGCTCCTCACTCATCACAGCCTCGCTGCTGCTGCATGCTGAAGCCCGGGCACCCCATGACCTACCAGGATCAGGAGCGGCGGTCTCCTTCGCTCACCTGATCCTTGCCTCGGGTCATGCTGACGAACATGCTATCATCTCCAAAGGTTATAGGGATGTTATAGTTAGGTTCTGAATTTACTCATGCAAAACCATAGAAATTCAGCAGCTGTAGTTTGAGTTATTTCAAGTAACTATAACTCCCGCCCTAGGGTAATTATGACTTGCGCCCTTGCCATCCACAGTTTTCTTTTCAGTAGTGTTATTGCAAACATTGCAGTGATATCAAAGATGCCATGCAAGATCTCATCAATGACATAATATGTGGAGTAATTAGCTGCGCATGGTGAAGGGGCGAGTTATAGTTACCTTAGGGTAAGTGAGTGTTTGAGTGGGTTTAAAGTGGGTGTGAGAGTCCATGAGTGGGTCTGAATGGGTGCCTGAGTGTTCTAGTGGGTGCGTAAAAGGGCGCCCAAGCCTCTGAGTGTATGTATAAGTGAATTAGTTTGTGTATGAATGTGTATGTGATTTTTCTTTTCAATTTTTTCATAATCCTGAATTTATTGAGAATAATTTGTGGAAATTCTTGAAACTTCATGAATTTTCATGAATATCGCTCACCATGATGCAAAATTATATTAAACCTATGATTTGCCCCTAAAACACACATATACTACCCCCTTGGGGTCAGGGTATCTTCACCCTGAACCCTTATGCCACTTTCAATTTGAATTTTGGCAGTCGCAACTCTCTAGTCAGGTTGCGGTCAGTCAATTGCAGCGCTTCTTTTCGCACGAATATTTGTAAAAATTCACACATTTCGTAAATTATTCGCAGTCAGAGATATGCAAATGTATTTACCATTAAATATTTCCTAAACTACTGAATGGATTTACACCAAATAGCAAAAAGCACAATCTGCATACCAGCTTTCTGCCAAATTTGGTGTAATTCCGTCCAGTGGTTCAGGCTGTAGACATGTTGAGAGGTCCAATGGGAATTAACATAGGAAACACAATGTTTTTTGAGCCCCCTTTTTTTCGGCCCCTGCTTGACAGATCACCTCAAAACTTCCCATGCGCAACAAGAATCAACGGTCCCTTTGTTTAAAAGATTTCGTGAAGATTCATCAATCTGTGCCAAAGATAAAGGCTAGTCAAAAAATGCTTTTTTCTATCCGCAGTAGGTGCTATATATATATATATATATATAAAATGAAGATCTGAAAACTGAAGATTTTTTGATTGTATCCTTGTTTTATTGAAATGCATCATGCAACTTCAACATCAGCTTTGTTTGGTCATTTAAGATATGACGTAGGTGTCCATGAATCTCAATATTTTGGTGACCCAATAATACATTTTCAGAATCACCAATGTTTTTGAATAAGTTAGTGGAACTTGTTATCACTACAAAGAGGAGATGTAGAAAATGAAGTCTCCCTTTTAGTAGATGCAAGTGGGCCCAGGTGTTCTTGGCATCCGAAATTACTTAGCGCAAAACAGCACAGACAGGTTGCACACTTTTTTTCGGAGATTGATTCGGGACCAAGTGGAATCAGTAATTGGTTTATGAAACACGTGATCAGGATTTTTTTGTTCCGATCATTCTGTCAGACCACATAAGCTACAACTGAAGCTAAATCACCTTCAGGCCATTTGGGACTCATGGACGTCAATTAGGGGTCTCCAGGGGTTGAGGTGTGACCCCTGGCTTGCCCATTTCGACCCGCTGGCACTGCCTCTGTGAAACTTGCCTCAAAGGGGACAAAATCAGTGGCAGTAACACAATGGTGGACGGAGGTTGGAACTCCACTCTTTGTTATCTCTCTATTTATATTACACTAATGGTGAATAATGTTCCATTATTCACCATTAGTGTAATAAAAATGGATTACGATTAGATGGAATATGACCTTCCCTGCAGCCGAGGTCAGTTAAAAAAATGTTTTTAAATGTATGTTGTGTGCGTGCATGTGGATGAGTGTGTGTTAACGTGAGGGAGTGAGTAAGTGTGAATGTGTATGTTGGTGTAAGTTAGTGAAATTGAAGGTCAAAAGTCATGTGATCTCACTTCTACTACCCCGGTCATTTGGGTGAATTGACGTTCATGTTGCCACTTGAAAGTTGTTAGATTTGATGGGCTTAGGGTGGTCTTCCCCCCAACTTTTGGCCTACCGCCTCCATTTTTCTCACCTTGTTTTGCTGATATGATGACTCTCTCCACTTCACCACTACTAACCAGTGCTCACATGCTTGTGCTCCCCCCCTAAACATGGTAACATTGGCTTATCCCCAATTGGCATATTTAAGTTACTTGTAAGTCACTAGTAAAGTGTTTCTACTTGTGCCCAAGGCCTGTAAATTTAAAATCACAATTTATGGTGAAGTCAGATTTTAATCTGTAATTCTGAAAGTGCCATTTTTTTAAATATGGAATTTTCTGATTTTAGCATTTTGATGCCTGCTGCCTGTTTCTGAACACTTGCCTGGAGTGGGTGACAGCTGGGCTTTCTGTGTTCCCTATACACAGCCACACATAGTGGGAACTTAGGTGTGACTTGAAGGGCCATCCTGGGAGGATGGAATGGAGGAGCTGGGCACAGCCTCACTTACATCTCAATAGGCTGTTCTGTCCCCACACAGAGGGCTGCATAACCCAGTGTAGGGAGTCTGGAGCCAAAGTAGGAATGTGCAGGACCTCCGTGCACTTCAAAGGCCTGTCTTTGAAGTCTTCCTCACTTCAAAGGCCCAGCTGGATATAAGTACCGGACCTCTGACACTTCCGACTCAGTACAGTACTAACTGCTGCCCACAACTTTTTTGAATCAGCTAAAATTCGGTCAATTCAATCCCTTTATGTTTTTGTTTCCCTTTTGAATTTGCTCTGTACAATTTTTCCTTTTTCTTTTCTTTCCTCCTCTGATTATTCTTTGACCTTTTCAATGTAATCCGGTGCATAATTTACACAATCCCCATATTCCAATTAGACAAACCCCAAAAATGAATATCCCTTGCACAATTTGTAATAGTATCCAATTACAAATGTTGCTGAGCCAATTTCCCACTTTTCCCAATCGTCTCCCAACCACCTGGTTCTTTTAATTCCTTCAAATCAGCACTTTCATTAGTCATATTAGTAATTAAACCTCTAATTTCTTTACTATTATCAGGAATAAACGAACAATGCCTAGAATTAATCAATCTACAGACTCCATCATCTTTCACTAAAAGAATGTCCAAAGCAAGACGATTTTGAAGAGTCATTGCTCTATCAACAGCTAACTCAGTTTCTATCAAGAGTATGGCTCCTGAAAAATTTGTCAGCATGTTATCCCGAATAGTAGACAACTTTCGAATCTTTATCAAACTCAGAATGACTCCCACTGAAGGAATCACTGCTCCAAATATATCTCCCACTATACCAGAGGAGGACTCCCTCCTCTGTCTCGTATGATGTACTTCAGTCAATTTCGGAAACTTCTTCAAATTCTCTATTTGATAAATCTTTGGGAAAACTATCCCCAAATAGCATGTCCCATAACATCCTCTTGGAAGATGGTAATACGCATTAAGACCACAGGTGTAATAAATCCCAGGAATAGCTGGGTCCTGTGCATTCAACATAAAAGTAAATTTACTCTGAAACAAAAACACATGCCTACATTTACTCATTCCCACAAATAAAGAAAGTGTCAGTGCGTGATTTAGGCCTGTATATACAAAGTTTTCCTTTGTGTTGTGCATCTAAAGCTAATTTCCCTTGTGTTTTAATTGCACTATAAGCATAATAATTCCTGTAAGTCCTTTTCTCTACCCCTTTTTCTAATTTCACCTTTAATGCCTTTCTCCTGTCATCTGTGTGATCTAAATAGCTTTTCTCTAAAGGTGTAAGCAAGCATGTCAGATTATTGTGGTGTGCATAAGCTGTGCCACATGTCAATATAAGTTCAAAGAAACCTCAAACTATTACATTGTCATTATCCTTAGCTACTCTACTCCAATACCTAATCATAGGAAGAAACGAAAACACAACATCATAATTTGAGTAACAGTACTGTATATACTCCTGGTTATAAAATCTTGTTAGTAGCAGACTACAACTTATTCTGTAAATTAATGGGAAACTATGAAAAGAAACTCCTTCCTCAACTGATGAGGGAATCTGCGTACACACATAACAGTTCTTTCCATCCATTGCCTCAACATACTCACTCAACAAGCGATAGAAAGCATTAGAAGAAAGTTCTCCTTGCCCATTAGTATCCCCATGCAAATATTTCTCATCTAACCTAAACTCTATTGGCGTTAGTGCAGTAGTCATCTCAAAAGCAGAAGTATGGTTGGATTCACTCTTATCAAGAACAGACATACCCACAATGAACACCACAAACAATATCCCACACAAAATTGCCAAACCAATACTCATATATTTACATTCCTACCCTGCTGGCTAATGTCACTCATGATCTGTAAAAAATCAGGAAGCAGAATTTTTTTTAGAAAAACTTCCACCAAAAATCAAAAATAGACAACTCTTCTTTCAGCAGGTGTACAGCTCTCAGTCTCCTTTCCAGGATCCCTTGTCAAAATCAGTTGGCAGCTTTGTCAAAATCAGGTTTCAAAAGTCAAATCAGGTTATCAGTGTCTCTTTCAGTTACTTCCAACAGTCTCTTTCTCAAAAGTTTCTCTCAGATTGTTTCAACAGTTCAGTCCATCAGCTTTCATCAAGTGACAAAACACTGACTTGGAGTGTCTCTATCAAAACAAAAAGACAAAAAACTCTTGCTGCCATTCATTCTTAGTTGCATACGCCCATTCAGGACCTGCGTATCTTCGACTTGCTATTCTCTTTCTTTTCAATTTTCGATCACCATTCAGTTCTCCTTCACTTAGATCCTCCCTCCTTGTGGTATCTACTTCTTCCTTCTTTCTACTTGCAACTCCGGACGCTTATCTCCTTTCAGTGGACCTTTTGTCAGTGCCTCTTCAGAGTCTAACTTCAAACTTCTTGTTCTGCAGTGTTTTCTCTTGACAGACCTGCAATCGGTTCAGGAGGAGTCAGATCACAATTACTTTGATCTATATCATCTCCTTTCCCCTCTGGGTCTGGCAATTGCTATGTTTGTCTCTCAAGATTGTCTGCTTCTGGGAAAACCCTTCTCTGACCAAGCTCTCCTGCTGCCTCAGTTGAGATAGACTCTCTGTCACCCCCCTGGAGGTCTTCTTCTTCGTCTCTCACAGGAGTGACTGAACCGTCCCCAACAGGCTCAGATCCGGTCTCAGTTCCCCTTTGTTCTCTTTCCGGCCCTGAGACTTGTCTCACTGTTGTTTTGTACTCTCAACAACTCTTCTTCTTCATGATCTAATGGACATGCTACTTTCTTCATGTGACTTGAATGAATCCACATCGGAATTCCAGCACACTTCACAGCTGTTGTTATTGTCAGAACTACCTGATAAGGTCCATTCCAACGAGGCTCCAAACACGTTTTCCTCACGTGTTTCCGGACCACAACCCAGTCTCCAGCTCTTAGATAGTGCCCTGGGTAATGGACCGGGGGCAGTGTGGTGGCTTCCACCTGCTGAGAGAAAGAACAAACCACATCAGCCAGACATTTGCAGTAGTCCAACACCACATAATCTGTAATGTTGACAAGTGCATTTGCAGGAACCACTGGCAACCTCATTTCTATGCCCATGAGGATCTCAGGCGGCGACAATCCTGTCTTCCTGTCGGGTGTATTTCTCCCTGACATCAACACTAAAGGCAACGTGTCAGGCCATTTCAAATTTGTGGACACACACATCTTTTCAAATCTTGACTTCAAAGTACCATTCATCTGTTCCACTATTCCAGAGGCTTCAGGGCAGTAACTACAATGCAACTTCTGCTCAATGTTCAATGCTGCACACAGTAAGTTAATTACTTAATTGTTGAAGTGACTTCCACTATCTGATTCTAAAGAGATCAGAAACCCGAAACGCAATATCAGTTCCCTAAGCAGCAGTTTTGCTACTGTGAGACTGTCATTTCTTCGTGTAGGGTATGCTTCAATCCAGTGACTAAAGATGCAATCCAGTGACTAAAGATGCAAACAATCGCCAACCCATATCTCAAACCTCCACACGCAGGCATCTCAATAAAATCCATCTGCATTCTGCTGAATGGACCTCTCGCTCTTCCAATGTGGCTCAAATTAACCACTGTCCCTTTCCCTGCGTTTAGTTGTTGGAAAATGACACATCGATGGCAAACTGCTTCAGCAACTTGTCTAAACTTTGGGTTAAACCAATCATGTTTGAACAAACAAATCATTGCATCCCTCCTAATAAGTGCTTGACCATGACAGTACCTCACCATTTGAGACAACAGGCTATTTGGCAAAACCAATTGACCCTCTTCTGAAACCCACAATTCATCTTGTCTTTGCACACATTTCATTTTGCTCCATTAACGTTTTTCCTCCATGTCAACATTATTCTGTACAGTTTTCAATTCTTCCAACGTGTCAATTATTTTCAATGCATAGCTTGTACAAGTTTCATCTTCTTCAGGTAACAGTTCCCACTTGTCTTTGAATGATGTACAGTTCAATGTGCAAAATCTTGCGACTTGATCCGCATATCCATTTCCCAATGATACAAAGTCCTGCAACATCAGATGTGCACTGCATTTCACCACGGCAATCTTTTCAGGCATTTGATTAGCATGTAACAATTCTTTAATTCTCTCACCATTTCTCACTGGTGAACCAGAAGAGGTCATCAAACCTCTCTGTGACCACAACTGGCCAAAATCATGGACTATATGAAATCCATACTGGCTATCCGTATAGATTGTAACTTTCAGCTGAGCAGAAAGATGGCACGCTCTAGTAAGGGCTACCAGTTCCGCTACTTGGACAGAATACACTCCTCGAAGCCAAGAAGCTTCCAATGTACCAGTAATTGTGCAACCGCAAATCCTGCTCTCAGTGTCCCTGCATTGCCTCTCAGACAAGAACCATCAACAAAGTTAATTTGGTCATTTTCTTCCAATCGTGTATCTCTAATGTCAGATCTCAGTTTGATGCACAAGTCAGTTACTTCAAGAAAATCATGCTCCACATCTTTCACCTTTCCAATTTTGACATTTTCATTTGGAAGTAAGGTTGCCGGGTTCAGTACTGTACATCTTTTCAATGACACATTTGGTAACCTTAGAATACTAATTTCATATATGGTCAACCTCACACCAGTCAAAATATTGGGTTTTTGTCCTTGTAAGTAAAATCTCAATAGAGTGAGGGACCATTACAGTCAGGGGATGTTCTCTCACAATGCCTTCACACTATGTAAGGCTCTGACCAACTGCTGCAACTGCACACAAACAACCCAGTAAGGCTGCTGCAACTGGGTCAAAAGTAGCTGAAAAATATGCTACTGGGCAATTTACCCCTTCATGGACCTGTGTCAAGACAGACAAAGAACATGCATCACGCCCATGACAACACAATGTGAAAGGTTTCGAGTAATGAGGCATATCCAACGCTGGAGCCTTGCACAGACTGTCTCTCAATTCAGTGAATGCTTTCATTCCAGCCTGGTCTAACACTATAGGATCAGTGACTTCCTTATGAGTCAGGTTCTGCAATGGTCTTGAAATGACTGAAAAATTTGGAATCCATTGGCAACAATAGCCTGCCATCCCTTAAAACATCCTGACATCTTTCTGTGTGGTCGAGGGATTTATCTGCAATATGGTCGGAATCCTTTCTCTGGATATCTTTCTTGAACCCTCCTCAATCTGATGACCCAAGTACTTCACTACTTTTTGACATTACTGCAATTTCAGCAGAGACACTTTGTGACCATTCTTTCCAAAATGGTTAAACATGCCAATTGTATGATATTTGCACTCGTCCCTTGTTCTAGAAGCGATCAGCAAGTCATCAATGTACTGCACTAAGGTCGATTGGAAAGGTAATTCCAATGACTCCAAATTATTTTTCAAGATCTGATTAAATATGGAAGGTGACTCTGAAAACCCTTGAGGAATTCTGCACCAGCAATAAACTCGATCCAGATATTTGAAATAAAAAATAGATCGACTATCCACGTGAAGAGGCACAGTAAAGAAGGCCTGTGACAAATCAATGACCGTGGACCACTCAGCTTCACATGGAATCTCAAATATTATCACAGCTGGATTTGGCACCACGGGATAACATTTGACCACAATCTCATTTATTTTTCTCAAATCCTGAACAAATCGAACTTTCCCACAGGACTTTTGCTAACCCATTATCGGTGAATTACGTGTTCTGCTCAATACCTCTTTCAGAACCCCTTGCTTTACAAAGACTGCAATTATCTGGGCAACCTTCATAAAAACATTTTGCGGCATATGGTACTGTGGAGTTGACTTAAAACTGCATTTGGGTTCACTGTAACTTTAACTGGCTCAACTCCCTCTATCAAACCTACTTCTTTTCCTGTCAGATCCCACACTTTCACCTTAACTGTTCCCTGCAAATCAGGAGGGAACTCTTTCACTGTGAACATCGGGAAAAATTCAGTCAGAGGATATTCCTCATTTGTAGTTTCACATTCTATCTCTGGGGCTTGGTCATCTTCACCCTCACTATTCGTCTGGATCTCAATTATCTCATTTGAGCAAGTTATCAAGCACTCCGTTTTACACAGCAAGTCTCTTCCCTGTAGGGATGCCGGACTTGAATTGCATACTACACATTTATGCAATCCCTGGAAGCTGCCAATCCTAACTTGAACTGGATCTGTAATCGGGTTTGTCAGATACTGGTTTGCTACTCCTACAACCTGAACTGTTCTACCTGAAAGGAGCAAATTTAAAACTTCTATACTTCTCACTGTAGAGCGTGTAGCTCCTGTGTCAACCAAGAATGAAACTCTGTGACCCATAACCTTACCCTTCACATAGGGACCTCTTTGGTCTACTTCTAAGGAAGTTGCAAGCACCCATTGCTCCTCATCTGAACTGTCACTCATCCTATCATCATTATTTCCATTCTCACTGTGTAACGGGAATTGGTGCACTGTGTTACTTTTTTGGTTATGCCTCTGACCTGTGACCTATTGAGAAAGCATCATCTGTTGCTGTTCCATTGGGGCTTGAGGTATTTGAATTTGCTGTCTAGGTACCATGGGAACCTGTTGTTGCATTGGCTCCAACTGTGACATTTGTGCACGTGGCATTTACACATGCTGCATGGGTTGGGCATTTTGCACTTTATTCACATTATTCTGAATATTTGGATTAGGACCTCTCACTCTCAGTCCTCTCACATTCTGGAATGAATTGATGTCATTACTCTGCTTAATGACACCTTCCTACGCCATCATTAGACACTGCTGTTTCCAATATCCAACGGCTCGGCAAACGTGACATGGTAATAACTTCTTCATTCCCTGCACATCATTCTGAACCACCAGAGTACTTAAGCCTGGACCAGGAGTCATGTTTCCCCTAAAACCTCTACCTCTCATCTGGGGCTGAAACATCATGTTTCCCTGCTGCTGCTGTGGTAACTGCTTTGGAAAATTACCTTGCACTCCTGTTTAAGCTACTTTAATCTGCATCACCATCGCCTTCTCTTTCAACTTTTTCTGTTTCACCTCAATCACACCGCTACAGTATTTTGCATACTGCAACACTTCATCAATCGGTTTTGCTTGCCAACAAATCAAATAACTCTTAATCATCTAGCTAATTTCAGGTCTCAACCCTTCCACAAATCCTAACACAATATGGAGAATGTCTTTTGCTTCAATTGTTTCTGTACCACTGCAATGCTTGAATGCCTGCAACAATCTCTCATAACACGCATGTATCGACTCCTTTGCTTCCTGAGCTTTCCTGTCAATCCTCTGCCAATCAATGTTCTTTGGCGAAATTCTTGTTTTCAAAAATTCAATCACCTTATAGAAAAATTTAATTACCTCAGGAGATGGGCCACCTGTGTCCTTGTCTCTCTCTGATTCACTTGTTGGCTAATCTACACTCCTTTTACACTCGATCCACAGATCAGCTGGAACTACTATCTCTAGTAATGTGTTCAAGTCCTCCCATAGGCACTTTGCGAGTTTCACACACCTGTCTGCTTGCTGATACTACTCTACTGGCTTCTCTCTCAATTTTGGATAATCATTTGTAAATGATAGAATGTCACTTCTGCTCCACGGGACATGAACAAAATTCCCTCCTGGAATCGCTCTCATTGGTAAAATTTTCACTGGATCTTTATCTTGCTGCACATTTGCAGTCAGCTCCAAAGAATCCCTTTTTCTCTTGTCTCTTTTCTTTTCCCATCTGCCTTCCCATTTGTCTAATGCTCCCCAGGTCTGAGCACTTTGAAACAATTCCTTAAGGTGTGCCTTCATTCTGGCAGATCTCATGTGTTCAATCCTTTAGCCTCAAAATCTAATCTGTAACTCCTTTTCAAATGCTTCATTTTCTCTATTTCTATGCCATACTTCTCTGCCAAGTCTGCTAGTCTCTGATGTACATTGCTCACCTCTCTCGTAATCTTCGGGCACAAATATCTCAACTCTGCCTCTGTGTAGGATTCTAACCTGTTCACCCCCATAGTTCCCTCAATGAGTTCACATGCTTCCATGTTTAGTCTAGTATAATTCAAATCATCCTCTCCCTTAGTCAATCCTAGCAGCTAAATATTACTTGCTTGGACTGGTGGCACCTGCTGTGCAACTGCATTCAGGGTCTGCGGTGTCCACAGTCTCAAACTCTGGCTAACGTTTGACCCTGCCATAGTATCTGGAAGTGCTACAAATGGACTAAGGTCCAACAATGATCTTGATCCGTCAAAAGTCTGCCCCACAGGAGAGACTATTCAAGCACTTTCATTATGTCCTCTCCTCATTATACTCTGGGACATTACTCCCTGTTCACCTATGGTAGGTTCCTTCTGTGCAAATAAGGGTACAGCTGGACCAACAGTAAAAGGTAGCGATATAGCATCTGGTGCTGTTATGGCACTTACACTCTGTGGTAGAGTAACTCCTATGTTCTGATTTATCATCTGAGTCATATCGGACTGTGTCCCTGTTACTGGAGTAAATCTTGGCATTACCTGCAGATGCACTTGGGGCAGCAAAAGTGGAGTTGGCTCAGTCTGAACCAGCATCGGTCTCAGGTAAACCGGTTCCGTTGGCACCATTAAGTTCGAAGTTGTTTCCATAATGGGCGCATCTGGATAAATTCTCTGAACCTGTGGCGGATGCACCTGGTTTTGTACTACAGAAGTAGTAGGCACATTAAGACCACTCTGAATCGCATTCTGTGTCAGGCTAGCATTAACCTGCGTCTGACTCATTGTCCCATTAACCTGTGTCAGGGCTGTCTAATCAACACTGGTATACAGACCACTCTCATGTACTGTATATGGTGGTGGGAGATCTCTCAATAACTGTGTAATAAACTCATCATTATCTGATTCCTCCTCCACTGCTTAAGACTTTCTAGCCTCCTTACATTCGGATGGACTTTTGTTAGTCATTCTAGTAGCTTTCCTTCCTTCCTTCTCATTGTCCTGCGTAATTGCCGGAAACTACTTAATCCCACACAAAGTCTCCATCCTCCAAGCTCTCTGAACACTGTCCCATCTAGCCTCTGCTAGAGTCTTTTCTGCCTTTCTAATCCTCCTGTCGAATTTCTGTTGCTGTTGCTGTCTGGCTACTAGCTCCCAAATCGCTAACGCTTCAAACTGTGCTGGTTTTGGGAGGGGCTTTGATTCGTATAGCACCATCCTTAAAAGCTGCAAAACCCTCAAATTGAACATCCCTTTTGTAGGAAATGCTAACTTCCCGTCCCTTTCTTTCAGTTTGCACCATTGCTTTAGCCAAAGACATGGCGCAACACCCTTCTCTTCCATTACAATGTAAGCCGGTGTACCTTCTGGCGGGGTAGCCTCGCCTCTACTCGTTGTAATGTACATATCTCCCCTTAGGGCACTTTTAAAGCTTTCAAAAATGTCATCTTTTCTACCTTTTTGCTTATTCAAAATCAAATCAGGAAGTGATTTATAATCCCAAGATTCCTTTCACCTACGTTCTCAACCAATTGCCTATCACGGATGGCTGCCAATCCGTGCGCGACCCTTATCACTAACCGACCAATCCCAGTGCGGCTCCAATGACGTCACACTCACACATACAGTGGCTGACAAAGCCTTGTGGCGTGTCCTCCCGAACTCTGATTCACATAAACTAATGCAAATATTGGGAGCACTAATCAAAAACAAAAAACCGAAACAAATCTACTGGTTTACTACAGGAAAGGTAACACAATCGCTCCAGAAACCATACGGATTTTTCACTGATGGCTCTTCTTGTACTTACAGCTACTCCTTCTTTCTCCCAGATCTGCAAGCAAAATTTGACCCCGCAAATTTTACTCTCAACTGATCAATGGGAATGTCCCGGTGCACATAGGGCTCGCCAAATCTCAGTCAAAATTTCTCTTTCACTCACTTTATTCACGTTCTGCTTGTTGACCACACCCGATCAACCTACTAAACCAGACAGATTACAACATAAAACCAAGTGTCTCATACACTTTTCAATTTACTCCGGAGTCTTAGAGGTCCGTTCATCAACAACCAATTTTTGAGTACAAAGCGACACACACATGTGAGGTTCAACGACTTCCCTACTCTCACACTGCAGAGTACGCACACTCCTTCTTCAACTTCATTGGAGTACACAAACTCACTAAGACCCTCACAGACCTCACAATTTACCTGTGATTTGCATAAGCTGTGCACGCGCAACCTACTTCATTCACACTGTCACTAGAACACTGAGAACATCCTCAAACAACCATTAGCAGGATCCAAGATTCTGGGAAAGTCATTTCTGGGCTTAAAGGAATATTTTCTTTCCAATTACCATCATTAAAAAAATAAAATCCAAATCTCAATAATAATAAATCCTGCTACTACCTCTGCGACCTTCAATCCTGCTACTATCTCTTTTATAAACTCTTCCAGAGATAAACCATTACCTCCCTTACCATCTCTGTTCACCTATTATTCTATACTGGACGTCTATGATAAGCTCTTAAGGAGACAAACCATCATTCTGCTACAATTTCTGTTAGCACGTCTGACCTTAATAAGTAAACTTACAAGGGGACGCAAACAGGTCGATGAAACTTTTGACTCACAATTAAGATGTTCCTATCATAGATCCAGTACATAATCAATAACCAATACACAATAATCATTAATCATTAGCAATCAATAACAGCAATAATCAATGGAGTCAGTAATTATCACATACCATGACTTTTCAGTCATGAATAACCACACCTTTCAATAAAACTTAGAATATTTATTTCCCTGTATTAACAATGCTAAAGTCATGTAGATTAGTCTCAAAATCAAACACATACAGAAACAACACTGGCTGTCCAAAGCGGCGGAAGAAATGTAATCTAATCAAAGCTTGAACTACAAACACATTCTAAGGTTACGGTGCAAATCGGTAACAAAGTCAACTGCACCAATGTAATCACATACATTATGTTTAATAGAGAAATTCATCAAGCATTAATCCCTATTACCACAAATTAATTAGTGAGGATCCTTAACTAACACCAGATTAGCATCTGCATGTTGGGCATCATGAAAAACAATTTAGTAACACAAACATCTAACCATGGCTCTATCAAAACAGTGCAGTTGGTACCTAGTAGGAAAAAGCAAATATGTATAATAATCAACAGTCTCATTTATATTACCTATCCTCAGTGTGGATCAGCAAGCAAAGTCAGTGTTTGTCCTCAGGACATTGGTCGACCAGCAAGGCATCAGGATTAAGCATCAAAGTTCAGAAAATGCAAAGTCTTTAAGCATTAAAGTTAAGCATGTCTCTTGTCAAGACGCAAGATGAACAAGAATAAGCCCGTCTTCTCTCTGTGCAGTGTCGTTACGTAAAACTACTAAAACTACTTCTCAAATCCCTATTGGTCAGTTAATCGCATGTTCGCACTTTGTCCAATAAAACTAAAAGTCCAAATCTATGAATTCTACCATTACTCCGTTAACATGTCATTGATTGGTTTGTCTTGCAATGTACTCATCATCTGGCTTGTTGGGTAACAATATTGTTGCAGCTTTCACTTCAGTCAGTATCTCCATTGTTCTTCTCCTGAGAAAGTCAGTCTCACACACATTACACGCAAAATGTTACATTAATAGGAAAAGCAGCTTCTAGCAGTCGGTTCTGATGAGAAGCAATTCTCAACTGCGAGCATATAATGCTAAATGGAAAATCACATTTTAACTCTCTAGGACAGCCATTTTATTAAAAGTCAAGAAATACAGCTTCGACATGATGCCTGGCAACCTAGGCCAAGACACTCGTTAAGTTAAGGCCTACAATTAATAAAGCTAAAGCTTACTCCATAACCCTTAATATAACATACTACTACATTAGTCAAACATATATTCAACATTTCACAATATTACTTCTCTAGTGAGTACACTTTGTGAACACTGGCGGCCACTCATCGTAATCACATTTTCAAATGTGTGCATTATTTTTCCACGTTATTATATTTTCTACACAAATTGCTTATTCAGAATACATGAACACTTGTTAATAATTTTATTCAAACACCTGAGCCAGCAGTACACATCTGGAATTGTGAAGACACTACCAGGAACAAGAACTGCTCTGCTGCTGAAGGACTGCCATTCTGCTGGACTGCTGCTTTGCTGTACTCCTGCCTTGCTGTGCTGCCTTGCGGCCTGCTGTTCCCCTAACTGGGTGAGAAGGACTGGACCTGCATCACTTGAACCCAGAGTTACTCAAAGGGCTAGCAGGCTGATCTCCTGATCTGAAGTCTCAGGGAAATAAAAGACTTTAACCCACCCTGCTCCTGTACCTAGACTCTGTCATCTGTGAGTCTGCCCTGCAAAGTGGTGGCGCCCCAGTCCTTGACTATTGGAAGTGGACCTAAGCTGTTTGTTCTCACGGAACAGACACATCCTCTGCGGTGAGAGCAGAACTGATGCATCGCAGCTGCTGCAGGGATCAGAACGGGTGAATCACTGACTAGTGCGTTGGTCAAATCTGATGCAACAGACTTGCATTGCTACATCTTGGGACCAACGCATCGCCTTTTGAACCGCCACTGCTCGGCACTTGCACCAGCGCCAACACCTCACATTCATCAATGACAGCAGGCTCAATAACGATTCTACAGCTCTGCATCACAGCTCCAGCACCAATCGGAACTGATGCATCGCTTCAGCTGCACAATGCATCCCTGATACCTATCTTTGCATTGAAAGCTCCATCGATTGGATCCTTGATGACGGCACAAAAAGACCTTGCACCACAACCTCAACGTATCTCAGAACCGACGCATCATGTGGTCTGCGCAACACATCTGTGTTTGGAATCCACCAATGCTCCACAACCAGGATTTAACATACTTTGGTTTAGCAGGCTTAGCTGGGTCCTTGTAGATACCCTGTGCAGACTAGAATTGTGGTTGTTACTTGACCACGGCTCATACCCCAGTCAACCACCAATCCAAGTTCTAACAATAGTATTCATTATCATTCAACATTTCAATGTGATGTGAACCAGGGAATCAATGGCATATGAGGTAAGCAATATGTAGCCAATGTGGCAAGCTGGGAGGCTCAAGGCTAAAGGCATAATTTGGGTATTCCAGAGAGTTGTCAAAGTGCCAATAGTTGTGAATTTGATATGGGGATATGTAGAAATGATTTAGGCCCTGCCAAAGCGACCTCCTTAAAACCAACCAATTTCATCCAGCAGGTGAGCATCAGATTGTGGTTTATTGAATCAAGTGGGTCTTCAAATCTATGCCACATTTTGTTGCTTTTGTGCACCTAATAGCTCTTTCATAAAATTCCCTTCGTTTACATTCAGGACTGACTTGGTTAAAAACTTGGATGCCTGAATTCAGCCATCATAGCGAGTTATTGAACTCTGTGCTTATCAGCTCAATTCATGAGGGAAATTGGTTTATATTTCAACAAAGTTTTAGAATCCAGGATTAATAAGTATGTGTTCTTTAATCCAGTCTAAATCACAGTCCATAAGGTAACAATACTAGTTTATGAAACTACAGCAATGATTTGTTCATGTTATTATTGATACATATCATATAGAAAGTGTGAGGGGTCAGGCAGTTATTTTTGAGAAAAAGTTATCTCTGTGAACCTGTTTCAAAAACATTTCCTAAGATGAAGGTTTAATTTACGCTTAGTTTAGATCTGACGTACTCCTGAATATCCATGAGTAAATCACACTGTGGGGCATATTTACAAAAAGTGGTGCTGCACACAGTGCAGCGCACTTTTTCATGTGCCCTTTAGCACCCCCCCTACTGTCAGCATGTGTGCGCCGTATTTAAAATACGGCATACCATGGCGCAGGGTAAGGTACACTAGCGTCATTTTTTTGACGTTATTGATGTACTCGGAGGAAGTAGCACCAAAATGTTGGTGCTACTCATGCAGAGTGCACAGGGGCCCATTGTATGGTTAGCATGTCTGACCTTATTTAATTTCTTTGTTTACAAGGGGATGCGTTAGAAGTTCAATGGACCTTTTGGCAGCGCTTAGAGTAATTCCCACCATAAAGCCCAAATGCAACACATAATCCTCAATATACAACAGTAATCACCTTTGGAGTCATACATCTTCACGCAGCATGACCCATTTGTCCATGAATAACCACACTTTTGTATAAAGTTAGAATGTTTTTTGCCCTATATTAACAATGCTAATATCACATAAATTAATCTCAACATAAACTGATAAACATACAAAAACAACACTGGTTGACCAAACCTTCTAAAGAATCTCAATTTAATTATTGCATTGATTAATAACACTCTAGAATCACAAAAAAATCAATAGCAAGAATAACTGCACAACAGAGATAGCATGTATCTGGTTCAGCAACTGGGCAACATCAATTATATACTAATAGCAACCTGTTAACTTGTCAGGATTTCCCTAACTAACCATCTGATCAGCATAGCATATTTGGGATTCATGCAAAACAATTTCAGTCAACATGAATTTGGAAAACATCTAACTATGTCTCTATCAAAATAGCGGTTTGTACCTAGAAACAAGTGGATCTGCAAGCTGTGATTATCTTCGTCAGTTGGGCATTATAGGTATTAAAACAAGCTGCAAGAGACTCAGCTGACCAGTTGCAATTGGGCCTCAACTGGACCCTGCAGTTAGCCTCTGCCAGTCTATACGTGCCTCTCTTGGTGTTCTGGGCACCTTAAAAATGAAATTCTATGTTTAGGCATCTGTTCAGTCTGCATCAGCAACGGACCATGAAAGGGAGGGGTTCAGATACGGGGGACTCTAAGCTATCTGAACCATCAGAAAGCAATGTCTAAGGGGACAGCATTCGGCATCAGACATTTAAGCAAATCATTTAAAGATAGAATCCTCTACGGAGGAAATCAAAGGTGGAAAAAGCGGGGCTCCTCTAGGTGCAGTCGGGCTAAGGTAAAATTGTCTAAAGAATTTACCACGTTGCCATTGGTCAAAGAATCGTACATTTACATTTAGCCCAATGAGAATAAGAGTATAAATCTAACATCTAACTAAACTGTCTTTCACATGTCAATAATTGGCTCCACTTCTCCTGTTCCCACCGTCAGGCTCGTCAGGTAACATTTTTGTATCCATCCGTACTCCAGTCAGTGCATCCATTGTTAGCTCCTGGGAGCATCACTGTCTCATGCATTAAACTATATAGTGTTTCATCTACTCATACACGATATTCTAGCAAGCAGTTCTCTTGAGAAAGTTAAAGACATCTGCTAACGTTTGGTCAACTCACTGGAAAAACAGTAATTCATTTCTCTAGACATACATTCCCACAAATATTAGAACAGTACAGATTAACATGAGGCTGTGCAAACTAGGCCCAAACCTCGCTAACTTAAGGCCTATGATTTAATAAAGCAAACACATAATACAGAATTATTAATATGACATACTACTACAATAGCCTATACATGGGCACTTCAATTAATGTTAATAAGCATTAATAAGCATTTAATAAGGACACCTCCTGATTAATAGCAGCTGCTCAAGTGGGCACATTTTCCAAGTCGCATATTTTTTTTTCTATACTAATCTAATTCTGTGCAGATTCATAATTCAAAATACATGAATAATTGTTAGTAAAAAATTCACCGTTCACAGTATTCAATGGCCTGCTCCCTTGTAACGCCTGCTCTGAGCAGGCATTAAAAGTGGCGAAAAAAATGACCCAAGGAAATCTGTTAGATTTCCTTGCAAAATTTCTTTTGGCCCACCTAACAGAAGAAAGCCCCTTTTGTATGCACTATGCCGGATGCCGGCATAATGAAGCACACAGGGTTACAAAGTTGCGCAGTGCATGCATTGCGCCACTTTGTAAATATGGGACAGCATTTTTGGCCTTCTAGTGCCACATTAGCGTCAAAAAATTACTCCCTCGCCACCATAAGACTAGGGTGCTCGATGCACCACCTTTGCCAACCCAGTGGCAGCTGGTCTTCCTAATTTACCACATCCAAAGTGCTTCCTCTGACATTTCTTGAGTAATTCCGGCAAAACGAAGGCCTGCCAGTTGCCAGCCATATCATGATGACATGATCAGCTGGTAGGCATTTTTTTTTGTCTTGCAAAAACAAACCTCAAAAGGGGAGTGAGAGAATGGTGGCTTTTAGAAAAATAAAAAAATCTGCTTCCTTGACACATTGAGAGTTTTCTTTCAGTGTGCGGTTATATTGAGGTGTTTACCTACTTAGGGCTGTTGTGTACAGGTGTGCATGGCTGTCCTGGCAGAAAAAATAAGGTGGGCATGACATGGGAAACCCCACACTAATAGGGCTTGGATTCTGACTCCATGTTGACTAATAGCCCCCTCAGCAGTCACTGTCTTTTCAAAGGAATGACAAAGAATGGCCCTGCCATCGGAAACACAGCACCGTGGGCCTGGTTATGGCCATGTGGGCCAGTTTTTACTATTGATTTCTCTGATATTACTACAAACATTTAATGCTTGCAAACTCAAATGAACGCAGTGTCTCATACATGGCAAAATACTCATAAAGTATGCCTTTACAAGTTCAAAATTGGCCTGATTTGCAAATGTGGAACACTTTTTATAGCTACCTGGTTCCCTAATGGGAGGCACTTTTATTTTGGCGCCGGTCCTATTTTTAGTCCTAGTCCTACCATGCCCATGGGCTGAACAGATAAAGGAAAATGTAACGCCCATTCCTAAATGTGGCCCTTACCCACAAAACAAAGCTTTGTGCATCAGGTTATGTGCTTTGCTAAAATAAGAAAGATTGTTTGGCGGTTTGAATTGGGAAGTATTATTTTCTAATAGGGTACAGCTGTTAATTTGTGCAGTTCTTGTTATGTTTGCCGCAATTCCCACAACCAATTAAATTTCAATCCGCAATGGTCCAGAATACATTCTGTCAACAATGATATATTTAATTTACTCTTCGTTGATTTCTAAAATTACACTGCCAGAGAGCCGTGAGCATGTAATCATCCTGATTAGAATTCCCATTGCTAACATGATTGTAAATATGACATTAATATGTTGTGGTTTATGTTTTCCATCTTTCCAATTTCACGTTAATACAGACTTTAAACAGGTAACTTAAATGAAAAATTCGATTTTATCGATTGTGTCAATCTTTCGAATTTCTAAAGCCATTACATTTTTAAAAACGAATCATTTATGTATGAATTTCTATTGTGCATCGTTCGTTAGTGTAAGTCAATGAAAAATATTACGTGAAGCTTACTTTCATTCCTCGATGTACAATAAAGTATCAGTGAATCTAGTTCAATACTATCGCTTCGAAAAGAGATTGCTACAGAGAGCTGCTTTGCATATCGGCGTGGAGGTAGGAAAGGATTCGGTAACCGAGCACTGATGTTTCAGAATGTGCTGTTGATAGTCTCAGAAGTGAACAAGTGGAAGGACTGGCTGACAGTCCTGCCTTAAAAAAAGCAGAGGCAAAGCCGGGCCACTTTATGGGTGTATTTCTTCATTCGTTGTCATGTTTGTGAATGTGATCATTTATCAATGGTTGCAATAAGGAGTGAATGGATGGTCGAATGAATGAATGGGTATATGGATGAGTAATAAGTGACTGCATAGCTCAGCACGCTAGTGAATCTCAAGATTATTGGGGGACTACATGAATGGTGGATGCAGACAGGTTACCCCAGTCGTCAAAGCTACAAACAGTAATGTAAAGCTGACACCAAATAGCAAAGTATGCAAATGCAAGCATCGCTCCAGCGTTAGTGCTCTCTCAGTGGCGGCCGGTCCTTTAGGGCAGAGGGGCCACGCCCCCCACCTTTTGCCCCTCATGAAGAGTGTCTGTCAGGCTGAACAAAGGTCAGCCTGACAAACACTCTTCATGTTCAGGTCAGGCAGCCAGCAGTGAGCCATGCGTGATTTGCGCAGACTCCTGGCTGCCTGAGCTGAACTTTGCTGGGCTGAGGAAGTCAGAGCTCCTATGGGCGTGACCTCCTCGGCTCAGCAAAGGTGCTTCGAGGCCCTCCCCTGGGTGACGAGGAAAGCGTCACCCATTGACACTCGCCCTGGGCGCTTCAGGTTTAAGCCTTGAAGCACCCACGGCGAGTGTCAATCAGTGACACTTCGTCACGGAGTGGGGTGGGGTCAGCAGTCTCACTGACCCCATCCGACTCTGTGACGAGGCTGAGACTGCTGCCTTCCCTCATAGGCTGACCTATGGAGTGCGTGTGTGTGCGAAAGAATGAGTGTGCGTGATCTTTTAAAATGAAAGTTTGGTGCATGCGTGCATGTTTGAATGTTATGAGTGTTAATGCATGTGCGTGCGTGTGTGAAAGAATGAGTGTGTGTGATGTGTTAAAATGAATGTTTGGTGCGTGCGTGCATGTTTGAATGGTATGAGTGTTGTTAATGGATGTGCGTGCATGCGTGTCTGTGTGTGAAAGAATGTGTGTGTGTGTGTGAGTGTGTGTGCTTCCCGCCCGCCCCCCTCCCTCCTAAAGCTGCTGGCCGCCACTGTGCTCTCTACTGTTTTATATTACATTGTACTGATTTGCATGAATTGGATCTTTCTGTAATGCATTGCCAGTAGTTCGAAGCCTGTTCTTTTCTGCACAGTGTGTTCTATTGACATGGTGCTTATCATACTTAAGAGTGTGTGATGCTGGAAAATCGTGTTTCACAAATATTTGCTTCTTCAGGGCTCAAACATCAAATTCTGAAATAAGTACTCACTCTGCTCAATACTGAATAATTGAAGATGTCTGACTTATGAATACAAGTAGAACTGTCTTGAGTGCCTTACTGCAGTATCTTTATTACCCTTGATATGTTTGGATGTGTCCAGGCACTTGATTAACTCTAGAGGAGTCTTACCTGTCACAAGCAAATATAAGATGACTCCTGGAAAGACTCCAGCCTTTGTCCCATAGTCAGACGGCCATCAAATCCAGTGGGGGAAAGTTAGTTTCAGACCCAGTTTTGCATGACCATAGTGGAGGAAACTTGATTACCCTGGCCAGACCTTCAGGTGGGCACACAAACTCTGCACAAGAGGAGAAGGGTTTCTCCATCTCAGATTTTTTAACTAAGGTGCACTCTGGATTAGTTTGCAGTAGGGCAAACAGAAACTGCTGCAAAGATGGGTAGATTTGCTCCTGGGAACATATACCCCATTGGTTAGTGATGATCCAAGGAGTCACCCCCACCCACTAGCTAGTGCCAGGCATAAATGTGGCACAGCAAGGCACCAGGGGAAGGGGAAGGACTGTACCTGCTGCTTGAGATCTGTGAAGAGACCTGAAGGGTTGGACCTTTTCCCACTTAATTAACAAAAAAAGAAGCTGGCTGACCCCATGTGTGTCTATAGGTATTGAAACAAGCTGCAAGAGACCCAGCTGACCAGTTGCAATTGGACCTCGACTGGACCTTGCAGTTAGCCTCTGCCAGTCTATATGTGCCTCTCTTGGTGTTCTGGGCACCTTAGAAGTGTACTTCTATGTTTAGGCACTGGAAGAAAGTTTAGACACTTTTAAAAACATCTCCTCCAGAGCTTCAGCGTGACCCACCAGAAAAAGTATCTGACCAGAAGTTGCATTACATTGGGCAGGGTTTCAGCTTAATCAAGCTCAGAGATCCCTGTACCTTTAAATAGAACAAAACACTAAGAGCCTGATTACGAGTTTGGTGGTCCGTGGACTGCCATGATGGTGGCGGCAATCCGACCACCATCAGCTTGACAGTCAAACCACCATATTATAATGCATGAGGTTCTGCCAGCAACACCAGGCAGCACAGACTGCCGCGGTGGCTAGATAGGCCAATGAGGCCATCGGAGACAGTGTTTCCCCCAGACACATTATGATGTTACCTTTAGCTGATGTGACCATGGCGGTCCAACCACCACGTCCCAGCAGGTGGAAATGGAGAGTATAATGGAAGAAACTCACCTGCAGGCAGTGTCACACGTCCTGTGCCGCCATGGAGTCAATCGCACACGTCCTGGCGCTGCTGCTGCTCATAGATGGAGCACAAAATTGACACCGCCGTGGACTCAACCAACCGTAAGAACACACACCTATCTGTGCCAGTAAGCCAAACAAAAGATTGTCGTGCCATCATCCACATGACACGGGGGTCACACTATATGGGCCAAGTACACTTGTCATTGTGTTCCGGATTGGAGTCATTCAACATGAATGACACATCCACAGTCACAAAACGCCCCCTTTGTGCAGGTCACTGACATTGCACTGCCACTGTCTGCAATAACACACATCTGCTCATCTCAGTCACAGGGACAGTGAAGTGTACAGAACATTGTGTCACACAACAGCCACACCACATCAATATCACACATAATTCAACTGACAGCCACACATTGATCACATGCCATGGACTGTCACCAGATTGAAGACACATATGTATGAATGTGTCATTTAACATAGACACCCCTGCCAATAAACATCCCTATTATGGACCCATACATGTCACCCACATTGCAACACAATTGAAGGTCAATGGGAATCACAATATATTGTGAGACAAATATCCCAAGCTCACAATGTAAACAATATCTACTCAGTAGGGATGGGGGCACCAGGAGCACTTATGGACTTGACTTTGCAAATGCCCTTAAACACCATTTGCACAGGAAATGGCCCTACATGTATCTCAGGGACAAACAATAGTAGAGGCAAGTGACATGCCCATCTGCATAATGTGTAAATGCACGTCAAGGAAGAAAATGCACCAGCACAGCATGAGCCATACATGTAGAAGAAGTAGCTGCAAGGTGCACAGGTCAAAATGGGCACGTGGTCAGTAAGATGTAAAGGAAGGTAGCACATTTGAACACCCTCCAAATGTGGACAAACAAAACTTTAACATCCACACATGAGAGAAATGTACAATCCATATCAGGGGGACAATTCTAAAACGATACATGTTGACATTGGCCATCCCAAGATGAAATACATACCATATCAAACAATACACAATGCAATCAAATCAAATCAGGATTTATAAAGCACAATTAATCACCTGTAAAGGTCTCAAGGTGCAAAGGGGGTTTGTCCTCTGAGCTTCAGTTGAAGAGCCAGGTTTTAAGGCCCTTCCTGAATTGGGGTAGCGATGGTGACTGCCTGAGGTGCAGGGGCAGGGTGTTCCAGCTCTTTGCAGAAGGTAGGCGCATGATCTCCCACCAGCCGAGGCCATCCGTATGCGGCGTATGCAATGACACCTCATTTGGATTACCACCTACATATCCATACAATGAACATCTACCCTTGTCCTGGGTGACTGAGCACTGCCCACAAAGTCAGAATTTGTCAACATCAGCAAATGGATCAGCAATCAGGGTGAAACACACACAACTGTAGGCATAAAACCCAAGTTACCCAGGAAGAACAAAAAGGTAGAAAAGTTATGACAGGACAAATGTGTACTGTGGAAGGCTGGCCCTCAATGTAGTGGGCAAAACTAGGCACACTGTGCAGGGGGTCCAGGTAACCACACATGGGTTTCCAGAAACTGGGGGCCAGATGTATCAAACAATTTTGCTTTCGCAAACGGTGCGAAATACAAAATTCCACCGTTTGCAAATGCAAAAAGTCCTTTCACGATGTGTGAAAGGCATTCGCAGTGCAATTTCTTTGATACATCTGGCCCTAGATAACCTAAAGCTAAAAAATTTCAGGTGGGTTGGTCGAGCAGTTAGGCCAATTTTGGAGAAGTGCAAAGCATCTGTTGTACTCACAGTATCAATCATGCATCTCACACATTGGAAGGAATAACTCAAGACCCATTTATAAAAATACTTTAGATTTTTAAATAAATTTTAAGACCAAGATTATCAAAATTGGTTAAGATATGGATTTTTGAAGTTTTATTAAATGCAGTCTTTCGGTGTGAAATTATGCACCACAGGAATCAAGAAGCAGTCACTTAAAAAACATATATAAAATCACACAGTTGGTTTACCAAGTTCTGCTTTGCAGGTTGGTCGAGGTCATCAATGGGCAGCTCCCGGTTCTGGCAGGAGCAGCATTAAAAAGTCACTTGGAGCTGCTGCAGGGCCACTGAGGGGGACCACTTGGAAAAAGTCTGTTCTTGCAGATTTAAAGGTGGTGCCTGGGGGACCCCTTGGAGTGTTGAGGTCAAAAGGAGTGAGGGACAGTTGGGGCACAGCTGGCTATTTGTTGCAGGGCATAGGGCGGCTGGGTGCAGAGTGAATTGGTGAGCCCGAGTCTGTGCACAAAGGAGCCCTTTGGAGCTGGAGGGAGGATCTTCGTCGGTCATTTACAGGACAAATGCAGCACTCTGGTGGGAGGTCCAGTGTGCTCCTGAAGTCCCTTGACTAAGACTGCCCCCTGGTCCTTTGTTAGCTCTGGCTGAGCTGGTTTTCTTGGTGTTCGACGTTAGCTGACCAGTACCCAGGGTTAGTACAGTCCAGCCACTAGAGAGCACAGTGCCACCAAATTTGGCACACTTGCAGGGTTTGTCCTTGTGGCCATTGGTGTTCTGCCGGGTCCAGCTACAACTTCTGGTTCAGGAGAGATTGACTGGTCAGTGAAGTGACCCTCACTGGGTTGCTGGTTCTTGGTTTGTTGCAGAGTGGTACCTCCACTCTGAAAGGTGATCTTGGACAATTGGTGAAGCCTGGAGGTCCTCTGGGTTTCTTGATTGTCTGTCCAGTGTCCAGCTCATCCGCAGTGGCGATTGTTGGGTCTGGGGAGTAGCAGGCAGGATTGTCACCTTTTCTTTGTGCCGCACATGCACAGTTCTCATGCCTTGGATTTTCCTTGGGCTAGTCTTATTCGTCCTTCAAATCTAATTTCTTGGTACAGGGATGCCCACTAAATACTGACTTTAGTGGGTGTTTTAGGGGGGAACCTGGTAGTGTCCAATGGGACACTTACCTTTGGCTGACTACACCCACTATAGTGACCAATTCCAGTGGGAAGGGTCACTTCCTTAAACCTAATTGGCTATTTTCCTTCCATCTAGGGTGGAGGAAAATTAAATGGACGGTCCACCTCACAGGCTACACCTTAGGTGTGGTGCACGCCAGGTGGGGCTACTCCTCCTACCCTTTGTTTGGTTTCCTGCCTTTGCTCCCACCAAAAGTGGGGGTTTGCAAAGGGGGAGGACATCTACTGCTAGCAGCAGGCCTAGGGGTCGAGTTTTAAGGGCGGTAGCCAGTGCAGTGCACATTCCTGAGGTAGGGAGTGAAAGCTCCTCCACCCAGGAAGGGCATTGTTTTACAAATCAGACAGACAGAGGTTTGTATATTGGCTGTGTCTGGAGGGGGCATGCTGGAGAGAACCAGTCAGCAACCATGCCAGGATAGTTAGCTTTTACAGAGGGCACCTCTAAGGTACATTTAGGGATAAATCATCCAATACTGGCAGCAATTTGGATTTATCATTCTGAGTTGTTTGATACCAAACAACCCAGGGTTCAGAGTGGCCATCATGTAGCTGGGAAACTTGTGTTGACCAGTGTCCAGGACATGTATTGAAATGGCTGCTCTGTGCACTCAATATGTCCCAGGTTTGGCAAGGACGCAGTGGGGGCATATTGCTCAAGCACCTATACCCTCACATGTAATATGGAACACCCTGCCTTAGGGCCAGAGGGGTAGCTTACCCATAGTAAATGCAGAGTGTGGTGTCCAGGCACACAGGCATTGTGCCATGTTGAGTTTGTGTTATAGGTTTGCACCAGGACACTAAGCCTGCAATGCAAGTGCTGGGTTCATCTGGCTGCAGGGCCCTAGACTGTGCTACATTCAGTGCTGCTGCCCTCAGGGGGCTACCCCTAGCAACCCGTGCCCTGGGCACATAGGTACCCACTTACTAGGGACTTATAGTGGTAGTTAAGGGTGTATCCAATTGTACCACTGCATCACAACAGTTTTAGGGAAAGAGCTCTGGCCCAGGGAACCTGGTTAGCAGGGGCCCTGGGCACTGGGGACAAACCATGTAAAAAAGAGGCCTTTTCTCACATGTGCCCAACAAAACAACGACTTGGACTTATTAACACAAATTATGTAGATAAAAGGCCATTGACCAGTCCATATTAGTCCATACACTGTACCGTGCTCAAGCCTGACTCCTATCACTGCCAGGGAACCTCCACAGGAAGGGGCATCAAGTGGTCATGCAGGCACCTCATGGATCATGCTTGGGTGGGGTGGGGTTGGATGCAGGATGGATGGGTGTGGGTTTGGGAGAAGGGGCTGTTTCTTCAGAGGGGTGGGCTTCTTCTTGGGGGGAGGGGTATGGGTACTTGCAGGGGGGTCAGGTGTGGCAGGGGAGGACTTGGATGTGGAAGGGATGGGTTTTAATATGGGGGGTGCTCTTGGGTTTGGGTGGAGGTAACAGGGGAAAGGGCAAGGCCAAAAAGCAAACATTTTGGGGGAAACAGGTAGGGTTAAAAGAAGGGACTGGGGATTTGGATGTAAGAGGAGTGGTGGCCTTGTTTGTAGGTGTTGATGCTGCTGGTGTGCATGAGGTATGCTTGTGTTTGCGTGGTGTCTGTTGTGTGTGTGAGTGTGGGTGTTTACGTGTCTTGGGGGCTGGGAGGTGGAGGTGCTGGGTGATGTGGAAGTGGTGGATGTGTGTGTCTGTTGAGGTGGTGTCTGTGGGTATGGTGAAAGTGGTAGATGTGTCTGTGTATGTTGGGGTGGTATCTGGGGATATGGTTGATGTGGTGTATATATCTGTGAGTGTTGAGGTGGTGTCTGGGGGTATAGTGTCCGAGTTGTGTTGGTCTGTGGGTTGTGAGGTGTTGTCGGGGTGTATGGTGGATGTGGTGGATGTGCCACTGGGTGTTGTGGTGGTGTCTGTAGCTATGGTGGTTGTAGAGGGGTGGTGGGGTAGTCTGTCGAAATGGTGGCTGTTGTGGCATCTGTGGGGGACTGTTGAGTTCTTGCATGCGCTGTGTCTTGTGGTGCTTATGTCTATGAGTGTTGCTTGTGTGTATTGGCGTGGGTGTGTTCGGATGTGTCTGCGTGCTTGACAGGCGAATAAGGAATTTGGGAGGTGGTAGGGGAGTATTGTAGGAGTTGGATGGCTGCCATTAGTAAGGAGGCCAGAGCCTTAAAAGGTCTCTGTAGGCCAGAAATGTCACTACAGTATAAATGCCTTCCAGGTACACATTTGTCTGCTGAAGTTGGCTGGCCAAACCCTGAATGGCATTCACAATGGCAGTCTGCCCAACACAGAGATATTCCTCAGGAAGTCAATAGCCTCCTCACTCAGGGCAGCAGGGGTAACAGAGGCTGGGGATGAGGTGCCTGGGGCAAAGGAGACACCCACCCTCTTGGGGGAGTGGACACGGGCAACTGGGTGGGGAGCAACCGGGAGGGTGACGATAGAGATGGAGGAGGTGGACGAGGATGGTACAGAAGCTGGTCCTGATGTGTTCGCCACCACTAGGGAGCGGCCACTGGAGGTAGAATTTGAAGATGACAAGCTTAATCCTGTGTCCTCTGTGGGACTCCCCTCGCCTTCTGGGCCAATGGGTCCTCAGTGTCAGTGATGTCATGACTGGAGGTACCGTGGCAGGATGCTTCTCCACTTGTTTCCGCCATGTCTGGGATGATGCTGCAATTACAGAGAATTAGGGTCACTACGTGTTCCTGATCACACTTGAACAACAGGTCTGATTAGAAAACATTATCAAGACGTAAAGTAGGCCACAGCAACAAAGTCCATCAAAGTGGTTCCTACATTTACCACATAATATGTGTCCACACCATATGAACAGTCAGCAGTTGTCCACAGGTAAATCAGGATCTTAGACAACTCCAATTGCATAGTTGAAATTGTGAAACACAGTAACTATTAAACAAGTAAGAGACCTCATTACCTTCAATGGTTTGCCTCATGTAGCATACCTCAGTTATCTGTCGTCATGCAACAGTAGGCAAATACCAAGATCACTCCCACAGATCTCATGCAAGGTCATGCATGCATCAATCAATCAATCAATCAATCAGTAATTTGTTAAGCATGCTACTCACCCGGAAGGGTCTCAAGGCGCTGGGGGAGGACCCCAGTTTGGAGATCCAGGTCTTGAGGTGCCTCCTGAAGGTCAGGAGGTCCTGGGTCATACGTAGGTTGACGGGGAGGTAATTCCTGGTTTTGGCGGAAAGGTGGGAGAAGGATCTGCCGCCGGTTGTGGTACAGTGAATGCAGGGGATGGATGCAAGGGCGAGGCCTATATCTATTTCTCACATACACAATACCACAGTAATAAGAAATGATGGCCCAACATCCTGTCATGTTGCTGACAGAAGTACAGTAGCCTAAAGAAGGGGACATGGAAATACCCATGTCACATTGACAACAAATTAACAATGCTCACTTCACCATGTGTAAATTGTCATTATGGAGTCATGGAGGTTGTACTAATATTACTCAGACATATTACATATCTAGCATGGAAATGTGCACTGTAAATAAATTGTGCAAAATGTCAGGGAGATATGTTTACAAAATCCACAACACAATGAATCAGCTATCCCCAGGAAAATCACCTCTCTTGTATGGCATCCCTAACAATGACATATTATGATTGCATCAGTAGCAGCCAATAGACCCTTGAATGTCGGAGAGTCCCAGGGGAACTCAACATGTTGCCCAATGGGAAGCTAAATCACTGTCTCCATTTTGGCCCTGCAAACCCAGATGTCCATGGATGAATGGTTGTACACAACCACATATGATTCCCACGTAACTGCAAGTCACTCCATTATGCATGCAACAGTCAGGTAATAGACCTTCCACATTTCACATGTGAAGAGCACTTTGTTACATGATGCCACATCAATGGCATGGAAATGCACCTTGTGGGTAAAAAGTGCAGTCCTACCTGTCATGTCTCTCATTGCTATTGAAGTTGTACATGCCAAATTGCATGCAATGATGGGTAAAGGCATGTGTGAGTCACCAATCAATGGTGACACACCCTGGTTCGTGGCACCGCATGAAATGTAGCCCCATTACATATGTCCAATTCCAAACACATTTTGGCAAGCACACATATGTGAGAGAATACTGAAATCATCCCATGAACACAGGTAGACTATGGACAAAACAGCAGTGAAAATTATTTGTCAAAAGTGAAAAGAACACATGCCAACATGTAAGCACAAGGATTATTGGCAACAGTGATGTCACACAAATCATGTCAATGAACATTCCCCACTTACCAAGGGACATTATTAATCTGTACTTGCACCCAATGAACAATGTATGCTCTGTTAAATGTCTGATGGTCACCTACTCATGACAAACATTAGTGAGGCACCAGCACTTGTGACACACTGGGGACAAGTGGCCTCTGGGGGGCAGATGCAAATGTACTCACTTGAGCAGACATATGGATGCGAACAGTGATCCATCACTTCAATTTGTTTGGGCTGCCACACTGAAGGGTAGTGGACTGTAGCATACAAATTATACTCCCCACAACAACCAACATGTCTGTGTACAGTGACCAACTTAATTGGTCACTGTACACAGGCATGTGTTGACCCTGGAAATCAAGTTGTTTGTTGACTGTCCTCGGTTGTGACCTAGCTCACTGGATTAGTAGGCAAGGCACATCAGTATGCATCAACTTTCATACCTACACAAACAGTTACTCATCTTCTGTGTCACACATGGCCCACCCCGATTCGTCAGGGGGAGATGTCTGAACCTAACACATCAACTTGGCAATGTGACAGGCAGGTATATGCCCTGTGCTCATCCCCTGGTGGCTGCTGTGCTCCCCTCAAATGCCCTTCAAGCTCAGGGTAGGCCACTGCCAGAGGGCGTGCCATTAGGGGGGTCAGGCTCTGATGTGTTCCCCACCCACATTGGTAGGAAAGCCCAAGCTGGACCTCTACGATCTTCCAGGCCCAGCATCTCAGGTCCTCCCACCTCTTCTGATAGTGGGCACTCTACCGGCTATGGACCCCCAAGTTGAGCACCTTCCGGGCAATGGTTCTCCAAATACCCTTCTTCTGATGGTAACTGACCTGTATGGATACAAGAGACAAATACAAAAGTGACATACACAAGTTTTTGCACAAATAGTTAACACACATATGTCAGGAACATCAAGCACAAAATTTTAAATGTATCAAGACACCACAAGTGTGAAGCACACATGCTGATAAGTACAGGGGCGTGACTACACACTTTTGGAGTTATCTGCAGACTGACCCACTACCCTGCTCATGGCCTACAGTGACTAAGCAAGCCTACTGACATCAGGTGGCCCAGGCTCCAGCAACATGTGCTGTGACGCGAGCCACAATGAAACACCACACACTAATGTGGCTTCTGAAGCTTGAAATCCTTGGACCATACTGGACAAACACATTTACACTCAGCAACATTTACTCAATGCATACAGTCCCTCCAAGCAACTCCCATAGTACAGACCTCACCCTAAGACTTGAGTGACAATGAACGGGCTGGCATGGTTGGAACAGAAAGTCTCTACCCTGTCTATGTGTGGACATGTGGCCTACCAAATGTAGACTCTTGCCACTTCAGAGTGGGTTTTGGTGGTATGTACCTGTGCCATATCACACACCTTTGAACACATGTTGCGAACCTACAGAGATGGCATCCAACATACCATGTATATTTGTCTCAATTTCTGCTATGTAACCAAGCTACTGAGTCACACCGTGGCCTCCCTGTAATCTACTCACTATCTGCACTGTGGGTTTGCAAAATGTACAATACACCTGTACTGGACAAATATGACTTGTGAGAAGGTGAAGGTGACAACAGAGCTGTGGGAGTAAGGGGCCTGTCAAGAGTCACAAACACACATGGTGTCAACACCAGGACAGTGCTCGCTCTACAGGCAACATAATGCAAGATGACAAACATTATGCAATGTAATAATTCATGCATTGTGTGCTGATATTGCATATGAACTTTTTGCATTACAGGTATTTATCTTGAAATGTCATTATTACTGTTTACAATAACACTGTTTGCAATGTATTGATTATTTCCAAGCCTTTCCTGCAGCCTGGCTGGGTGTGGCAGGTGGGTGGGGCTTGGGTCTATTTAAGGAACCCAGTCCAGCTCCGCATGCTCACTATTCAGAGGTCCCAGTGCAGAGCAGCAGCAGTTTCCAGGGCTCCTGTTCCGGAGGCCTACTTGGACATTTTCAGGCCCTGTCCTCAAATCCTTGGTGATCCTCAAGAAAGGCGGTAAGGCGGAGGTTGGGGTAGGCCCCCCGACTCCGTTTCCAGAGATTTTCGAGTTTTGGTCTTTTGACTAAATTGTGTGTGCAATTGTTTCTTGGCAATTAACCCTTGTATTTTAGATCAGCAGAGTGCACAATCATTTTCTGGCATTTGAATCTTGATGGATGAATCGGCAACAGTGTGCGCGATTCATTCTTGGTAATTAACCCTTGAATTTCAGATCGTCAGAGTGCGCAATCATTTTCTGGCATTTGAATCTTGATGGTTGAATCGGCAACAGTGTGCGCGATTCATTCTTGGTAATTAACCCTTGCATTTCAGATCGTCAGAGTGCGTGATCATTTTCTGGCATTTGAATCTTGATGGTTGAATCGGCAACAGAGTGCGCAATTCTTTCTTGGCAGTTAATCCTTGCATTTCAGATCGGCAGAGTGCGTGATCATTTCCTGGCATTTGAATCTTGATGGTTGAATCAACAGCAGTATGCGCGATTCATTCTTGGCAATTAACCCTTGTATTTCAGATCGGCAGAGTGCGCGATCATTTCCTGGCATTTGAATCTTGATGGTTGAATCAACAGCAGTGTGCATGATTCATTCTTGGAAAATAACCCTTGCAGTTCAGATCGGCAGAGTGCGCTATCATTTCCTGGCATTTGAATCTTGATGATTGAATCGACAGCTGTGTGCGCGATTCATTCTTGGCAATTAATCCTTGTATTTCAGATCAGCAGAGTGGGCGATCATTTCCTGGCATTTAAATCTTGATGGTTGAATTGGCGTCAGTGTACACAATTAATTCTTGGCAATTAGCCGTTGCAGTTCGGATCGGCAGAGTTGCGCGATCATTTCCTGGCATTTGAATCTTGATATTTGAATCGACAGCAGTGTGCGCGATTCTTTCTTGCCAAATTACCTTTGCAGTTCAGATCGGCAGAGTGTGCGATCATTTCCTGGCATTTGAATCTTGATGGTTGAATTGGCGGCAGTGTGCACAATTCATTCTTGCCAATTAACCCTTGCAGTTCGGATTGGCAGAGTAGCGCGATAATTTCAGATATTGGAATCTTGATGTACAGTTTGGCAATAAGATGTATAGTAATTTTGGGGCAACCGAATCCTAAAACTCAAATCAAAACAGAGTATGACTTTACAATATCATTCATGAGTCTGTTGCAGTTCATGTTTTGGGAGTTAATGTGTTAATTGATTCCTGTCATGCCATAGGTGCTATTTCAAGAACAATCTTGAGAGAGTTCCATGTGCAGTGCATAAGATGTTATTCTGGAAACACTTATATGAAAGTTTGCGTAATCCTTCTTTTATTTCTAGGTATTCAGAACCAAAAGGTCATGTTATTGAAAAACTCTTGATCTCTCATGTTATCAAAGTATAGATATTTATAACAAAGTTCATGAAGACTAATGTGAATGACTTTGCTATTGTGTTCTTAACTCTTGTTTCCACAAGTCTCCTTCCCCGCTGTTCCCAACCTAAACCCCATCTCCCACTTGGCCATTCTTTAACTCTGTGCTATAACGGCTAGTACAGTTTGGAGCTGCCAAGAGGTGGACATATTGGGAACAGATGCAAACCTCGAGGATCCGGTCTCGCTGACAGAATAGTGAGCCCAGAAATTTTTATCCTCCTGGTTTGTGCTAGGTTTTCAAAATGGCCACAATGGACGAGTTACTTAAGGTAATTACGCAGCTTCAAGTGGATGTGGTCGAATCTAAAAACCTAGCAACCAATCTAGCAGAAAGGGCGGATCAGTTACAAGACAGTGTAGGAAAGAAGTAGCAAAGTCCTTTGGGTGTGGGTTGGTTTAATCCTCCTCCTCAAGGTTCAGAAGGGAATCCTCCAACTAACATATCACTCACAGTTCCCACACCCATTCCGTTAGGTCCTCCAGAAAGATTTTCATTTGATCCTCAGAAAGTACAACTCTTTTTAACTCAAGTAGAATTGCATTTCACCTTTAGACCAAGCACCTTCCCTGATTCTTATCGGAGTGGAGACGCGGCCACCTGATGCAAAATGCACATATTGAATAGTGCAAGAATGTAACTTAGTACCCATTACTAATCTAGTCAAGGGACTGAGACATTCAGGGCATGCTTTGCCACTAGAGCGTCATGTTGGCCACATGAAATAATCTGCAGGGCTACAGGGGGTGAGCACAGTGCCACAGTTGCTTAGCCACAGTGACTCTCCCACATCCTGGAGTATGTCCCATACTGTGAGATACATTTGATGAGTTCTGGTCTCTGCAGGCTGAGCATACAGAACTTACATGACACTCACATCTCCCTTATTTCCATGCATGCTAGTACATCATGTGGCCATCATCAATGCGACTAGTGGTGTGTGTGGCAACCTGAAGGGCACAGTTAGTCATGATATGCCTTCCAGACAACAGTTTGACAAGGCCAGATGTGCAGTGAAAGATCTGTGGCACAATACACATTGCTTATAAGATCCTCAAATGACTCAGACAAGATGCAAACACAGCACATGCTGTCAGGCCCATACATGTTGTCTGACATTTACAACCATCATAAACAAAGAAATGTCAATGTATGGCAGTAAAGTCTCCTTGCCTAGTTAAACACATCTAACACAAGTAGGATCTAGGGCCTCAGATAACATCACCCAACACAAAGTGAATGCCCACAACATATGGTACTGGTCTTCAATACCTGCACCATGTACCATTGATGCCACACAAACTGCAAGAACACGCACACAAGAAGTCTAATTCGCACACAAGGGCACATTGTAGCCTGTGAGGAGGGAAAGGATGGTGCTGAACAGAGTCAATTGTGTCACTCAAGTACTTACTTGCTTCTCTGGTGAGCCATAAAGCTGATTATATAGGGGAAGGGCCTTGTCCACAAGCCTATCCAGCTCCTCTCCAGGTCCTCTAGAGAGAAGGCAGGGGCCTTTTCACCTGCTGACCATGGCTGCTCCCAGAGGCGGAACACAGCATCTGTAGTGGTGGAGGTGTTGCTCGCAACAGTGTCAGGAGTCAAGTGACTTACTTTTGAAAACACTGTGTACACGTAAGCCACGTACATAGTCATCACCACCAACAGCCACAGCCATTGGGCCCCGACCGCCACATGCAACAACGTTAGCTTATGGCTGTGTCCACTATAGTTGGTACTGCCCATCATGAAAACAGTTGCCGCCAGTGGTCACGGGCAGTTCTTAATGTCCAGTTGAGTAGGTGAGGCATCCGCCATTTTTGAGGTTGGAAATACAGTAAATTACCCTGTTAAATGCGTCACATCAACAATATATGTGTGTGTGATCCTCACAAACATCCCAAATCAGTCTTGATGTGAAGGTCCTACTACACAATCACCAGTGTAGTGTGTTGCTGGCTACAGATGGCCTATGACGGCGGTGCACTGTCCACTGCCGCTGATTTTGTTTTTTGACAGTCGGAAAATACTGTTCAATTTGGAAGGGCAATTGAGTAGCAGATCGTTTAGTGTTCCCCAAATCCATGTGGTTGACACATGTCTTCTCTAACATGCGGGTCACATTTGACCCTTGTGTAGTTGACAGCTGTGATGTCTACAGGTTTAATGTATTTCAAGTCTGAAATGCTTTGTCACATGATTTTGCTGGGATTCATCATGTATGTTGGGGTAGACACAGTGACTAAGGCTCCCACTCATGAATTTTCACACATAGGTACCCAGGGAAAGGGAGGATGCGACAAGCTCCATTGTACCGTCCATTGCCAGACCTTCAAACCATGGAAGAACACCAAATTATTCAACTATACAGTCTTGATAGACAAACAATAGTGGGTTTATGCCATCAGTTGGAGCCAGATTTGATGACTGGAAACATTGTTCCAACATGCATACCATCCATTGTATGACTCATGGCAGTATTGCACTTCCTGGTCCCAGGGTCCTCTCAACATACAGTGGCCACATCTGGTGGTATGTCCCAACCTAACTCTTGTGTTGAGAGATTTCCTATCAACAATATTGAAACACATTGACAGCAATCTAATTTTCCCCAATGTGAGGATTTGGTCAGTGTGAAGGCTGACTTCGATGGTTTTGCCACCTCTTACATGTGGTGGTGGCCATTGATGGCACACATGTTGCCTTAGTGCCACCGCAGGCCACTGAACAAGTCTATTGAGACAGAAAGAACGTCCATTCAATCGACGTACAAGTATTCAGATCTCTACATCACAAGCACCTGTGCCTGTTTCCCTGGATAAGGCCATGATTCCTTCATCATGCAGAACAGCACCATACTCCAGCTGATGTCACAACTGGAACCAGAGAAGGCCTAGCTGGTTGGTAAGTCACATCTGTCCTGATTGTGTGCAATGTAAGGTGCTTCAATCATGAGGTGAATGACTCATTGTTATACTTATGTCCCATTCCTAAACAGGAGACTCAGCATAGTCCAAACTGTCCTTGGTTATTGACACCACTGAGGAATCCAACTACACCAGGGCAAGTCCACTTCCTTGAGGCCCATGGAAGACACAGCGGGCAATGGAGTGGGCTTCTAGGCTCCTCAAGTCCAGATTTCACTGTCTGGACAGGACTGGTGGAGCCCTCCTCTACTCAACTGGGAAGGTGTGACAGATTATTGTGGCATGCTGCATACTCCACAACCCCGCCCTATGTAAGAAATATCCTTTACATTCCAGAGGAGGAGGAGCCTGCAGTGCCACCAGGTGACAATTTTGAAAAGCCAAATGAAGATGACAGTGGTGAAGATGAAGGAGCTGACTTGCGACAAGATTTCATCAACAGTTTTTTTCTCATGAGTGTAAGTATGTCATGTGATGTCATAGGTTTGGCTGTACAATGTACTGTAGTTGTGAGAATGTGTGAAGTTGATTCTTTGAAACAGTTAGGGAGATGACACTCAGACAAAAATCAGCCAAAGTCTATTTAATGAGATAGCTTTTGACACATCCCTACCTTGATGATGTTGAATTGTTTGCAATGTACTTTCCAGATACCTGCTGTGTGACTTGTCCCATAAGTATGGTTTCATGTTTAAACTCCCGGTTTTGTTCTTTGTTCAGGTACCTTCACCATGACCTCTTCATGTTGGCATTTCAGAGTTGTGACATTTGCGGGTATGCAATACTGTTCGGACATAAGAAGTGGGTATGGATTGTTCCAGGTAAAGTAGGTCAGAGACTTTGGTTATTGGAGACCAATGCCAAGACAGCTTGCATAGTGATAGGATGGAAGTTCCATTGGACTTGTTATTTGTCTTATGTTGGCCCTGATGCATCATGTGTGTCATCACGTGGTCAGAAAATATGTAGTTGTAGGCCACAATCATGTCAGTTACCCTTCACATTGACTAAACACTCTTTCTGTATGACCTGCATGTAGCTATTGTGTGTTTCATCACTGTAGGACAAAGTGCCTCTGCCAAATCACTGACATATGTTTATGTCATAACATCAGATGCATAAACACTGGATTGTTATGACCCTCTGATCAAAAAATGTTGAACTGCCATATGTCTGAGTCTTGCATTATATAATGTTGGATTACTTCGGCATGCTAGGTGATATGGCTCCAGCTGATGACATCAACCACTTCAATGTTTGACTTTTCTACAGGACAATGCCTGACAAGTCCCTTCCTTCAATGGTCTGGAAGACTGCCCGTTTCAATATGTTCATGTACTCAGTATGACTCAAACATTTCTGATTTGCAATATTTAAAGCATCTTGATAGTCTGTGTACTGAACAATGTAATACAGTTTCTTCTTTGACCAGACGCTTGTGTGTATGTGTTTGTGTGCAATGGTTGTAACCCTGAGCTGGACACTGTATATATTCAAGGTATCTCATCTTGTTCAAGTACCTTGGATCATCATTGTATGGTTCACATGGTCTGACATATCTACAAGGCAAAATGCGAAGCTAGAGTCAGCAGACAATGAGTTTGTAACAGGTGTGTTTATTTCAGTGCATAAACATTAAATAAAATTGGAACAGAAATGTGAATAAAAAGGAAGTGAAGGGATCAGTCATGGTGAATGAAATAATTGTAGTAGATGCCACACTACTAGAAGTCCAAAGTCCAGAGCACTCTTCCCAGGGGAAATGGAACATGGTTCAGGATCAGTCCACAAAGTGAATGTGAGACACACAAAGGAGGACCTTAAGGAAGAGAATTGTGTCTGGCAGTGGTGGGTGTCTTGCCATCTGTACCTCCTGGATTCTTTTCTGGTTGTCCCCCCTTACGTGGGAGGGGGCTCAGTTGCTACAGAGGCAGTGGTGTGTGTGACCGGTTGTTTCTCTGGAAGGGCCTCCGTTCCTGTGGCTGGCACCGATGTAGATGTGTCTTTTGTTATTGACCCAAAGGAAGGGAAGTTTGGTTTTGAAAAGCCCTGCTCAGGGTTGTGTGAATGTCCCTCAGCACCCCTGTTAGGGAGGCCATGTTTGAATTGTGGACCTCCATTTGTTTGCACATATCCCTTTGCATATCCCTTTGTAGCTCCTTGATTTCCTGGATTAAGGTCAACACCTGGCCCATCATGCCTTGGGACTCCAGCTAGATCCCCAAGACATAGCTGATGGTGTCCTGGCCAACAGCAGCTCCAGTGGCCTCACTCTTCTGGCCCACAGCATCCCTACCACGCACCCTACCCCCACAAGCTTGTACCCTTGTCACAGGGTGCCCTCTCCAACTGGTTCCTGGACCCTCAGTGTCCGAAGTGTTGAGTTGCACCTCAGGATCAAGGACTGGGGGGCACAAGATAGTGGAAACTGTGCTAGGTACACAGGTTGGGGGGCGCATGGTTGATTGTGAGTAAGAAGTAACAGGGCTGGGAGGTGATACTGTGGCCACAGTGAGACTCACTGTTGCCATCTGACCAGGTTGCCCACGAGGGGCCAGGATCTTCCTCCACATCCCCAAGTCCAGGAGTGTTATCGTCACAGAGGGCTTCATCCATGGGGGTAGTGGTATTCTGTTCTGTGGCCCTGGTGTTCGTAGTGGCAGTTCAACCTGTTGAGGAAGAACATACATTGTTATTGTTGGAAAAGTGACATCTATCTCCAAAATTTGTGTGCTACAGTAAGCAGAGACATTTTACATTCTTAAGTTGTAGGTTAGTCTATTGTGCTACGTTACTGTGGTATTGGAGTATGTGACATGACGTGTGAAGCTTGCCCAAACTATTTGACTCAAGCAGCTGGTGAAATGTGGAGATCAGCTGCATTTTTGAAGATGGACTGAAAATTACATCTTATCACCAGTGAAGACAACACAATGGAGAGGCAACATATGCCTCTGACCATTTGGAGGCCTAGTTGAGTGGGATTCAGGCAAACACAGGACTTTGTGGTGTATGTGACTGGAGTCATCATGTGCAGAGTGCTGTGTCAATGTGTCTGTTTCTGCTACCAATCTGGTGATGCAGGTTGAGTCCTTAGAAAGACTTGTTGTATCCACTTGGTAAGGTGTCATTCCTGTCCTCAATAATTTCATCTTTGGTTAGCCAGTCATGAGGGAGCAAGGAAGACAGACACGTCTCTGTGTTGAGCATTGTTAGAAATGGGGTCTCTAGTAGGCAGAGGTATACACCCATGTACAAGTAGGGACCACAATCCTAGACAGGGTAAATCACACATAATCCAAGTTATCCTGTAGCTTGGCCCTGAGCAGTCAGGCTTAACTAAGAAGGCAATGTGTAAAGTATTTGTGCAATGCATCATACACTAACACAGGGAAAACACTAAAAAAATGCACCACACGAGTTTAGAAAAATAGATGGTATTTACATGGTTAAAATAAGGTCAAAATGATAAAGATCAAAAGGCACAAGTTGAAATATCACTTTTGCAAGTTCAAAAAAAGTCTTACATCTAAGAAATCAACAGTTTTCTCTTGATTACACAAATCATCTAGTTTGCGTCAAAAATAACACGCATGGAGACTGCAGAGGAAGAGATGCACGGAAAAATAAGGTGTGCGTTTGATTTTCCGAATGCAGCACAGACATTGCGCAGTTTCTTTCCATGCAGCAAGGGGCTTGCGTCATTTTTTGGTGAACAGTCCTGGTTCCTCACTGCGATGCGGGGATATTTTTGATGCCCAGGGACGATGAGGAGAAGTAATCAGCATGCTGTAAGAAGTCACAGGCGTTGCATCGATCCGGTAGGGTGATGCATCGAATTTTCAGTTGCACAGCAGGCGCTACATCAATTTTTCCTCTCGGGGAATTGCCTGCGTCATTCCAATTCGGCTGTGCATTGATCCAGTAGGGCTGTGCATCAAATATATTCTGTTGCAAGGCAGGTGCTGCATCGAATTTCCATGCAAAGTTGGGCTGCGTCATTCCGGTTCTGCTGTGTTGCAATTTCTCGTCGCAAGGCAGGCTGTGTGTCGTTTGCTGCAGGCTATGCAACGACGTTCGGCATACAAGGAGTTTCCTGAAGAGATTAAGGCCCTAATTACAACCCTGGCGGTCGGTGTTAAAGAGGTGGTAACAACGCCAACAGGCCGGCGGTAACAAAAATGGGATCACGACCACAGCGGAAACCACCAACATAGACAGCGACTTTAACACTCCGACCGCCAAAGCAGTAGCAACAAACACAGCAGCGGTAACAGGCTGAGGGGCTGCTGGGAGGGAGGTGCAGGTAGGGGGGGTGGCGGCTGTGCCTGTTGTTGGGGTGGGCACAGAGGTGTCCACCACCACCAGGGAGCTTCCATCAGAGGAGGAGTCTCTGTCACTGGTATCCCCTCCTGTCCCCGTCGTGGAGCTCCCCTCGCCCTCCATCCCACTGGTGCTTTCACCCTCAGTGGATTCACCCTCATGGGCCATGTGGGATGCAACTCCCTCTGTCTCCGGTGCCTCTGCTCCACCACCAGATGATGCTAATGCACACAAGGACACGGAGACAAAACAAGAAGGGGGGATAGACAGAGGATACACATGGTCAATGCCAACAACACCCCTACAGCTGGTGTACACAACACACACTGAGCTGCCCTGTGCACTAGGCCATGCCCAACCACTAACTAATGTAGTCACCAGCCTATGGGGTACAATGCCTAACGCCAGCACCTGCACACCTGACACCACAGGGCCCTGCCCAGTAGTAGTTGGCCACTTGTACCATTAGGGTTGGGGTGCTTCAGAGCCTGCAGATAAGGAACCTACCCTGGCATGATCTCCCTGGCCTAGGGGCACCCAGAGCCCACATCCCCCACCCAGATAGTTCCTAAAGCGCACAAAGTCAGCTTTCTGAAACGGTATTCACCCCCTTGTGGCTGTTGTGATGCCCTCAAGCACCCATCCAACTCCGGATAGGCCACCGCCACGATGCGGAACATCAAGGGGGTCATGGTGCGACGCGCACCCCTTCTACGTTGGGAGGCCAGCCCCAGCTGGGCCTCCGCCGTCTTCTTGGTCCAGCGGCGCAGGTCCTCCCATCTCTTGCAGCAGGGGGTGCTCCACCTGTGATTGACCCCCAGGATCCACACCTCCTTGGCGATGGCACGCCAAATACCCTTCTTCTGGTGGGTGCTGACCTAGAGATAAAAGACAGTGGAAAATGTAATTACTCACCCGTCCGGACCGTCATACTCATTGGCCACCAGTTTCCACCCATGCCCTGAAGCACATACACTGATCACCTCTCATGCAACATTCAGGCCAGGACGCCTCATCGCCCCCCCCTACATGTGGCTTACATACACAGCACTCCCTACATTCATGGCCCACGTATCATGCTCACAGTGTACTCACCTGTTTGTCTGGAGGACCGTAGAGTAACGTGTACTGGGGGAGGACCCCATCCACCAGTTTCTCCAACTCCTCCGCAGTGAAGGCAGGGACCCTTTCCCCAGACACTCTAGCTATTGTCGTTTCCAGATTCAGGTCACAGCAGCACTTGCAGTGTAGGTCCTCTCCTGTTGATGGTCAGGTAGCAAGTGAGTGAATAGGTAGAAAATGGCGGTGACGTCCGCGGCGGTGCGTAACGTCACCACCGGCGTACATCGCCTTTGGCTCCTGGAACCCCTAGGGCCCAATGATAACCAATGTGGAGTTGTGCGGCGGTCTTCGATCGCCTACCGCGACGCTGCACAACGCCAGCGCAGTTACCTCATTTCTCCTTGTCCCTCCTCACAGGTCAGGCAGACGCCATTTCAGGGGGGCACATGGCATGCGTCACAGCACATAATGGCACATATTATGACTCTAGATTACAGACACTGCTTCTGTGAGATTAATGCAAACACAGTTGTGCTATCTATGTCGGAAATGCCCTTCTGCTCACAGCTCTCTTCCATAGGCTACAGCCGCTGAGGCAGATGATGAGATGGCGACATCCTCCGGTGTACAGATCCCTGGTGGACCTGTCGACAATGGAGGACAGACACATTATAATTACATAACAATTTGATTGTGCCACAATCCAAAAACTGTGTGCCCAATCAGAGGCAGACCTGATGGCAGCTCTCCGCCACCACACTGGAATCCCCCCTCTAGTGCAGGTCCTGTCAGTGCTCCATTTCCTGGCATTGGCTCCTTTCAAACTACAGTGGCCATGGCATTAGGGATGTCTCAGCCAATGTTCTCTAACGTGTTGACCAGAGTGTTGTCTGCCCTGCTGAAACACATGCACAGCTACATCGTGTTCCCCCAGGTGGAGGATGTGGCCACAGTGAAAGCTGACGTCTATGCCCTGGGACATATCCCCAACATCATTGGTGCCATTGATGGTACACATGTGGCATTTGTCCCCCCCCGCAGAAATGAACAGGTCTACAGGAATAGAAAAAGCTATAATTCGATGAATGTGCAGATGGTGTGTTTGGCAGACCAGTATATCTCTCATGTGAATGCCAAATATCCTGGCTCTGTGCATGACGCCTATATCTGGAGAAATAGCAGCATCCCTCATGTGATGGCCCAACTCCAGAGACACTGGGTGTGGCTAATAGGTGAGGCCAAGGTCCCCACACAGTATTTGTAGGTGTCTGGGTATGGGGTTGTCCCTAAGGGTTAGTGTGTGTCTCACAATTGTCCCTCGATATTTACAGGTGACTCTGGCTACCCCAACCTGTCATGGCTACTGACCCCAGTGAGGAATCCAAGGGCAAAGGAATGGTACAATGAGGCACATGGGCGAACAAGGAGGATAATTGAGCGGACCTTTGTCCTCCTGAAGGCCAGGTTCCGATGCCTCCATCTGACAAGTGGATACCTGTACTACTCACCGAAGAAGGTGTGCCAGATCATCGTGGCATGCTGTATGTTGCACAACCTGGCATTGAGACTCCAGGTGCCTTTTCTGCTGGAGGATGAGCCTGGTGATGGTCTTGTGGCAGTGTTGAAGCCTGTGGACAGTGAGGAAAAGGAGGCAGATGAAGAAGATGTGGACAACAGAACAAACATTATCCAGCAGTACTTCCAGTGACACAAAGGTAAGAGAATGTAACTCCTCTTCACATTATAGTATACTTTAGGACATTGTGCATGGCATCCTCTTACTCTCTATGGCCACGACCGCCCTGGCGATAAGCACGGGAAAGTGGCAGTTTGGCACAGGCCAACTGCCACACTCTTAATGTGGCGGTCTTTACCTCTGACACCTCAGCAGTGACACCCCACCGCTGCCCTGACGGTTGAAGACCACCAGGGTCGGTATGACCACCTGAGATTGTAATGGAGGTGGAGGTCCACCGCCAGTCCTCTGTACAGCAATCTGGTGTCTTGAAACCACGGAACGTACCTTCCCCCGTAGTTCATTCCACCTCTTCCTGATGTCATCCCTGGTTCTTGGATGCTGTCCCACGGCGTTGACCCTGTCCACGATTCCCCACCATAGCTCCATCTTCCTTGCAATGGACGTCTGCTGCACCTGTGATCTGAATAGCTGTGGCTTTACCCAGATGATTTCCTCCACCATGACCCTTAGCTCCTCCTCTGAAAACCTGGGGTGTCTTTGAGGTGCCATGGATGTGCTGTGAGTGATATGTGTCTGGTGATGTGTTGGGATGTATACTGTAATGTGCGTGAATGGTGTATGAGTGATGGTGTTCTGTGCCTCTGTCGGGTGTGTGCTGTTTGCTTGCCTCTCTGTGCTTGGTCTCTCTTTTTTCGTTGAAAGGGTTGTGGGTAATGTGTGTGTGTGTTTTATAGTGTTGTGAGTGTGTTTGTGTGGTGTGTGTATGTGTGTCAGGTGTGTGTAGTTTGAATTGTCCAATGTGGTGTAGTTTTGTAAGTGTGTGTGTATTTTGAGTGCCAATGGTTTACCGCGGTTGAAAGACCGCTGCGTTGATTCATGGGACGTGATACTGTGGGTGTATTCCTGTTGGCGTAACGGTGTGGGTTTTGGTACCGCCAGTTTATCACTGACCTTTGGTGTGGCAGACTTGTGTGGGTGTTTGTATTGTGGCGGTATTCTCTGTGTGGGTCATAATACCCGTGGCGGATTACCGCCACGGGCACAGTATCTTGGTGGCTGTTGGCACGGGGTAAGCAGGATTTACCACCAGGGTTGTAATGAGGGCCTAAGTCTTCAGAAAACAGGAAGCAAGCTGAATCCAAGCCCTTGAAGAGCACTTTTCAGCAACGTCAGAGGCAGGGCAACAGCAGAGCAGCAGTCCTTCTCGGGAAAGCAGCCCAGATGAGTCCTTTGAGAAGACAGGCACTTCCTCTTGACAGGTTGCAGATTCAGGTCCAGAAGTGTCTGATTTGGTGGGATCAGAAACCCAGTTTATATACCCAAAAATGCCTTTGAAGTGGGAAAGACTTCAAAGAGTGGTTTTGAAGTGCCCAAGTTCCTGTCTGCCAGGGTCCCAGTAGGGGGTCTGGCAGTCTACTGTGTCAGGGCAGGCCACTAGCCTTTGAAATGTAAGTATCAACCCTTCTACCCTTCCAGCCCAGGAAGACCCATTCAGTATGCAGATGAGTGCAGGTGTGACTGAGTGTCCTGTCTTTATGTTTGTCAGGGTGAAATGCATAAGGAAGCTGTCAACCAGCCCATCCCAGACGTTGATTGGAGACAGGCTGTAAGGCACAGATGGATTTTAAGTGCAGAGTAATGTTCAATTTTCTAAAAGTGGCAGTTCAAAAATAGTAATATAAAATCCAACCTCACCAATATGCAGGATTTTCTATTACAATTGTGGGCACACTAAATATGACCTGGTTACCTCTTTCTGGTCAGAATCTACCAATCAAACAGTTTATGAGGGCAGTCCTAATGCTAGTCTATGAAAGGAGTAGGCCTCACAGCAGTGGAAAACAAATGTAGGAGTTTTCTACTACCAAGACGTATAAAACACACATGTACATGTCCTGCCTTTTACCTACATAGCACGCTGCCCTGTGGGTGGCCTAGGGCCTACCCTAGGAGTGACTTATATGCAGAAAAAGGGGAGTTTAAGACTTGGCAAGTACGTTTGAATGCCATGTCAAAGTGGCAGTAAAACTGCACATACAGGCCTTGCAATGGCAGGCCTGAGACATGGTTAAGGGACTACTTATGCGGGTGGCACAGTCAGTGCGGCAGGCCCACTAGTAGCATTCAATTTACAGGCCCTGGGCACATGTAGTGCATTTTACTATGACTTACAAGTAAATCAAATATGCCAAATTGGAATGAACCAATGTTACCATGTTTAAGGGAGAGAGCATATGCACTTTAACACTGGTGAGCAGTGGTAAAGTGTGCAGAGTCCTAAAACCAGCGAAAACAGAGTCAGAAATGTGGGTCCCATGCTCACTGCACCACTGGATTCAAGCTAGCCTAGCTGATGAAGGGTGATACCTTGAAACCGGTCCTAGGATGCTTGTTTCCAGCCCAGGGAGGACCTGGCTTAGCAGTTAGGGCTGGACTGTTCCCATGAGGAACAGGGTCAAGACTGATTTATATATGGCTGGGTCCAAACTGGGGTGTTTTGGTGAGCAAAAAAACAATGGATTAAACCCAGATCTTTGTGGCTGGGGGTGAATGTTTGCATTGTTCGGCATTCCGTCCATCATCTGTTCTTTTTGCATTTGTCGCCCTAAGTGGGAAGGGTGTGCCCAGATGTGGGTCCCATGCTCACTGCGTCACTGGATTCAAGCTAGCCTAGCTGATATGGGTTAATACCCTGAAACCGGTCCTAGGATGCTTGTTTCCGGTCCAGAGAGGACCTGGCTTAGGAGTTCGGGCTAGACTGTTCCCATGAGGAACAGGGTCAAGACTGATTTGTATATGTCCGGGTCCAAACTGGGGTGCTGTGGTGATCAAAAAAATGATGGATTAAACCCAGATCTTTGTGACTGGGGTGAATGTGTGCATTGTTCAGCATTCCATCCATCATTTGTTTTTTTTTGCATTTGTTGCCCCAAGTGGGAAGGGTATGCCCAGATCTGGGTCCCGTGCTCACTGGACCACTGGATTCAAGCTAGCCTAGCTGATGAGGGGTGATACCCTGAAACCGGTTCTAGGATGCTTGTTTCTGGTCCAGGGAGGACCTGGCTTAGCAGTTCGTGCTAAACTGTTCCCATGAGAAACAGGGTCAAGACTGATTTACATATGGCTGGGTCCAAACTGGGGTGGCGTGGTGAGGAAAATAACGATGAATTAAACCAAGATCTTTGTGACTGGGGGGGAATGTTTGCATTGTTCAGTATTTCATCCATCATCTATTTTTTTTGCATTTGTTGCCCCAAGTCGGAAGGGCATGCCCAGACGTAGGTCCCATAGTCACTGCGCCACAGGATTCAAGCTAGCCTAACTGATTATGGGTGATACCCTGAAACCGGTCCTAGGATGCTTGTTTTCGGTCCAGGAAGGACCTGGCTTAGCAGTTCGGGCTGGACTGTTCCCATGAGGAACAGAGTCAAGGGTGATTTACATATGGCTGGGTCCAAACTAGGGTGGCGTGGTGAGCAAAAAAACAATTAATTAAACCCAGATCTTTGTGACTGGGGGTGAATGCTCACATTGTTTAGCATTCCATCCATCATCTGTACTTTTTGCATTTGTTGACGCAAGTGGGAAGGGTATGCCCAGGTGTGGGTGCTGTGCTCACTGCGCCACTGGATTCAAGCTAGCTTAGCTGATGAAGGGTGATACCCTGAAATTGGTCCTAGGATGCTTGTTTTCGGTCCAGAGAGGACCTGGCTTAGCAGTTCTGGCTAGACTGTTCCCATGAGAAACAGGGTCAAGACTGATTTCCATATGGCTGGGTCCAAATTGGGGTGGCGTGGTGAGCAAAAAAATGATGGATTAAACCCAGATCTTTGTGACTGTGGGTGAATGTTTGCATTGTTCAGTGTTCAATCCATCATCTGTTCTTTTTGCACTTGTTGCCCCAAGTGGGAAGGGTATGCCCAGATGTGGGACCCGTGCTCACTGTGCCACTGCATTCAAGCTAGCCAGCTGATGATGGGTGATACCTTGAAACCGGTCCTAGGATGATTGTTTCTGGTCCAGGCAGGACCTGGCTTAGCAGTTCTGGCTAGACTGTTCCCATGAGGAACGGGGTCAAGGCTGATTTGCATATGGCTGGGTCCAAACTGGGGTGGCATGGTAAGCAAAAAAATGATGGATTAAACCCAGATCTTTGTGACTGGGGGTAAATGTTTACATTGTTCAACATTCCGTCCATCATCTGATCTGTTTGCAGAAAAGTGGAGGAAGGCAGGCAAAAAGTTGGTAGATGCCCACGCTAAGGCTGTCAGGTCTAATGCGCATAGTCTGTTTATTGCTCACTCACAAGTGAGTACACTTTAATTGGTTGTTAACAAACAGGAGTATTTGGGCAAGTGGATACTGGGCGGGTGTTTGGAGTTACAGACACAAGTCCTCCTGAGAGTTGCAGTCATGTCACTCCCTCTACCACCCAACATGTGACAGTTGGTATTCTCCCAGGTGAGTCAACGTCATTTGAGAGTTCACTATCAGATGCTTTGGGGCAAGTGAACACTGGGCTGGTGGTTGGAATTGGAGGAACAGGGTCTATTGGGCTTTGCAGTCATGTAACTCCCTCAAGCACCCAACACTTCACAATGGGTCTCCTCCCAGATGAGTAAACTTCATTTGAGAGTTCACTAACAGATGCATTAGGGCATTAGGGCCTTGTGGTTGGAGTTAGAGAAACAGGACCTATTGAGTTTTGTAGTCAGATTATTCCTTCTACCACCCAACACCTGACAATTGGTATCCTCCCAGGTGAACACGGGGCTGGTGGTTGAAGTTGGAGAAACAGGGCCTCTTGGGCTATACAGTCAGGTCTCTCTCAACTACACACACTTTAAAATTGTATCCTCCCTGGTGAGTACACGTAAATTAAGAGTTGATAAACAGGAGTATTTGGACAAGTGACCACTGGGCTGGTGTTCGGAGTTACTGACACAAGGCCGCCTGGGAGTTGCAGTCAGGTCACTCTCTATACTACACACATTATACAAATGGTAACCTCCCAGATGAGTGCAATTCAATTGCAAGTTGAGAAACACTGGGCTGGTGATTGGAGTTGGAGAAACAGGGCCTATTGGGCTATGCATCAGCTCACTCTCTCAGCTACGCACACATTACAAATTGTATCTTCCCTGGTGAGTACACGTCCATTAAGAGTAGAGAAACAGGAGTATTTGGACAAGTAAACACTGGGTTGGTGTTTGGAGTTACAGACACAAGGTCTCCTGAGAGTTGCAGTCAGGTCATTCCTTCTTCTTCTCAACACTTGACAAATGGCATACTGCCAGGTGAGTGAAGAGCATTAGAGATATGACAAACAGGGGTATATGGGCAAGTGGTCACTGGGCTGGTGTTTAGAGTTACAGACCCAAGGCCCCCCTGGAAGTTGCTGTCAGGTCAGTCTCTCTACTACACACACTATACAAATGGTATCCTCCCAGATGATTCAATTGAGAGTTGAGAAAGAGGAGTATGTGGACAAGTAAACACTGGGTTGGTGTTTAGAGTTACTCACACAAGACCTGGGAATTGCTGTCGGATCACTCTCTCTACTACACACACTATACAATTTGTATCCTCCCAGATGAGAACACTTCAATTGAGAGTTGAGAAAAAGGAATATTTGGGTAAGTGAACACTGGGCTGGTGTTTGTAGTTACAGACACAAGGCCTCCTGGAAGTTGCAGTCAGGTCAAATGCTCTACTACTCACACTAGACAAATATTCTTCATTCCATATCTGTGTAGAGACTGCATTTAGGTGTGGACATACATTCATATGTTGAGACATACCATGAGTCCTGGGATGATTCTTCAATATTTAAAGACTTACGGGCACCATATGGCATGTGATGGGCCTTGGTAGCTGTAATGTTGGGTCCAATAGTATAGCTTGACAGTGTTGATACTGTAGGAAGCTGGCACTATATATACTATATCACAATGAGATATAGTATGCACAGAGTCCAGGGGTTCACCAGAGGCTTAACAGAGGCTAAAGTAGATAATACTAATACTCTCTTTTGTGGTAGTGTGGTCGAGCAGTTATAAAAATATATAAGTAATTAAAAAAATAAACACACATAATAATTATATACAAATCAAGCTTTTCATGTATGTCAAAAGAAGAATAGATATACTGTCACATTCTTAAAAAGAAAAGAAACATTAGCAGAATATGCCTGTAGTTTGTTGCAGTAGTATAGGAGTTACATTACTCAAATAAATTATCTTAAGTTGTTACTTCTATTATTAAATTATTACTGCATGAGAGGAATTTTGTTTTTTTAATTTTATTTGTGAAAAATCATGTTTTATATTGACTTACGTTAAACCACAATATTTAAAGCAGGCATGCTTATACTACACTTTGTGCAGGTGTAACATTATAGTTTGCATAATATGATATGCAATGTTGATTAAAAACTGTGTAAACAACCTTCATACTTTTCCTATTGTTTTTCATAAATAAAAAGGCCTTCTAATTTGATTTTTAAATAAGTTAACTTTCACTTGTGGCAAATAAAATTAAAGGTTTTACATCACTCATCTACTGCTGTGAGTATTATTTAAACATGTAAACATGTTTAAAATGATGAACACACAGCGTTTGATAAGAAAATAGAATTTGCACAAATGCATTAAGAATATATACAGAAATGTAGAAGTGTGTACCTTGTCACATATTCACATCACCATTCACTATTCTACATGATGTGCACAATGTTTACAGTTAAACTACTAAAGCTTCACAGGGTGAGGAAAGGATGCCTGCATTGTATGCCATAGGCACAATGTTTTTGTCATAATTTTGTATAGGAATGCGCAAGCTAACATCTGTTTGGGGGGAGGACTCCAACTCCCACTATGCAACAGGGTCTTAGGAGGATGTCCTGTAACTTTGTTCAACTGCCTGCTGATTAGCAATATAAAGCACCACCACTTGCAACGAGGTGCGGGATGCATGCAGGCCGCACCCGGGCAAGGCCCGGGCCAAGGGCAGGCCCGTCCAGCACCCATCAGCGTCAGGAAGCGGCATGCCAGCCATCCCCCCCTGGTCCTTGGCATATTATCTTTTGCTTTCTCACAACCTTTTTTGCACAGTTGTGGGATTGATTCTTTCCATGGATGCTACGTACTTTTGCCAAGGTACTGTGCAATGGTCCAAGCGAAGATGGGAGGAATAAAGCGGGCCGGTGCCATTCCGGCAGAGGGATCAGTTACATCTCATTTGGACTTAACAACTGTAGTGTTCTGCCATTTAGCATCCCAGCTGGTTTGTTTGTGTTTAGTGGATGTCTGTTTTCTAAACACTTTGTGCTCGGAGGTGTTGCTGATAGAACACTAAAGCAACACTGTATATTTTATTTCGTTCCTGTATTGCAGGCCGCTTGGTGTCTCCTCTTTCTTTCCTTTCTAGTAGGCAGTGACTCTACACTAGTTGGCAAAAGGAACAATGTAGCCAACTCATCTGCGGATAGCACAATTACACAATTGACTCATTCTTAGTTCGCTTGACTTGGGTTATCACAAAGGAAATATAATTTACAGAAAGAAGGCTCTCCCTGGGTGTGAGCGTGGGTGATATGCATGAAACCGTACACCTTGCTGATTCTGCAGGATTCATAGTTTCAAATGTCTCTAACGGTTTGACTGCCCCTTCTGCACTTGTAGACACTACTTGTCCAAATAGCCCTGAAAACTCCCCTCCTGAGGAACCTCCGGTAAAAATAAAGAAAAGAGGATCTGTGAGGAGGAAAGAGCTCCCTAAGGGAGATAATTCAAAACAGGTTGCTGTGGTGGTCACTCCTGTAATGTCCAATTCTGATGAAATCTGTGTAAGTCTGAAACAATATTAAAAATGCATCTAAAACCCTGCAAGATTTTTTGGATAAAATAGAAGCCATATTTCTCACAGTATCTGAAATCAGTACTCTCATTGTTGGTACTCCACTGGACGGGGGCCTTAATGGCCAATGAAAATGAGTCTACCTCCAATGAGCGTAAGTGTGGCTGGTAAAGGGGGTAAGAGGATTAATGTGGCTGTCAAGGTCCCATGTACTGAGCAAAGGGGCCCCGTATATACTGGGCTTTGCTGCGCCGTCTATTGCAACTTTGATTAACCAATTGCCATCTGCGCCTGTTCAGACCAGTCTGACCTCGGCTTCCTCTCACCTTCCGTCACGGCAAGAACTTATGCTTGAGCAATTGGGAGTTGGTGCTAGAATGGAGTGTTCTGTTTTTAATAATCCTGAGCAACCAGGGTGGAGCACAAGGTATAGCGGCAGAAAATAAGAAGTGTTAAACCAACACCCCTCAGTGAGCCTTTATGTTGTAATACAAGTTAACATACCCAGACTGAAGCAGTCCCCACTGAACAACTGATTTTTACGGTTCTTTACTGGTTTACTAAGTAGATAAGTCTGGACCCTGGATTCTCTACACAAATCATAATAGCGAGAAGGGTTGAGTCAATCAGTTTTGTAAAGTGTGGCTACTCACGTGTGACAGTCTAAAGGTGATGTGGGGGAGGTGAGGGGCCTCATCCGAAGAGCCACACCTTGAGGTTCTTCCTGAAGATGGTGAGCGACAGGCTTTGTCTAAGGTGCAGTGGGAGGTTGTTCCACCACTTTGCTGCAATGTAGGAGAAGGATCGTCCTCCGGCTGTGGTTTTGTGGATGCAAGGGATGGTGGCTGGTGCCATCTGGGCAGAGTGAAGGGATCTGGTGGGGGTGTGGAAGCAAACGCGGTGGTTCAGGTAGGCTAATCCTGCGTTGTGTATGGCCTTGTACGAGTGGGTAAGTAGCTTGAAGGTGATTTGTTTCTTGACTGTGAGCCAGTGGAAGGTCCTCAGGTGTTGGGAGATGTGTTCTCAGCGCGGGAGGTCCAGAATGAGTTAGGCGGAGGCATTCTGGATGAATTGTAGTTTTTTTATGTTTCTAGTCGAGGTACCCATGTGACTAAGGCATGGGTGACTGTCCTGCAACAGTCTACTGGGATCTATCTGAAGATCTTCCAAAGTTTGTGACGTGTGTGCCACCAGGAAGAGGCAACTAAGTTTATCTGGCAGGTCATCGATAGGGAGGAGTTGAGGGGGATGCCTAGGTTGCAGGCATGCTTAGTCGGTGCAGGGGGGGGGGGGCACTGAGGGATGTGGGCCACTAGAAGTCGCACCAAGCTGAGGTGGCATTTCCGAAGATGATAAGCTCAGTCTTGTCGAAGTTGAGCTTGAGGTAGCTTTCTCTTATCCAGGTGGCGACGGCTTCCATTCCTGAGTGGAAGTTCCATTTGGCTGTGGATGGGGCCATCTCCTAAACCATTTTTGGGTGACTGTGTTGTGGTGAATTGCAGAGATTTGAATGTTGTCCATAATCTTTTAACCTGTCGGAAAGTGGGCACTTTCAGAAATTTGCCATTCCCTTGGGCTATTTTTATAAACCACCTGTCTTGCAGACACTGTTTGGATTATGTTGGACTTTTGCTTATGCAGGGTCATCCTGAATCTTTTTGCCTCCTGCCTCCTATTTTTTTCTGACCTGTTGCTGTTGGCTTTTGAACTCTGAGCACTTTCCCACTGCTAACCAGTGCTAAAGTGCATATGCTCTCCGTGTAAATTGTATGTAATTGGTTTATCCATGATTGGCCTATTTGATTTACTAGTAAATCCCTAGTAAGGTGCACTAGAGGTGCCAGGGCCTGTAAATCAAATGTTACTAGTGGGCCTGCAGCACTGGTTGTGCCACCCACACAAGTAACCCTATAATCATGTCTCAGACCTGCCACTGCAGTGTCTGTAAGTGTATTTTTACACTGTAAATTCGACTTGGCAAGTGTACCCACTTGCCAGGCCTAAACCTTCCCTTTTCTTACATGTAAGCCACCCCTAAGGTAGGCCTTAGGTAGCCCCATATGCAGTGTATGGATAAGGTAGGACATATAGAGGGTCATTCTGACCCTGGCGGCCGGTGGCCGCCAGGGCCACCGACCACGGGAGCACCGCCAACAGGCTGGCGGTGCTCCAATGAGCATTCTGACCGCGGCGGTTCAGCCGCGGTCAGAAGCGGAAAGTCAGCGGTCTCCCGCTGACTTTCCGCTGCTCTTTGGAATCCTCATGGCTGCGGAGCGCGCTCCGCAGCCATGAGGATTCTGACCCCCCCTACCGCCATCCAGTTCATGGCGGGAAAGCCGCCATGAACAGGATGGCGGTAGGGAGGGTCGCGGGGCCCCCGTAAGAGGGCCCCGAAAAGTATTTCAGTGTCTGCTTTGCAGACACTGAAATACGCGACGGGTGCCACTGCACCCGTCGCACCTTCCCACTCCGCCGGCTCGATTACAAGCCGGCATCCTCGTGGGAAGGTCGTTTTCCCCTGGGCTGGCGGGCGGTTTTACTGGAACCGCCCGCCAGCCCAGGGGAAAACTCGTAATACCCGCCGCGGTCTTTTGACCGCGGCGCGGTAATTTGGAGGGCGGGATCCTGGCGGGCGGCCTCCGCCGCCCGCCAGGGTCATAATGAGGCCCATAGTAATGTGGTTTATATGTCCTGACAGTGAAATACTGCCAATTTCGTTTTTCACTGTTGCAAGGCCTGTCTCTCTCATAGGATAATATGGGGGCTACCTTTAAATATGATTAAAGTGTAGATTCCCCTAGAGAGTAGATGGACATGTGGCGTTTGGGGTCCCTGAACTCACAAATAAAAAATACATCTTTTAGTAAAGTTGATTTTAAGATTGTGCGTTTGAAAATGGCACTTTTAGAAAGTGAGCATTTTCTTACTTAAACCATTCTGTGACTCTGCCTTGTTTGTGGATTCCCTGTCTGGGTCAGTTTGTCAGTTGGGTTGTTTTTCACCTCGCACTAGACAGTGACACAAAGGGGGCTGGGGTGTAACCTGCATTTCCTGATTAGCCATCTCTGCTAGGAGGGAGGGGTGGAGTGGTCACTCTCATCTGAAAGGACTGTGCCTGCCTCTGACAATGCCGGCTCCAACCCCCTGCTGTGTGTCTGATGCCTTGCCTGGGCAAGGCAGGATTTCACAAGTAGGTGTGAGTCCCCTTTGAAGAAAGGTGACTTCAAAGACTAAAATGGGTATAAGAAGGGCACCCAAATCTACAGACTTTAGAAACCCTTCCGGAACCAAGAGGAACCTCTGCCTGGAGAAGAGCTGATAGCTGAGGAAGAAGTGCTGCCCTGCCTGTGACTGTGCTTTGTGGAGCTTTCCTACAGTGCTGCTTCTGCCAGAGTAAGAGGGCAAAGACTGGACTTTGTGTGCCTTCCATCTTGTGAAGAAATCTCCAAGGGCTTGAGTTAGAGCTTGCCTCCTGTTGTTTGACGTCTCAGGGACAGCAAAGACTTCTCTCTGCCAGCACCTGGAGTCTCTGGAGAGACTCCTGCTCTGACAAGTAGTGCCCTATCCAGTCCCTTGGCCCTTGAAAGGAAAGCTGGTGGAATCCAAAGAAATCGACTTCGGACCGACGCCGCTGCTGAATCCGGTAACGCCGCCTGCACCTGACGCCGTGACCTTCGATGGAACGCGACGCTCTTCGCAGGCCCGACGCCGCAGCAGCCCCGCTGAAGTCCGCGACTCCATGGAAGTTGTCGCACCACGTCGTGACCGACGCCGCTCGAAGTGCACGGATTCAACGTTTCGCACAGACGCCGCGATTCCCGACTTCGCGCATCGGCTTGTTTTCACCCTTCACCAAAGGTACTGTACTTGGGGGTCTACACGACTCCGTGTCCGGCACCGCTGGTGTCGGCTTGTTGGGAACGACTCCGTCACGACGCCGTGTTAACATCTCATCGAAGCATTTTTGTTTCTAAGCGCTATTTTTGAGTTTAAATCTAAAAAAAATCATAACTTGACTTGTGTATGTCGGATTTTTGTCGTTTTGGTCTTGTTTTGTTTAGATAAATATGTCCTATTTTCCTAAACCGGTGTTGTGTCATTTTGTAGTGTTTACATGAAGTTACTGTGTGTATTGGTACAAATACTTTACACCTAGCGCTCTGAAGTTAAGCCTACTGCTCTGCCAAGCTACCAAGGGGGTAAGTAGGGGTTAGCTGAGGGTGATTCTCTTCTACCCTGACTAGAGTGAGGGTCCTTGCTTGAACAGGGGGTAACCTGACTGTCAACCAAAGACCCCATTTCTAACATTGGTGATCAGCGGTTGGGATTTGGACTTGTATTTGTACTTGACATACAGTGATTAAGTGTACACTACTGTTTTGATCTCAGACCACTACGTGACCACATACTACTTGTTTGGTGATCTTTCATTTTTCTCTTTGGGACTCCTTTTTGTTCTACTTCCATGATTTTGCTGATCCCTTGACTTATTCTTTTTACTTCATTGGGAACTTGTTTTCTGCCGTTGGAACTTTGCACTTGTTGCCATCATGTCCCAATCTGGAGATGCAACAGCTGGAGCTGTGTTTGAATTAGAAAAACTGAAGAGATACTCAGTTGCTCAATTGAAACAGTTCTGTGAAGATTTTGCCTGTCACGTTAAGAGCTCTGCCAGGAAGGGGGAGCTACAAGAGGCATTGAGGGCCTGGGTGACAGCCAAGGAAGCTGGGGGGCACACAGAAGATATGGATGGGAAAGTACAGAGTCTACACCGCGGTGCATTAGAGGTACCTGTTACACCTGGGGGGGAGGTTCTCCTAGAGTGGTAGCGGTAGGTCCTCTAAGGGTTTGACTCCTAAAGATGTGCAGGACAGACAGGCAGAAAGGGCTCACCGGTTGGAGGCAGAAAAGTTGAGGATGCAAAGGGAGTATGACAAGTGGCAAAGGGACTTAGAGATAAAAAGGATGATTTATGCTTACGAGCTTAAATTGAAAGAGCTGGAAGTCATGAGGGCTGAGTCCAGCTGGAATGGTGGCAGCAATAATTGTATATCCAGTGCTGCTGAAGAAGTGCACATGCCCAGAGATGTGGTGCCCTACTTTAAGGAGGGAGTTAACACACACCAGGAGGTTAAGGGGTATGAGGTAGCTCCAGTGATGCACAAGGTCCCTGAGGTGGATTGGGGAACTGGCATGGGGAGTCACATTCCTATTGGTGGGAGGGACACTCTACTGACTCTAGGTGAGAGTGACAGGGAGAGGGGTTCCCCCCAGGTAGAAGTCCTGGTTATGGAGTGTGAAGACATCCCAGAAGAGTGTGGAATGAGTGTCATGGACAGTCAGGTACTGTCTCACCAGTCTCAGGAGGGTGATGTGGGGTGCTTTTTCAAAGCAGAGTCACTGGATGGTTGGGTGAAGGGTACTTTGGTTAATTCATGTGAGGGGCTGAGTGATGTAATTGCTGGAGAGCATATGTCTAGTCCTTATTTTCCAGAGCTATGCCAACACCAGGTGGAGTGTGAGTTCTCTGACCCCAGGGAGCTTACAATGGAGGCAGACTTCTGGGTGAGTACCAGAGAGTCTGAAGAGGCATTTGGGGGTGCTCCTGAGAGGAGTAGTCTAGGTAGTTCCCAACCAGGTGAGGTAGGGAAGGATTGTAGTGTCCCAGGTAGGTCCCAGTGTAGTGGGATGGGTGAGGGACCCCATGTCCAGTTTCAGAGGAGAGGGAATGGGGATGGGTTGAGGCCCAAGGTTCCCAAGATCCGGTCCCAGGTCCTGGAGGGTTCCATGAGGGAACACCAGGAGGGGAGCCTAGCCTGTACCATAGGGCCATCTGTTGAGGGAGACCCCACAGTGTCAGGAAAACCTGGGGGGGGGGCGCTGTAGCCAGCGTCCCACCTGTTCAGGTGTCTGGCAGTACCACTCCTAGTGAAGGGGTGCAGAAGTCCAGACAGAGGGTTGAGAGGGGGTTGCGGACCCCAGTGGAGAACCTGGAGGGTCAGGGGTCAGGGGTCAGCTCTGAGAGCAGAGCCCCCCATGAATGACCTTGGTGAGACCATTTCTGGGTTGGGGGGAATCCAGACTCTGTCAGATGGGCAGAGGTCAGGAGACCTGCGCCAGCCAGACTCTTGTGTGGCCCTTCAGGACAGTGTGTCCCTTGAGGGGGGTAAGTGTGCCCCCCTAGAAGTCCTGGTGTGCCAGGCAATGGTTCAACCGCAGGGTGGTGACTCTGGGTTGAATGATCAGGTTCAGGGGGTAAACTCTGACCTGGTTGGGGGTACGTGTGCTCCCAAGGAAGTCCTGGTGTGCCAGGCAGTGGTTCAACCGCAGGGTGGTGACCCTGGGTTGGATGACCAGGTTCAGAGGGTAAACTCTGACCTGGTGGGGGGTAGGTATGCCCCCCAGGAATTCCTGGGTTGCCAGGCAGTGGTCCAGTCTGTGGGTACAGACCCTGGTCTGGAGGATCAGGTGCAGGGGATAAACCCTGACCTGAAGGGGGGCCGGTTTGCCCAATCACCCCCCCCTGGTGTTATTTCAAGGGGTACTCTCCCTGAGGGGTGGGTGCAGAACCCTGAGAGTAGGGGAAGGGGAGAGAAAGATTCACCCCTGACCCCAGAGCAATCTAAGGGTACAGACCCTGGATTGGAAGGCCAGGTTCAGGGTGTTCCCCCTGACCTGGAGGAAGGGGCTACTGCTAACAGTGCCCCTACCATGTTGTCTTCTGGGGGGGCCACTCCTAGTTGGGTGGTTCAGGACCCCAGAAGAGAGGGCAGGGGGAGGGAAGCCTCACCCCTGGTCCATCCTGAAGGTACAGACCCCAGGTTGGAGGATCAGTTGCAGGTTAACATCCCTGCACTGGTGGAAGAATTGTGCAGGACTGCTTCTACAAGCACCCTGACAATTTTTTACTCTGGGGGTGCCACTCCTGGAGGGAGGGTACAGAGCCCCAGAGGGGAGGACCAGGGTCAGGTTATCTTCCCTGACCTGGTGGAAGGTAGAGTGGTCAAAGGGTGTCAGGCATCTGGGGCTACCGCCCCCCACTCTCCACAGTCACAGTGGTTGGAGAGGCCTGAGGTCAGGCTCTCATCCCTGAGAGTTGTCAGGGGTCACTGTGGCTTGTGGTCCTGGTGGACAGAACTGCCCCTGGGGGGGGAACGAAAGTCACACCCCAGGGGTGGAGTGGGCAACACCACTGTGTTGGCCCTGGTGGTACTATCTGCCCATTGCAATACATCTGTGAGCAAAGTAAAGTTAGGCACTGCACAGATGGTGTTTGCAGATGTGGAGAAGGGTTCCCCATGGGTTAGCTTAGTGGGCCCTGAGAGTATGGACAGAGGGATCCAATTGGAGTCAGGAAGGCGTAGAACTGGAACATGCCCCTGCTGTTGTGGGCCTGGGTCCTTGTTCTATCGCCCCAATCAGGGAAGTACATCAAGGTATTGATTGTTCTCCCCTGGCTTTAGGCTGGTAGGGGGTCGTGTTGGACTTTTGCTTTTGCAGGGTCATCCTGAATCTTTTTGCCTCCTGCCTCCTATTTTTTTCTGACCTGTCGCTGTTGGCTTTTGAACTCTGAGCACTTTCCCACTGCTAACCAGTGCTAAAGTGCATATGCTCTCCGTGTAAATTGTATGTAATTGGTTTATCCATGATTGGCCTATTCGATTTACTAGTAAGTCCCTAGTAAGGTGCACTAGAGGTGCCAGGGCCTGTAAATCAAATGTTACTAGTGGACCTGCAGCACTGGCTGTGCCACCCACACAAGTAACCCTGTAATCATGTCTCAGACCTGCCACTGCAGTGTCTGTAAGTGTATTTTTACACTGTAAATTCGACTTGGCAAGTGTACCCACTTGCCAGGCCTAAACCTTCCCTTTTCTTACATGTAAGGCACCCCTAAGGTAGGCCCTATGTAGCCCCATATGCAGTGTATGGATAAGGTAGGACATATAGTAATGTGGTTTATATGTCCTGACAGTGAAATACTGCTAATTTCGTTTTTCACTGTTGCAAGGCCTGTCTCTCTCATAGGATAATATGGGGGCTACCTTTAAATATGATTAAAGTGTAGATTCCCCTAGAGAGTAGATGGAGTTTGGGGTCCTTGAACTCACAATTAAAAAATACATCTTTTAGTAAAGTTGATTTTAAGATTGTGCGTTTGAAAATGCCACTTTTAGAAAGTGAGCATTTTCTTGCTTAAACCATTCTGTGACTCTGTCTTGTTTGTGGATTCCCTGTCTGGGTCAGTTTGACAGTTGGGTTGTTTTTCACCTCGCACTAGACAGTGACACAAAGGGGGCTGGGGTGTAACCTGCATTTCCTGATTAGCCATCTCTGCTAGGAGGGAGGGGTGGAGTGGTCACTCTCATCAGAAAGGACTGTGCCTGCCTCTGACAATGCCGGCTCCAACCCCCTGCTGTGTGTCTGATCCCTTGCCTGGACAAGGCAGGATTTCACAAGTAGGTGTGAGTCCCCTTTGAAGAAAGGTGACTTCAAAGACTAAAATGGGTATAAGAAGGGCACCCAAATCTACAGACTTTAGAAACACTTCTGGAACCAAGAGGAACCTCTGCCTGGAGAAGAGCTGATAGCTGAGGAAGAAGTGCTGCCCTGCCCGTGACTGTGCTTTGTGGAGCTTTCCTACAGTGCTGCTTCTGCCAGAGTAAGAGGGCAAAGACTGCACTTTGTGTGCCTTCCATCTTGTGAAGAAATCTCCGAGGGCTTGAGTTAGAGCTTGCCTCCTGTTGTTTGAAGTCTCAGGGACAGCAAAGACTTCTCTCTGCCAGCACCTGGAGTCTCTGGAGAGACTCCTGCTCTGACAAGTAGTGCCCTATCCAGTCCGTTGGCCCTTGAAAGGAAAGCTGATGGAATCCAAAGAAATCGACTTCGGACGACTTCGGACCGACGCCGCTGCTGAATCCGGTAACGCCACCTGCACCTGACGCCGTGACCTTCGCTGGAACGCGACGCTCTTCGCAGGCCCGACGCCGCAGCAGCCCCGCTGAAGTCCGCGACTCCATGGAAGTCGCCGCACCACGTCGTGACCGACGCCGCTCGAAGTGCACGGATTCAACGTTTCGCACAGACGCCGCGATTCCCGACTTCGCGCATCGGCTTGTTTTCACCCTTCACCAAAGGTACTGTACTTGGGGGTCTACACGACTCCGTGTCCGGCGCCGCTGGTGTCGGCTTGTTGGGAACGACTCCGTCACGACGCCGTGTTAACATCTCATCGAAGCATTTTTGTTTCTAAGCGCTATTTTTGAGTTTAAATCTAAAAAAATTCATAACTTGACTTGTGTATGTCGGATTTTTGTCGTTTTGGTCTTGTTTTGTTTAGATAAATATGTCCTATTTTCCTAAACCGGTGTTGTGTCATTTTGTAGTGTTTACATGAAGTTACTGTGTGTATTGGTACAAATACTTTACACCTAGTGCTCTGCAGTTAAGCCTACTGCTCTGCCAAGCTACCAAGGGGGTAAGCAGGGGTTAGCTGAGGGTGATTCTCTTTTACCCTGACTAGAGTGAGGGTCCTTGCTTGAACAGGGGGTAACCTGACTGTCAACCAAAGACCCCATTTCTAACAGATTAGTTTTGTGTGCCGCTCCTAGTAGAAGCCATGTTCCCTCAACTGTATCCCAGGCCTGCCGGGGGTCGCTATCAGTAACAAATTTGCAGCCATTGAGGGACTGGAGGGGTATGACCGATCTTGTATTCATAAGCTGTAAGAGTAACATGCATCATAACGAGGTAATGGTGGTTAGGAAGGACACTTGCATTCATGCCTCAAGGGTCATTGCCTCTGACACCTATCTTACAGATCTTCAGTGCTCTAAGACAGCAGTGGCCCCTTTATCAGCCCAGAGATCTGTACCACATAAGAACTCTAGGCATTCCTTTAACGAGTTTTCCTTCCTGCCATGGAATATTGCTGTGGGTTAACAGCAAACGGAGCAACAGTTAATGGCTTTTCCTGATAGTGCTTTATGACTTTATTATGTTGCAGGAAACCTGGGTTATATCACAGGTACCCCTTAACGGCTCTTCTTGTTACTCCATTCCCGCTACCCTATCAACCTCAGGGCAACCCAAGGGAGGGTTACTAATATAGATTAAACTGGGTGTTAAAGTCAAAGTAGCTCAAATGAGTCTTAGCTGCCCAGAGGCTCAACTGCTTGAAGTTATTAGCTCTCAGCGCTTTAAATTTTATACAAATAATTTCTATAACATGATTTATCTACAACTATGAATATGAAGTTGAGGATTTTATTTTCCATTATAGGCACTCTCATGTCCAGTTGTAAAACAGCTGCCTTGGGCTGCATATTATGATCTTCAGTGACTTTAACGCCAAACTTGGGCATCCAGTCCGAGACTTTAGAGGCAAGTATTGGGTCAATGAAGCAGCAGTTGTGATTTCTTGTAATTTGGGAAGGTAAGGGGAAGTCACTATATTTTGGATTATGACCTTGTTAACATGCACAAGTCAATCTATGACACCACACACAGAGTACACACTTATGAGGGACGGGGCTGTGAATCCACCAATCATATTTCTCAACCTGAGGTTTTTCACAATACTTCACAATAGAGAGATAATACAATCAGCATTTAGTGATCATAATCCTTTGATCACAACTTTATTTTTACCAATAGATATTATTGAGGGGTCAAAAGAAGTAGCGGTGCAACCATCTCCCGGGCACAATGGCCTCAGACTCACTTGGTGCCTGCCAGATCTTGCTACATTTTTAGGGGAAATTGTTAGGGATAACCTGGGTATTGTTTTGAATTGTTTGGTGGAGACTCCTCAGGGAAATATATGTGTTAAATTCAGGGCCTTGTGCAGTTTAATTAAAGATCAGTTGCTCACACCATTTTTTAGGCTAGTGCAGACTCTTGTGCAATGGTTTGATAAAACTTGCTCCCAAGCAAACAGGGAATTGTGACTTGCCTTGACAACCAAACCAAGAAACCTAGAAACCCAGAAGCAATTGACGACACCAGCTTTATATATAAAGAGCTACTGAGAGTCAGAAAGTGGGAAACCCAACTAGCCAATTGGGACTGTTTAAGCTGTGCTGCATCCCTTAAAAATCCCCAGAAATGTTGGCAAGTGGTTAGAGACTTGAAAACACAAGAGAAATCTACATCCATATTGAGCAGTCACATTGCTGGGATCAATGGGTGGCTCACTTTTACACAATTTATTGTAACCTTTCTGATGACTATGTCCACTCTGACCTATCTTTGCAAGAAGGCACTCAATGTGGTGCTTAACTCATTTTTTCACTGGAGGAGTTGGCTGCACCCTCAGCTGCAGCTCCTCTGGTAAAGCCCTAGGCCAGATGGAGTACCTATTGACTTATCTAAGTGCAGAGTTGATTTGTTGCCACCATTGTTGGCTAATGTTTTTAACAATCCTCCCACCTTCCTGGTCCTGTTCCATCATAGTTCCTATTTTTAAAAAGGAAACTGGACTGACCCGAATTGCTACAGACCAATATCCCTGATCAACTCTACAGTCAAAGTTTTGGGCGGAGTGTTGTTTAATAAGTTGAGAGAATGGTGTGATGATAAGGGTATTTTATCTCCCTGGCAACATGGTTTTCGGCAAAACTTAGGCACCATGGAACAATGTTTAAATCTGAATTTGCTGATCAAAATGTACACTGTTGCCGAGAAGACACCATTATATCTTGCCTTCATGGTCTTATCTTTTGCCTTTGATAAGGTAAACCTGGAGGCGTGTGTAGATGCTGTAATTGTGCACTTCCTGGCTTGTTTACATTATGATTTAAGTGCCAAGGTTAGATTTGGTCCTAACAGTGAATTATCTGACCCTTTTAGTTTGAAATGTGGTGTCAGGCAAAGATGTGTATTAGCTCCTCTCTTATTTATATTATATACTAACAAACTTCATAATCACTTATGCCCTGTTACTCCTGAAGTGCCGCCTATTAACTCTGTTCCTATACCCCTACTGCTATAAGCTAATAATGCCGTATTCATGGCATGCACTCCAAAAGCGTTGAGGAGTTTGGTGCATGACTTTACAGATTTCTTGATCTGTTTACTAGCTAAGCCAAATCTCAGATCATGGTGTTAAATGTTGCTCAATGCACACATTATGGGTAAAAGAGAATTGCATGGAGAGTGTTTTTAAATATCCCTACCTTGGTCTTGTCTTTGACTCTAACTGTTCATGGGTGAAGAACACCTGATTTAGAAATTCTACATTTAAGCAAGCCATTTGCTCGATTTTTAACATTTGTAAATCTGTAGGAGGCAAGCCTATTTTGCACCTCCTTGATGTTTATTCTAAGCAGTGTGTGCCTGTTGCCTGTTATGGGTGTAGTATGTGCGGCTACAGTTATTGTAGCTTGATTCAAGCTGAAGAGAGTCGTTTTTTGTAGGCAACTTCTCTCCCTTCCTCATTCAAAGCCTCACTTTATTTGTCATGAAGAGATGGCTTTACGTACCTTGAGGATTTTATTAAATTGGGGCCCTTCTTGTTGTGGCTCACAGTTTGGAATCATCACAGTGCCTCCTTCACCCATAACATTATTTTGAATTGTACTTGCTGTGCACGGGGCGTGGATATTCCGTGCTTCGCTTATGTAAAATGCACTCTTGCTGCCTTGGATAAAATTAGCTTGTTCGATAATCCAGCATCCTAACACAGGGCAGACAAAACCACGGTAAAATGGTTGTTTCTTGATAAACAATGTTTGGAAAGAGAATGTTTAGTACTGAGTAAAACCACTTGCGCTGAACTATTACTTTTTTTAAATCTGTTGATGGTTTTGAATCAAATTTATCTTTCGTGACCAACAACTGGGAAACAGTTAATCTGTTAAAATTTAGGACAGGTAATATATGTAACATGTTGTGTTTCCCGTGGAGTCACTTTGGCAGTTTAAATGGCAAGAAATATGTTTGTGGCAATGTCTCCTATCAGTGCTCCCTGCACCTTATTCTTTTTTGCACTTCATGTGTGTTGTTTATTTCCTCTTTTAAAACTTCATAATTTTAAACAATGTAAAGTTGCTTTTAGGTTCTTACAATTATTGCCTAGAAAAGCCGTCCCTCTCAGAATGAGCAGCTTTCTCAAGGCAGCTGTGTCCTATCGTGAAAGACTTGGGCCCTCAATACAACCCTGGCGGTCGGTGTTAAAGTGGCGGTAATACCACCAACAGGCCGGGGATTAAAAAAATGGGATCCCGACCATGGCAGAAACCGCCAACACAGCCAGCCACCTTAACACTCCGACCACCATGGCGGTAGCAACAAACACAGTGGCGGTAACGCCCAACAGACAGGCGGAAGACAATGTACCACCCACACTATTACAAGGCACCAATCCACCAGCTTTTCCAGGGCGTTACCAATGCCATCACAAGCACGGCGGTCCCAAAAAGCATGGGCGAAGCCCACACATGACACCTGCCTCAAAACGGAGAGAACATTGCAGGGACATCAGGTCGGAAAAAAACAGCCACCTCAGCGGGATAGGAGGGAGGGCACCTCAGCCGGATGATGGTCCGACGCCACTGCTCCTCCAGGGGGCTCCATGCCCACTGCTTGGTCCTGGGGAGTGCAAAGCCACAGTCTCTCAAGTCTCTCAAGTGGGTTCATTGCCCACTGCTTGGTCCTGGGGAGTACAAAGCCACAGTCTCTGAAGTAGGTGGTTTGCCCACATGCTCTGGAGGGGGCTTGGTGCCCAGAGTGCTTCATCCTGCCAAGGACTGGGTAAGTGGATGTATTGCTCCACTGGTTCTGGGGGGGGCTTTGTGCCCAGAGTGCTTCATCCTGCCAAGGAAAGTGAGAGTGGATGCATATCGCCACAGGTTCTGGAGTGGCTTTGTTCCCAGAGTGCTTCATCCTGCCAAGGAAAGGGAGAGTGGATGCATTTCTCCACTGGTTCTGGAGGGGGCTTTGCGCCCAGAGTGCTTCATGCTGCTAAGGAAAGTGAGAGTGGATGCATTTCTCAACTGGTTCTGGATGGAGCTTTGTGCCCAGAGTGCTTATTCCAGCCAAGGACTGGGTGAGTGGATGCATTTCTCCACTGGTTCTGGAGGGGGCTTTGTGCCCAGTGATGTTGCACCTGGGATGTGGCAGTCGACATCCTCTCACCTGGGTGTCTTAGCCATGCGATGTACCTGGAACAGGTAGCATGATACTCCATGGAGGCAGAGCCACACGCCATCCTGGGGCGACTTAGGCTGCCAATTGCTGGTTCATGTCAGTGCTGGGGGTGGTGTCTCAAGTGACGTGTCCATGGTCCAGGATGTCACCTGCAGACTCTGACGGCTGCACACTGGGGATGGGGCTGACATCCGACAGAGTGGCATCGGCTGTGCACGTGGCAGTGCTGATGGTTATGCAGGTGGCAGTGTCTGCGGCAGAGATGCTGACAGTGCTGGCTGTGGTGCAAGTGACTGTTGTGGTGGATGGAGACACCATCCGGTCTCCGGCAGCCTCGGATGGCTGATCCTTGGGGAAGATGCTGCAGACTGACATTGTGGCAGCGGCGGTGCAGGTGGCAGTGCAGGTGGCGGTGCAGGTGGCGGTCAGAGCGGCGGTGGTGACTGTGGTGCATTTGGCTGCCATCCCTGATGATATGGTGGTCATCAGACCATCACCAGGAGACATTGTGCCCGGAGGTGACGTGCCTCTTTGCTTGTGGCCCTTCTCCTTGCAGGGACCTTGGCACTGTCCACTCGGTGTTTGGGTGAGGACTTGTTGGGTGGGTGGTGTGACTGTCCCCTGTTGGAAGCCAGACCCTTTTTGACCTTTGCAGGTGGTGGAATAGGGTGGTCCTTTTTTTCTGTCGGTGGCACACTGGCAGCTCTGATGGGTGCCCCCTTAGATCGTACTGGACCAGCAGGGACCACAGCGGATGTAGATTTGGTGCCTGAGGTGCTGTGCTGGGATCGAAACATCCTGGCCCTAGGGGAATGACGGGGGAGGTGTAGGGAAGAGGTTAATTTTAGCTAGGAAAAGTTTTTTAGACACATTGGGACGGGAAGATGGAGGGGGTGTGGGAGTGGAGGAAGAGGTAGTGGTTGTAGGAGGTGTACGTCTGCTGAGTTTGGGTGAAGGTGAATGGGCTGGAGGCTGTTGTGAGGTGGATGGCTGTTGAGCGGGTGTGTGCCTGCGTTTGTGTACTTTGGGAGGAGGGCTCACAGACACACTGGGAGAGGACACAGGGGACGTGTGAATGGTAGTGGGTGTGGGGGTGGTGATTGCAAGTGAGCGGTGTGTAGTGATGGGCATGCTGGTGATGGAGGCAGTGGCTGATGATGTAGTGCATGCAGGTGTGAGTGGAGACGAGACTGGGACGGAGGTGGAGGACATGGAGGAGGGGGACACAGTGGAGGAAGTGGATGTTGGTATGTGTGCATGGGTATGGTGCTTGTGTGAGTGCCTGTGGGATGTGTGGTGCTTATGTTTTCCAGAGCCACTTTTGTGTGTTGATGTGTGCATGCTGGTCTGATGGTGTGCTTGGGATAGGCTGAGGTAGAGGGGATTGCGTCTGGGTAGTGGAAGCTGGAGGGGGGAGCCTGGACACAGGGACAATGCCTGCCATCTGTGCTGAGGCCAGAGCCTGAAATGCTCTCTGTTGGGCCCCCACGCCAGAATGAATGACCTAGGTATGCATTTGTTTGCTGCAAATGCCTCTCGACACCCTGGATGTTATTCAGAATGGTTGACTGCCCAACAGTGAGGGATCTCAAGCGGTAAATAGCCTTCTCCCTGAGGGCAGCAGGGCTGACTGGGGCAGGGCCTGAGGTGCCTAGGGTGAAGGAGATGCCCACCCTCCTGGGTGAGCGGGCATGGGAAACACACTGAGGGGCTGCTGGGAGGGCGGTGCTGGTAGGGGGGGTGGCGGCTGTACCTGTTGTTGGGCTGGGCACAGAGGTGTCCGCCACCGCCATGGAGCCTCCATCACAGGAGGAGTCGCTGTCGATGGTATCCCCTCCTCTCCCCATCATGGAGCTCTCCTCGCCACCGTCCCACTGGTGCCTTCACCCTCCGTGGATTCACCCTCCAAGGCCATGTGGGATGCAGCTCCCTCCTTCGCCGGTGCCTCTGCTCCTCCGCCAGATGATGCTAATGCACACAAGGACAGGGTGACTAAACAAGAAGGGGGGGGGAGACAGAGAAGACACATGGTCAATGCCAGCAACACCACTACCGTTGGCGGACACAACACACAGGGAGAAGCCCTATGCACTAGGCCATGCACTAGCAGTCAGTAGGAAATTCACCAGGCCATGGGGTACAATGCCTAACACCATTTGCTGCACACCTGGAACCCACAGAAGCCTGCCCAGTTGTAGATGCCCACTAAAGATATTGGGGTTGGAGTGCCTCAGAGCCTGCCCAACAAGGTACCTACCCTGCCATGTTCGCCCTGGCCTAGGGGAACCCACAGCCCACATCCCCCACCCAGACACTTCGTAAGGTGCACAGAGTCAGCTTTATGACACTGTACTCACCCCCTTGTGGCTGCTGTGATGGCCTCAAGCGCCCATTGAACTCTGGATAGGCCACCGTCAAGATGCAGAACATCAGGGGGGTCATGGTGCGATGGGCACCCCTTCCAAGTTGGGAGGCTAGCCCCAGCTGGGCCTCTGCCGTCTTCTTCCTCCAGCAGCGCAGGTCCTCCACGAGGCACTATCAAACATCATGAGAGCATACCACCATTCCCAGGAGACCATGGGCACTGTACTGGCCAAGTTTCAGGAGACCCAGCTGCTGCAGGAGGGACAATACATGGGGATCAGGGAGGACCTCACCAACATCCACACCATCCTGGTCACAATAGCAGCGGTGCTGGCTGACATAAGCAAGACCATGAGGGAGGCAGTGGCACAACAAAGGGCCCCTGACACTAGCCAAATCGAGGAACAGCCCTCCACCTCCGCCGGCGCTAGTGGACAGGAGGCCCCACCACAGGAACGACAGGCCACCAGCACCCCACCACCTGCAGAAGGAGAACCACCCCACAAATGGTCCCTGCGATCCAGGCAGAAGACAGAAAACATTGCCAAGACCCCCGCAAGGAAATAGGAACCTCCTGATTGTCACCCTATGTCAGGGGTCCAAGTAGATCCGTATGAATACTCCTCACTTTAGCAGATAGTCAGAGGGATTCCGACCAGTTGCCATCGCTGCAATCGATGTGGCATGTGGCCTTGACACTGACCCAGTCTTTGTGTGCCTGCGGAATCTGAGCTAGAGACCCCATTCCAAGGTAACAAGGGTTGGGGGCTTGTCTCATGGGCATGGCATTGGCAAATTGAGGCTTAACATACCTAGATATCTTCTAGGTTAGAGGTTAGGCCTACCTAGAAGTTAGGGTACCCACATACCTCGTGTTATTTCATGATATTGCAAGATGGTGGGGTTCTTTGTATTAATGACTCTTGTCTTTACCATTCTGTTTCTCGCACTGTTCATTATCCTAATCATTGAAGACCATGCAACTTATTACAGATTGTAGTCTTCCTAAAATAAAACCTATTGAAACTTTACTTCATCTCCTTCATTGCCTGTGTGTGATTGAGACATGTTGTTAATGTGAGAAAGGGGTAATCTCTGTTTAACCACAACGATCCCTGAGATGTCACACTTTTGAGTCCATGCGTAAAGGCTGCCACAAATCACCTTTGACTGTTTTGGGTTCTTGGTGAGGTACTGCTTGTGAGCCGGAAGGGTTGGGATGAGAGTTGCATTTTGTTGTGGGATTGGCATAGTCGCCTACAAACATAAGTATTGTCATCCTTCAACCAGCAATCATGCCTGGAGCAGGAGTCCAACTAGGACAAGGCGCCACCAGCAATGGTGTTTAGGCACTCATTTATGGATACCCTGATTATCACAGTCTCACATACTACAGGTACCCTAAGTACCATTAAATGGAGACATCCGTGGTCTTGAGGAAGATCCTCCTCAGCTGAACAGGGACCACCTAATTAGGCTGTTGGATGTTTGAGCTCAAACTCATAAAAGGACTTTACTCTCCACTTGGTCTTCCATCTCTTCACATATTTTACAATGTGGCTAACGCCATAGACATTCCTGAGAATGCGAGACAAGCATTAAAGTTACATCTAGTAGCACATGGCTTAATAGGTGAGGGTGGGGATGTTACATTCATAGTTGAAGCTAATGAAGCTTACCAGGCAGAAACATTCTACTCTTGGGTCACCTTTCCTGAGGAACTCAGATCAGATGACATGTATTAGGGAATGAAATGGCATGGGAAAACACATGTGCTCTCAGGTATAAACTCATGGGTCATAGATACTGTGCATGAAAGACCACTCCTGGAGTGGAACTCATGTCCTAACCATGCAGGGCAAGATCATAAACACTGTACACACTATGCTAAAATCAGTATGTCAGAACCTGATAGTGTCAGGGTGTGGGGTGCAGTAAATTATGCACAGACAGGTACATCAATGACCCTTCTAGTATAAAGAAGGTCATGTGAACAGGGAGAACACATGAATCACCAATTATCCCCCTAAGCATGAATACATTAGTCACCACAGATATGCACACTGGGTGTCTGGCCGGTTATACACGTATACACAAAAAATACACAAGTAAATCACCTTTAGAGTGATGGACCCCACATGAAATACGTTAGGAAGCCCTTGTGCTTTGTGGACTACCCGCAACCACTGCCCCGTGGCTCAGAGAGCCTGACCTCCACTAAGGTGAGTTCTCAAGACTGAGGGTTGGGGGATCCCTCAAGCGTGTCTCTGTGGCACAAGTGCAGCAATGCCCTGTGGTTCCCTTGGTTCGGACCATCTAGGAATGCACCTGTGAGGTGTGCCCCTTGCACACAAGGTGGGCACACCGAGAGTGTCAGTGGGGAGCCCTTGCTGGGTTCCCCTCTCACTAAACTAAAGAGGCGGCTGCTTGTGAATTTGTGGGCTACCAAAACCCACTTCTAGGGATGCTCAACCCTCTCCTGTGTTGGGCTGAGCACGGGGAAATGCGGGCAGCAATCTCTGTTTTGGGGGTCCTCCCCAGTACCTGACAAGCTCCTGCGTCAGCGAGGATCACTCACGGGCTACTGCTGAGGTGAGAAAACTGATTTCTGCAGCCTCCAATGCTTCGTCCTCTCCTCAGTGTTGAGCTGTGCAGGCTCGGCTCTCCGCAACTTTTACGGCGGAACTGCAGTCCAGGGGGTCCTTGATGCCACCCAGCAACAGCAGGTAGCAAGGCAACCTAAAAAGAGCAGTCCAGATGAGTAATTTGTGCAGTCCAGAAGTCCTTCTAACAGCGGGTCAGCCCCCTTTTCCACAAGTGCTGTACAAATCATTGGGCGAGAGGTCCTGTACTTGTGCTCCAGGAGCCTAGCTTCTAGAAGATGGGAGAAGGTTCCAGCCATCTCTGACCAGTTCTAAGAATTTCCCTTCTCCCATACTTTGGCTCCAGATATCAGTAGGGAGAAAATGAACCATTTGTGTGAGGGCAGGACACAGTCTATTCAAGTGTAAAGTGTGAACGACCATCCCTCTATCCCAGCCCAGGAAGACCATCGGTATGTAGGTGGATGCAGATGTAACCCTATCACACCTAATCCTCCCTGATGGATGGCTGTCTGGAGAGTATGCACAAAGTGGAGTTGTCACTCTGCCCCTGACATGGATTGGCGTCAGGCTGCAAAGTACCAGAGCTATAAGCACAGAGAAATTACCACTTTCTAAAAGTGGCATTTACAAAATAGGAATGTAAAATCCACTTACACCAGTAAGCTGGATTTCTCACTACCACTTCAAACATACCAAACATGCTGTAGGAAGTTGGCTCTGTATGTGCTATTTCAAAGTAAGGAATAGCATGCACAGAGTCCAAGGGTTCCCCTTAGAGGTAAAATAGTGGTAAAAATAGATAATACTAATGCTCTATTTTGTGGTAGTGTGGTCGAGCAGTAGGCTTATCCAAGGAGTAGTGTTAAGCATTTGTTGTACATACACATAGACAATAAATGAGGTACACACACTCAGAGACAAATCCAGCCAATAGGTTTTTATATAGAAAAATATATTTTCTTAGTTTATTTTAAGAACCACAGGTTCAAATTCTACATGTAATAGCTCATTCGAAAGGTATTGCAGGTAAGTACTTTAGGAACTTCAAATCATCAAAATTGCATGTATACTTTTCAAGTTATTGACAAATAGCTGTTTTAAAAGTGGACACTTAGTGCAATTTTCACAGTTCCTAGGGGAGGTAAGTATTTGTTAGTTTTACCAGGTAAGTAAGACACTTACAGGGTTCAGTTCTTGGTCCAAGGTAGCCCACCGTTGGGGGTTCAGAGCAACCCCAAAGTCACCACACCAGCAGCTCAGGGCCGGTCAGGTGCAGAGTTCAAAGTGGTGCCCAAAACACATAGGCTAGAATGGAGAGAAGGGGGTGCCCCGGTTCCGGTCTGCTTGCAGGTAAGTACCCGCGTCTTCGGAGGGCAGACCAGGGGGGTTTTGTAGGGCACCGGGGGGGACACAAGTCCACACAGAAATTTCACCCTCAGCGGCGCGGGGGCGGCCGGGTGCAGTGTAGGAAACAAGCGTCGGGTTCGCAATGTTAGTCTATGAGAGATCTCGGGATCTCTTCAGCGCTGCAGGCAGGCAAGGGGGGGATTCCTCGGGGAAACCTCCACTTGGGCAAGGGAGAGGGACTCCTGGGGGTCACTTCTCCAGTGAAAGTCCGGTCCTTCAGGTCCTGGGGGCTGCGGGTGCAGGGTCTCTCCCAGGCGTCGGGACTTTAGGTTCAAAGAGTCGCGGTCAGGGGAAGCCTCGGGATTCCCTCTGCAGGCGGCGCTGTGGGGGCTCAGGGGGGACAGGTTTTGGTACTCACAGTATCAGAGTAGTCCTGGGGTCCCTCCTGAGGTGTTGGATCGCCACCAGCCGAGTCGGGGTCGCCGGGTGCAGTGTTGCAAGTCTCACGCTTCTTGCGGGGAGCTTGCAGGGTTCTTTAAAGCTGCTGGAAACAAAGTTGCAGCTTTTCTTGGAGCAGGTCCGCTGTCCTCGGGAGTTTCTTGTCTTTTCGAAGCAGGGGCAGTCCTCCGAGGATGTCGAGGTCGCTGGTCCCTTCGGAAGGCGTCGCTGGAGCAGGATCTTTGGAAGGCAGGAGACAGGCCGGTGAGTTTCTGGAGCCAAGGCAGTTGTCGTCTTCTGGTCTTCCTCTGCAGGGGTTTTTCAGCTAGGCAGTCCTTCTTCTCGTAGTTGCAGGAATCTAATTTTCTAGGGTTCAGGGTAGCCCTTAAATACTAAATTTAAGGGCGTGTTTAGGTCTGGGGGGTTAGTAGCCAATGGCTACTAGCCCTGAGGGTGGGTACACCCTCTTTGTGCCTCCTCCCAAGGGGAGGGGGTCACAATCCTAACCCTATTGGGGGAATCCTCCATCTGCAAGATGGAGGATTTCTAAAAGTCAGAGTCACCTCAGCTCAGGACACCTTAGGGGCTGTCCTGACTGGCCCGTGACTCCTCCTTGTTTTTCTCATTATTTTCTCCGGCCTTGCCGCCAAAAGTGGGGCCTGGCCGGAGGGGGCGGGCAACTCCACTAGCTGGAGTGTCCTGCTGGGTTGGCACAAAGGAGGTGAGCCTTTGAGGCTCACCGCCAGGTGTGACAATTCCTGCCTGGGGGAGGTGTTAGCATCTCCACCCAGTGCAGGCTTTGTTACTGGCCTCAGAGTGACAAAGGCACTCTCCCCATGGGGCCAGCAACATGTCTCGGTTTGTGGCAGGCTGCTAAAACTAGTCAGCCTACACAGATAGTCGGTTAAGTTTCAGGGGGCACCTCTAAGGTGCCCTCTGGGGTGTATTTTACAATAAAATGTACACTGGCATCAGTGTGCATTTATTGTGCTGAGAAGTTTGATACCAAACTTCCCAGTTTTCAGTGTAGCCATTATGGTGCTGTGGAGTTCGTGTTTGACAAACTCCCAGACCATATACTCTTATGGCTACCCTGCACTTACAATGTCTAAGGTTTTGCTTAGACACTGTAGGGGCACAGTGCTCATGCACTGGTACCCTCACCTATGGTATAGTGCACCCTGCCTTAGGGCTGTAAGGCCTGCTAGAGGGGTGTCTTACCTATACTGCATAGGCAGTGAGAGGCTGGCATGGCACCCTGAGGGGAGTGCCATGTCGACTTACTCATTTTGTTCTCACCAGCACACACAGGCTTGTAAGCAGTGTGCCTGTGCTGAGTGAGGGGTCTCTAGGGTGGCATAATACATGCTACAGCCCTTAGAGACCTTCCCTGGCATCAGGGCCCTTGGTACCAGAGGTACCAGTTACAAGGGACTTATCTGGATGCCAGGGTGTGCCAATTGTGGAAACAATGGTACATTTTAGGTGAAAGAACACTGGTGCTGGGGCCTGGTTAGCAGGGTCCCAGCACACTTCTCAGTCAAGTCAGCATCAGTATCAGGCAAAAAGTGGGGGGTAACTGCAACAGGGAGCCATTTCTTTACACATGCCCACGCTAATTTTCACAGATCAGAAATCACCACATAGATATATATAAGGGAATTCCCAATGCAAACCTATTAGAGGAGCAGCACTCACAGGAGTGAAAAACAAAATAGACTGCTTTTCACTACTAGGACAAGTAACACATAAAAGATATATGTCCTACCTTTGACATACACAGGCAATAGGGCTATCTTGAGCCTAACATAGGGGATGACTTAGGAATAATAAAATGGGAGTTTAGGCCTTGGCAAGTGGTTTTACTTTGTCTGAAACAAAGAAGGGAGGGACCGGGATGTTATCTGGTCCAGTGTACAGTCTCCCAATAATGTAATATACAAAAAGGTACACTGTTCCGCACGTACTCAAATAGCCTAGGGCACCCGAGGTGTCAGGAGCAAGAGCCCTCAAGCATCACAATGGATGACTGGCATCATCATTGGGAATTGCTCCTCGCCAGGCCGGCGCTGCAACGCCTGACGGGCTCCCCTAAGAAGGGGGGCTCTCAGCCGTACTGTTCTGATGGTTGCTCGTAAGTTTAACCTGATCAGACAGATATGCCTATATTCAGGCACCAGCATACGCTCGGAGAGAATGAAATGTAAGAATAAAATTGGTTATTCATCCCAAAAAATATTTCATAACTTTAATCAATATACTGGGATGAAGACCAAGATCAAAATCAAAAAGAAAGTAATAAACTGAGTGTTGATGCTCAATTACTCTCAAAGAGCAACAAACTGACGGGGACTATAATTTTAATAGTACCCTCAGGTTAGGGTCGACATGTTTCGCGTCGTGTGGTCCCACAGGATCAAGTGACGCTTCATCAGGACCAAAAGGAAAATTTTATATCAATTCTTCTCCAATTAAAAAAAGAGGAAGGTGACGGAAATTAAATATATATACTGGTCACTTACACTTCAAGTAAACTGGCTACGTCACTGTCAGGTCGCCCTAGGGGACAGAGAAGGGTTTTGTCAAAAACAAAAGTATATACATACACCTAATAATACCTCTTATTGTGAATATCATGGTGTAGTTGTGCTATTCTCATAAGGTGGATCAAACAGTCATTAATGTAGAGAAATGGGCTTACCATCCCCCAATCAGGAAAGGGCTCCTTGAGAGGCACGTTTCGGGGACTTGGAAACACACTGCCTATTGGTAAATATAAGTCGTCAACAAGAACAAAATTATCATGTAACCAATTTACACAGATCGTATGGGTGGCACCACGCGCTCTATTGAGGGTGCGCAACATTAGTGAGACCTAATAGGTGCCACTCACAACAACATGAGTAACACAACAAATTGGGTGCGTCAAAAGTGTTAGTAGAAAACATTAAATGCAGGTACTCCGTATGAGATTAGTAAAAATCAGTGCAAACACCATAGGTGCCACACAAGTAAAAGCAGATGTCAAAAAATGTGCCCACATTAGTGTATACAAAAATTATTAACTGGCGTCTCTGTGTCGTAATGACAGTTATAGCAGGTTATTGGCAAGATTGCGGGAGCACTAAGACAAACGATGCACCAAGAAGTAAAACAATGGGCGATATTATTGGCATATCTCAGCTCGAAGAACGAGCTCTCGAATCACAACAGCATTACTCACGTCTGTATGCCAGGTCCGTCACTGGACTTCACTGGCCTGATTTGGCTTTTAAACTAATCACAAAATGCTCACATTATTTAATCAAATTTTTTTGCTGATAATTTTTATTCAGCTTACATTACTTTTCCGGTATTATAGATCTGAGAACACTCCTCTTTTAGAACTTGGAATCTAACGAGTATCACTCATTCCCGACTTTTTTTGTAAATTTTGAGTACTTGCACCTGCAATTGGAGAAGGAGACACACGTCTGTGAACTTAATGATGGTTCAAGAGCTGGTACTAATAGACCTGAGAACACTTCCCCTTTTTATTACTTCAATTATTATGAGTGCGACTCATTCCCGACGTTTTTTTGTAATTTTGAGGATCTGCACCTTCAATTGAAATAGGAGAGGCGGGTCTGTACACTTAATGAGGGTTTAAGAATGAGTTGTCAGTGATCTGGTATCATACGACACTGTTAGTCCATCTTTTGTGTTGATCGTGGATTCGGGAGTCCTTCTTCCCTTTCCACGACCTCAGACGCGCGAGACCCAGGGAAACAGAGTTGCTTCTGGGTCCGCAGCGTCTTTTTGAGCTCCGACGGCGCTCGCCTCTCACTTGTGCAAGACGCCGCTTCGGAGGGTAGGTCCTCAGTGACGGACCTGGCATACAGACGTGAGTAATGCTGTTGTGATTCGAGAGCTCGTTCTTCGAGCTGAGATATGCCTATAATATCGCCCATTGTTTTACTTCTTGGTGCATCGTTTGTCTTAGTGCTCCCGCAATCTTGCCAATAACCTGCTATAACTGTCATTATGACACAGAGACGCCAGTTAATAATGTTTGTATACACTAATGTGGGCACATTTTTTTACATCTGCTTTTACTTGTGTGGCACTTATGGTGTTTGCACTGATTTTTACTAATCTTATACGGAGTACCTGCATTTAATGTTTTCTACTAACACTTTTGACGCACCCAATTTGTTGTGTTACTCATGTTGTTGTGAGTGGCACCTATTAGGTCTCATTAATGTTGCGCACCCTCAATAGAGCGCGTGGTGCCACCCATACGATCTGTGTAAATTGGTTACATGATAATTTTGTGCTTGTTGACGACTTATATTTACCAATAGGCAGTGTGTTTCCAAGTCCCCGAAACGTGCCTCTCAAGGAGCCCTTTCCTGATTGGGAGATGGTAAGCCCATTTCTCTACATTAATGACTGTTTGATCCACCTTATGAGAATAGCACAACTACACCATGATATTCACAATAAGAGGTATTATTAGGTGTATGTATATACTTTTGTTTTTGACAAAACCCTTCTCTGTCCCCTAGGGCGACCTGACAGTGACGTAACCAGTTTACTTGAAGTGTAAGTGACCGGTAAATATATTTAATTTCCGTCACCTTCCTCTTTTTTTAATTGGAGAAGAATTGAAATAAAATTTTCCTTTTGGTCCTGATGAAGCGTCACTGGATCCTGTGGGACCACACGACGCGAAACATGTCGACCCTAACCTGAGGGTACTATTAAAATTATAGTCCCCGTCAGTTTGTTGCTCTTTGACAGTAATTGAGCATCAACACTCAGTTTATTACTTTCTTTTTGATTTTAATCTTGGTCTTCATCCCAGTATATTGATTAAAGTTATGAAATATTTTTTGGGATGAATAACCAATTTTATTCTTACATTTCATTCTCTCCGAGCGTATGCTGGTGCCTGAATATAGGCATATCTGTCTGATCAGGTTAAACTTACGAGCAACCATCAGAACAGTACGGCTGAGTGCCCCCCTTCTTAGGGGAGCCGTCAGGCGTTGCAGCGCCGGCCTGGCGAGGAGCAATTCCCAATGATGATGCCAGTCATCCATTGTGATGCTTGAGGGCTCTTGCTCCTGACACCTCGGGTGCCCTAGGCTATTTGAGTACGTGTGGAACAGTGTACCTTTTTGTATATTAAGTGGTTTTACTTACCAAGTCAGTGCAGCAGTAAACTGCACATGCAGGCAGTGCAGTAGCAGGCCTGAGACAGGTTTGAAAGGCTACTTCTGTTGGTGGTGCAATCAGCGCTGCAGGCCAACTAGTAGCATTTAATTTGTGGGCCCTGGATCTATGGTATACTACTTCACAAGGGACTTACAGGTGAATTAAATAAGCCGAATATGTGTAATCCAATTATACCAGGTTTTAGGAGGGAGAGCACATGCACTTTAGCACTGATCAGCAGTGGAATTTACTTGCACAAAACAACAGAAATTCAGCAATTATACTTAGAGTTATTTCAAATACCTATAACTCTTGCACTTGCCGTGCACTGCTAATCACCCCAGATATTACAGAACTCAGGACAGCTTTTATAACATCAATAAAAATATCAATGAAACATTAGCAGTCAAATTATTGAAGAAAAGGCTGTGCATGGCAGGGGAGCGAGTTATAGTTACCTTAGGGGGCAAGTTATAGTTACTTGAAATAACTCTAACTATAACTGTTGAATTTCTATGGTTTTGTGTGAATAAATTCAAAACCTAACCGTAGTGTCCACTTTTTTAAGTGAATTTCTTCGTTTTTTCAATTCTCTTTCCTATTACGTCCCTGTAACATTTTTTCAGTGAATATATATACATATATATATATATATATATATATATATATATCTACATTTAGTTCTCTGCTTCTTGTTTGCATATATATATATATATATATATATATATATATATATATATATATATAGAGAGAGAGAGAGATGCAAAAAAGACTCAGAGAACTCTGGGTAGTTCCCAAGTTTAGGTGGTTAGATGGACAGCAGCTCCTACATAGAGCACCCTACAACACCAGGGACACTCCAAATATGCTCACCGTAAGTGGTTGTTTTTTCAAACAAACACTTTGAACATAAGAGTAGCACAGTGCCCTCTACACCGAACTAGAAAGGAACAAAGGGCCTGATTACGACCTTGGTGGAGGGAATTACTCCGTCCTAAATGTGACGGATATCCCGCCCGCCCTATTACAACTTCCACATATCCTATGGAACCTGTAACACCTGTTTTCTAGCAAAGTTTTTAATCATAGGATTAGCTCAGAGCTATCCATGCAGAGCTGGCAAGGGGAAATGTATCTTGATCAGCTGGAACTAGCTACAGGGCCTCTCCCGTTTTTAAAGATGATGTTCAAAACCTTTAGTCATTTTTCTTTAATCTTCTGCTCCAAGACGGGCATCTGCCTCCACTGCCTGGTAAATTTGAATGTGTGATGAGGCATGTCTGTGTACGCATTATCACACTGGCGACAGACATTTTGGTTTTTTTTTATTTTCCATATTCCATGATCCATGTGGTATATGGGATTGTATACCACTGCATGTTTTTGCAATATAAATACACAAAACAGGTAATGATAGTTTACAATGATCGAACAAAGTATTCATGTTCGTGGTGACAACCATCACTACCACCATCATTTTTTGGGTGTAATTTTCCGATATTCTTAAAACCATCATCGATACAATAAACACGTTATTCTTCATCAAAATAGGATGAATTTGGAAAAAAAACCTTACATTTTAAAACAATACACGAAGATAGGTAGGAGAAAGGGGCTGTTTCATAATACATGAAAAATGTACACTTATGTGTGATAAACTAATCACTTGTTGATTTTTCACACCAAACTTGTTAATGGTGATTTAGGACCAGTAATTGGCATATGGTTATTGTTTACCATAAGTGGTTGCATTGTGATTTTAATTTAATTTAATAGGATCTACAATTTCCCCACGTTGCTGTATCATTCTCGCGCTCTAGTAAGAATTTCAGAAGGTATAAGATAACTTATTTGAAGTTGTTATTTTACTTAAGGTAATGTCAAATGTTTCCTTTTTACAGTCCAAGGCTTGCAAAACTTAAATAAGTGCAGGTCGAGCGAAAGACAATTCAGCAATACTAGGTAATATTATCCTAACGCATGTGCATAATTATTAGGCAAGTGTGTGAATTAGCGGTCTCGCACCTAAACATTTTGCACTTTTTAAACATAAAATGTAGACGCTTTGCATTTTGCTAGGCTCATAAAGTTAACAAAAATAAGTATGGGCAACAACAATAGGTCTCAAAGGCCTAGAATTGTCCTTGCCAATGATTTTTTGCCCGCCCTTTGCATTCAAACACATACATTATGATGTATGTGCACACAAGGTGTCAATCTAGCAATTATGTTTCTATTAAGAAAAACTCATTTCAAGCCGGCATCCGAAATGTATGCATGTGTCATGACGCGTAGGCATGCGTGCATAGCAATGCACATCATCCATTTTTAGGGTTCAGCCTGCGTTGCATGCGCTCGCGCATGCGTATCGCAGCAAGAAGGTTTAGTGTTTAGAAAAGGGCTCCGAGCCCTGTCGACGTCACGTCAGTGTTTTTCATTGGTTAGTGGGCTTGCCTATTAAAATCTGCTTGCTTTCATTAGTCGAAGGCATGCATAGGTCATGCCTTTTCCGGTGGCTAGCCCTCCTCGAGCGCAGCGACCAAGTACAGAAAACATGCGAGGCTCGCTGTTTTTTGTCCGGCTTGTGGACTACTTTTTCTCATATTTACTGGCGCGATTTCGCTTGGCAGAAATCGAGCCCTTCACATAGTTAATTGCACTTTTTCGGCTTACGTACATAAATGCACTTTTGCTGATAGATGAAAAGTCAGTTTAGGAGTTTACAACGCTATCACCTCTAACATGAGCAAACGCGAGACCCGTTGCATTATAAATGCTTGTTTATTTTGTATTTAATGTTCTAACACAGTCATGTTAAAATGGTACATTAGAAGTAAAAACATAGAAAACAATCAGCGGTGAATACAAAAGAAAACAATCATTAGCAAAGCCAAATAAGGGCCTGATTTAGATTTCTGTGGACGGCTTACTCCGTCGCACCTCCGACGGATATCCTGTCAGCCAAAATACTAATCCTATAGGGAATAACGTGTCACCATTGTGACCGAGTAACCCGTCTGCGGAAATCTAAATCAGGCCCTATGTCTGGAGTTGGTTGCGTTCCCATTCCCGTTCCCCATGGTTGTGTTTTTTTATCATGGTTTTTGTAAAACTTTATTGTTGGCAGAGCTGCGCGGCTCTCACCATTGTAGAAAATAAAACACTGACTGAAAGGAAAAATATTCTTTTGTTTCACAACATAGATTGCAGTGATAGTCCCTTGCAGTGAAGGGAATTAGCGTGTCTGTGGATGTGCTGCTTGTGAAAGAGCAGAATGTCATCACTCATAGTGACGTTAGCCATTTACTGAAGCTGGCTCATGCTGAATGCTGAAGTGGTCAGCAGAAACATATGAATGACACAAGAGACCAATGAATGAAGAGGGCTGCCTGAAAGTATCTACAAATTAACTTTAATTTTGGTAAATTCAAAAGGTCTTTGATAATGTCAAACCTAAAAAGAATCCCCTCATGTCAGCAGTGGAAGGATACACCTAATCCAAGCAGAACATTGTGAATTGCAAATGCTCCTGGGTGAATAAAAACATGACTAGGGAGGAAAGTCACTGAATCACAAGCAAACTTGTGAGATAGAAAATAGAGCCATATGATTATCATCAAAGGGCTGACCCAAGGCCTATTCTAACTATATTCTGTATTGGAAACAACAGGTCTGCCAACAGATAGTGGAAAAGTCCTTCATAGTCACAGCCCCTCTTCCCACCCCTACAATGCTTTACAGTCAGCTAGCCAACCCGGCCCTGCAAATCTGCCTCATCCACAGAAAGATCATCAGCCCTGTCACCATGCTTCCCCAGCACCCATCACAGTCCATGCTGCCCTTCCAAGCACTCACTCCAGTATGACAAACAGAAAATCATTAGGTGGAGGTAGCCGAGGGTCCCATGTGATTCAAGGATATCAGCCAAAGTCAAGAAGTTTCAGACACTTTAATCAAGGCCAAAGAGTCCTGCCTTTGCCATACTATGCATGGTTAATGTAAACGTCACCCCATTTCATTAAGGCACGCATAGCCATAACGGGATGATCGCCACTACCGCTCTAGCCCACCTCCAGATCACACGCGGCTCCCATTCACCCGCGAAAGCCGCGGATGCTGTGCACCTGCAGCACGGACTGCTGCGGGCGCTTCACGGCTTTCTGGCGGCCCCCGCTAGGATCGGGGCAGCGTCGGCAAGCACCGGAGGGCCCCGCAAGAAGATGCGAGCGCGGCGCTCGCCCTAGACCCACGCTCCTGTTCCTCTCGACCGAGCGCAACCCCGCCGTTTCTTGGCAACTTTGGCTAGCTTGTGGGGTGTGTGGGATGCCCTGATGGCGCCGAAGTTAAACAGGACCCCTCGCTATTTACGGGCACGGCAGAACCAAGATCCAGGAGGAACCAGAAAGGACAAAAAGCTACTGGTCCCCGGATTGAAGGAGCACAGCAATCCTCAAGTGAAAGGGGCCCTGCATAAAACAACCGACATGGAAAAAGACACCAGGTACTCTGTTCCAACAATGTTTACTAGCGTGACTCGGCTTAAGCAAAGGTCCATGGAAAAGGCAGTATGTGATTCGCAATCTAACGTGCTAGGAGTCAATGAGGAGCTGGTACCTGTTGCATCTACATTTCTTGAAGTACGCACTCCTATATGTAATGCAGGGGGGAGGGAGCCACCCAGTCGAGAGACTGATAGTACAAGTCCAGGAAAGAGAGGGGAGGTGGTGCCCCCCCTCCCCCAATGGGGGTGAGAAATTATCTGAGCAGGAACCCAAAGATTCAAATCAGGGGCCTCAGGAATCTAATTCAGAGAAATGTGAAATACAACCTTGTACGTTAAGCTGCAAGTTAAACTCGCAACAAGCTGAGGGTATGGCCAAGTCCCCAACGACATATGAGACTACCCCCCCAGCTCCAGTCCAGAGGGGGAAAGAGGCGAAACTAGTAAACATGGATCAGGGGTCATTAGATACAGCAGAAAACTTTTTTTCTCTCTCCGATCAGTCTAGAGACTCAGACTTGGACGAAGAAATCCCTTTAACAGACTCAGATATTGAGAGTAGCTCTGCAGCAAGTATCTGGGTATCCAACTACTCAACATGTAGAAGAAAATCAGTCGAGCAAACTGATGTTAGGGGTGGTTCAGGGGCCAAACTTAGTAGAGACCCGCTTAAGCCTCAAGAGGAGGATGGTGAAATGCAGTGGGACTATACGGCCATCCAACAGGCCTTTTTGAAAAGTGATTCGGCCGGCAGTACTCTAGTGCCCCCTTCCATGGGTGGCCCTGCAGAGCCTCCCTCGTTGGATCTTATCTACAGGACAATGGTTCAGAATCATGAACAGGCACAGAGGGAGAGCAGGAAAATGAAAGCAGCAAACAGACAGTTACAATTATCCATTAAAAAAGTGGGCAAATCTTGCCAGGACATTGGTGCACGCATCGCCACCATGGAGTCTCGAACAGAGGAGCTGGAAATCGAAGTTAAAGCAGCAACAGCACAGACGACGACACAAGGACAGCAGATCTCGGATATTCAATGGAAACTGGAAGATGCGGAAAACCGCCAGCGGCGGAATAACTTGAGGATTTTGGGTATAGCAGAGGACCTTGAGGGGCAGGATACTAGGGCCTACATAGCTTTATTTTTTAAGAAAGCATTCCCAGACCTGATTGGGTGGGATTGGGAAAAGGAGATTCAGAGAGCACACCGTTTTCCGTTAATGAGGAAAAAACAAGCCTTGACCTCTGCCGGTAGAGACCAGAGCTATCCACGGGCTATTATAGTGTATTTTGGTAATTTTTTATTGAGACAGGCTGTGTTTGAAAAAGCTCGCCCCAATTCAAAGGTGATGGTGGAAGGTGTATCATTCTTTAGTAGGCCAGACTTTGCACACGCCATGGTAGAGAGACGGTGGCGACTCAGGTAGATGATTGCTCAATTCCAAGAGTTGGGGCGGAAGCCTACTTGTTAAGCCCTGCACATCTAAAAGTTGTCTATAAAACAACTATAAGATTTTTTCTCTCAGAAATTAAGGCAGGGGAATATGTACAGCAACTGAAAACTGGCCAAGTGCAGGGGGTACGGGAGAAGGGGGGGGGAGGGCTTGCTGTAAATAGCCGTTTATATGTAAATGTATGTGATATTGATTGGGGGTAGGTAAACTCCCCCCTCACTACGCTCTTTACCCTCCCATTTTTTTTGTATCTTTTTTTTTTATTTTGGCCTTTTTTTCCTTTTTGGAATTGTGTATTGGTCAAGGGTTTCGATCGGGAGGGTGAAGAAGAGGGGCCGCGGGTAAGGATTGGTAATAGATGTGTGAAGGTGTTTTTTTAACGTATGGGTGGGCTAACGGGAGCGGGACTGGCTAATACCATCTTACAGGCTCAGCAGCCTGGCGATTCCATTTGTAGGGGTAAGGGTTGGGGGGGTGGGTTAAAGGAGGGTGGGGGGGTCACAGGGACAAAAAGGATAATGGGACACACAGCGGGGGGAGTGGGGATGGCTCTCATCAGTGGAAAAAGGGACAGGGTGTGAAAGCAGCAAATTTGAATGGGGCATACAGGGGAGCCAGAAGGACCAACATCCATGAAAATGGGACAGTTAAGTGAAATACGTATTGCCACAGTGAATGTTTGTGGGCTCAATAATAACAAAAAACGGCAGCTTGTAGGAGAGGTTTTCAAGTCATGGAATGTCGATATTATTTGTATGCAGGAAACACATATCCCAGTTACACAAAAGCAACTAATGGAGTTTTATGGCTGGAAGCTAGCGGTTTTTACACGACAACACACAACCACTAGAGAGTCGCGATATTAACTCGGATCAGTACTTTGGTTATACATAAACAATTCGCTGATAAACTCGGCAGGCTGGTTCTGTTGGAATGTTCGGTTAAGGGGCTAAGGTTCACTCTATGTTCTATTTATGGATCCAACACAGATGATCCAGAGATACTGGATTGGCTTAATTTAGAACTTGCGACCTGGGCAACACCTATCATAATGTGTGGAGATTTCAATATACATTTAGATAATAAAGAACCCATTCAGGAACAAACACTCTACCTGGGTAGAAAGAATAAAGTTTTTAGGGCACTTCAATCATTGGCAATTAATCATGGCTTGATTGACGTCTGGCAGCTGTGTTGCCCGCAGGATTCAGGGTTCACTTTTTTTTCTGCCCCACATAAGAAATTAGTCAGGCTAGACTACTTTTTTGTGACAGCCTTTCTACAAAACCAAATAAGGATCAACAGACTTCCTAGAATCATATCAGACCATAACCCATTGGTTTTGGCTTTAGAGATTGGGAGAAAGGGCCCGCAGCCTAGATCTTGGACATTTGATAGGGCACTATTAGCCGATCCAGGGTATATCCAAAAAATGAAGGAATGGATCCCGGAATTCTTTAAGATAAATCAGGACTCTGCCTCTTGCCAGACAGTTTGGGATACATTCAAAGCTGCTGTCAGAGGAGAAACCCTGAGTTATGGGTTAAGAAAGGAGAAAATACGCATGGATCAGTTAAAATTAGTTCCGTCAAAGCTGGTTAAAGCAGAGCAGCGACTAGGGGAAGTGATCCGCAGTGGAGTAGAGATCGCAGACATTCTGTGTGAGGTGAATATCATTAAGGCAGAAGCCACTAAGATTTTTATGGATAAGGCTGCTGCAAAATTTTTAGTATATCGCCAGAAATGCTATGAGTATAGCGGGAAAGTGGGCCAACAGCTGGCCTTAAGAATAAGACAAAAGAAGGTATTTGGGAGCATTAAAAGTTTAGTGAATGAAGAGGGGCGGATGGTACACAACGGTCCAGAGATTATGGAAGTTTTTAGACGATTCTATCAAAAATTATATACCCAGGAAGAACAGCCCCAAGAAGAGGAAGGGATCGATGCTACAGGCAATGAGATATCAGATCAGTTAAGAGAGGAGGATAAGGCAGCTTTAGAAGCACCTATGACATTGGAAGAATTGGAGATAGCAACTCGCGCCTTGGCAAGCGGGAAGGCGGCAGGGGGGGATTTAATCCCACTGGAATTCTACAAAGTTTTTTTTGTGGAGATATGTAAACAGTTTCTTAATTTATTTATTGAAGGACAAGCAGGGGCTCCTCAACCGGCCTCCTGGGGGGAGGCTAAGATAGTAGTCTATTTGAAAAAGGACAAGGAACCCACGCAGCCTGGTTCATATCGCCCAATTTCTCTAATTAACAGTGATGCCAACATTTATGCTAAAATACTTGCCAGTCGCCTGATTTTAGTAATCTCAGGTTTAGTATCTCCATGGCAGCATGGCTTCATCCCGGGGAAGAGCACGGCAGATCATATAAGACGAGTCATCACGTTACTTGATGTTAGTGCAACAGCCAAGCTTCCCATGGCAGTAATCTTGCTAGATGCGGAAAAAGCTTTAGATCGGGTTCACTGGCCCTTTTTATGGTCTGTCTTGCGTAAAAATAACATCGGTCCCGGGTTTGTTAAAGCAATTCAACAGCTTTACCACAAACCAACGGCCACGATACAAGTTGCCGGGCTAAAGTCGACCTCAATCAGTATCCAGAGAGGTACGCGACAAGGGTGCCCGTGTTCACCACTGCTTTTTGCGCTATATATTGACCCCTTGATCAGGAGAATGATCAGGAATGATCGGATCATTCCAGTCTCATTGAAAGGAGGGTGTACTAAGATTTTAGCATATGCAGATGATATTGCAGTGGTGACCACAGACCCCAGGACTGCTATATTGGAAATAGAGCAGGAAGCCCTGCAGTTTGGGAAAAAATCTGGCTATTTGCTGAACAAAAGTAAATGCCAAATGTTGGTGAACGACTCAATAGATTTTAAGGATGAGCGGGCGCTGACACAGGTACAATATTTAGGTGTTAAACTCACAGTAAACCTTGACGAAGTTGTGAAAATAAACATGGGCCCGATTTTAACAAAGACTAGGAAAGATCTTGCTCGCATTAACAATCTTCATTTGTCACTTATGGGACGTTGCAACATGATAAAAATGGTCTTTCTACCCAAAATACTCTATCTCTTTAGAACAATCCCCCTAGAGATTGGGCAAGACTGGTTCAAACTAATAGAGGGATTGGTTAATAGTTTTATTTGGTCTTATACAAAGCCACGCCGGGCTTTCCACTATATGACTCTTCCTAGAGAGAAAGGGGGGTGGGCACTTCCCAACTTTAAACTTTATTATCTGGCAGCAGTGCTTCAGTATGCACAGACACTTTATGTCACAGATAGATCTGGGCAAGATGCTCTCCCTTCGATATATACCCTGATTTTGGGCAAAGAAGCAGATGCAGTCTTTCTGCGGATTCTGGAACCCAGCTACTACAAAAAGGTTAAATTTAAGGTAATTTATGCTGCATTTAAGGCATGGACCCAGGTTAAGCGCAAGATAGGTATAGGACGAATTTGCTACTACACTCCCTTGTGGATTACTCCCACGTTTCCGGCGATATTTAAAGACCATTATTGTTTGAGGTGGAGTAACCGGGGCATTCATAAAGTCGGGTGACCTTTTTCCTTCTGGCAGCCACTTCAAATCATTTGAGGAACTGAGTGTGGAATTTGCGCTGGAAAAAACAGACTTTTTTAAATTTTTACAGATTAGAGCTTTTCTACTAACTAGTATGACCCAAGGTTGGCATATAGACAAGATTAAATTAATGGAAGTTTCACGACACCCCACTAGCTGCGGCATTAAAAACCTGTATCCGTTGCTTCTAAATGCTATATTGGACGACCGGGTTTTAGTTGTTAAAAAATGGGAAGGACGGGTTGGAGCTAAAGAGATAGAGGTTTGTGAATCTATGGAAATGGCACAGACTGTTTTATTGTCTGCGAGCCCGCAAGCTCAACATTTTATGGTATTGTATAATTTATATTATACACCTGCTAAGATTGCGAGCTGGGGTAAAACGATGGGAATCATGTGTCCACGATGTGGTTGCCCGAATGCAGATCTCTGTCATATGTTTTTTCAATGCGTAAAGCTGGATAGCCTGATTACCGGGATATCCGATATATTGAAGAAAATCTTGAAACAGACTATCTATCTGACACCTCAAATGGTTTTGCTGGGAGGAGATCATGCAGTCTGTAATAGTCGAGATAGATATTTCCTGTTCATAGCAATGTCGGTATTTCGCAGCTGCATAGCATCTCTGTGGCATGATGTAGATCCCCCACGATTTAATCAATGGTTTTCACGACTTTTATCTATGTATCACTTGGAGAATAGCCTGTATGAACTAAAAGGAGCAGCGGCCGGTAAAAGACTCACTAGAGTTTGGGCACCCTTTTCTGCATGGCTCTCGGGGCCTCGAGAATATGTTAATTAAATAAGTAATCTTATATGAGATCTTTAAAAGCAGAAACTATGACTATTGATTTAGAATAGAATGCATGGTTCCCCTGTATGTATGACAACATTGATGTACTTATGAATTTTTCTTTAAAAAAAAAAAAAAGAAAGGCACGCATAGCCGTATTCGAATATATATAAGGAGCCAAAAGCTCATGAGCTATTCACATCTGTAAAGGAAATGTGATTTAGATTAGATGTCCAAATATTTACATATCTGAATCCCCCTTTAGCATTCGGTAAACATTTAGTTGCTCAACTGTGACTGTGAAAACTGCAGCACTATACCGCCCTGGCACCGTCACTGCAGCTTTGAAATAAATAGCTCCAGCCTGTTATCCTTTTCCTGCTTCTAAATGATAGTGTTTCTTAGCCAAATGCATTGACGGTAATAAAAGTGGCAATAACTATCAAGTGCTTCAGAATTTCTGCTCAAATCATTACTTCCATCCAAATTTGTCAATATTACATTAACCCAAGGTCATCTGTCGAGGAGAGGTAATTATTGACTTCCCTGCCAGAGGCTCCATTCTAAACCTAATTGGATGGGCACGGATGAAGCTTGATGATTTTACTTATGTAAAGCACCAGGGGTGGCTCAGTAATGTAAAATCCAGATTCACGTGGATTTGAAATAAAAAGATAGTTTTAGGGGAAAAATAGGATTTGTCTGGAGGATAGGTCCGTCAATGACCGCATCACTTAAAATAAAAATGAGATGGCAGATGAAAGGCAAAGCAAACCAAATGCCGCCTTGTGTAGTTAATGGCCTACTGCTGTCAGTGATCCTACAGTCATGTGCGTATAAACTCGAGCAGCATGAAGATGAATGGTGGCGGCTCCTATTTTCGGGGCAGCTCTCATATACCCCGACTCCCGCCCCCCATCTTTTTGGCAGAGGGAAGCGCCAACACAATATTAGCATTGATAAAAGTAGTACTTCGACTTTTGCATTGCCAGTCGAGTTTCTCAAACTTCGTGAACACGCACAGAATAGAGTTTAGTCTGCAGTGCCTGTTACTCGCGCACATAAAACCATGAACGTCAATTCACCAACATGCCAGTTGTAGCGGAAGTGTCATCACACGCCATTTGACCTTACATTACTCACACACGCGCTTACATATGCATACGCATTCACACATACACAAACTCTCACTCACAGTTGCGACCTTTGGTGACCCCTAAATGACTTCCATGCAGAAAACCTTATAAGAGCATCCCAACTTCCCTGGCATACGAAAGATCACTTCACGTGGATCCCATGCACCGAAAGCCCATCTAACTTACTCTCCTCCTCCCTACTCCAAGGATTTTTTTTGTGCATCTCATTGGCAGCTCCCACGCAATAACCCGTGAGTCCTATACTCAATCAATCAATCAATACATGTATAATGGAGGGGCCCGCGGAGAGAGAGACCCGGTCTAGTATCCGCGGGCTTTTTCGGGTTAGCAGGAAGTGGCAACAAGGCGCCTTATTGGTTATATGGTAAGTGGGGGTGGGACCTCGGGCAGGGTTTAAAAGGAGGGTGGAAGGGTGGGGTCGGCCTCTCTTCTGCGCCAACCGGGGGATGGAGGAGAGTAGCGTGGAGCAGGAGCGCTCAGCAACAGAGTTTTTTCTTTATGAAGGCGCGCGTGTAGGTAGGAGCGCCAGAGCCTAGTAAGGAGCATTGTCGGCAGGGTGGGTTGTGCCGGAGGGCAAGAGTAGCGAGGGGAAGGTTGGGGTGGGGGCCGGGCAGGGCTGCATATTCTCACACATGCCACCGCATAAAGAGGCAGGCGTGCGAGGCCACACACCTGCCTCGGCAAGCCCGCCTCCGCGCACCAGCCTCTGCACAGTTACTCTGCTCCGTGACCAGAGAGGGAGACACGGGGACCACGCGCCCGAGGTAAAACACAGCGGGGGCCCCGAAATTAGAAAAAAAAAAAAAAAAGACAGCCCGAGGGCCCAAAATCCCCCCCCCCCCAAAAAAAACGTCTAGACAAAATCCCGACTCGGAAAGGGGGGCCAGGCTACAGGGCCTTTTGCCCCAGGGGGGATCACGAGCGGTGCCAATCCCCAGCAGCAGGACAGGGCTACTACCCACAACACCGGAGCCACAGGTGGGGGGACACAAAAAAACAAAAAAATATATATATAGATAAGCACACAGACACCTAACAACTGGGCCCATAGGAGAACACAGGCACACCGGGGGGGCCCAAAAAAAAAGGGGGGTAACTGCCCAGGGGCCACTGGGGACACCTGCGGCCACATCAGGTCCCGCCAGACAGACGGGGCAGCACGCAGCAGGACAGGCACACCTCCACCCCCCAGCACCCACCAGGCCAGGCTACACAGTATTTGGGGGACCACGCATCGGTATCTGTGAGACGCCGGGAGGCAGTGAGGGCTGCGCTCCACGTTTTGGGCGAGGCAGGCCGGGCGGATCTCCTCCGGCCGGGGGTGCTAGACCAGGCCTGAGTGGGGATGTCACGGCCGACAAGGGCCGCATCCAGTCGGGTCGCGGCGGCAATCGCAGCATGCGAGTCCCAGGACTCGGACGGGGACAGTGAGGAGGGGCCTGGGGCCCCTGGTCAAGACACAGGTGCGCCGCAGGGGACACCAATCGCACATAGCCCGCTGATGTTTAATGGAGAAGCGCAAGGCACACAGGATGCGGGACCTGGAACCGCAGGCGCAGACAGCGCAGCAGCTGGGGCCGACCCCTCAGGCGCGGAGGGACACCCGGCAGGGGGGGGAGGGGCCCGTATTACAAGGCGGGGCGACAGAACAGCCCTTGCCCAGCCCCATCGGGGAAGCTGCCCCGCTAGATTTGTCGTACCACAAGGGCCAGGGCTACAGCCAAGGGGGCTTCGGGGCCAGGCAAAGACGTGGGACTTAGAAGCCAGAATACGCGAACAGCGCAGGATTGTGGTCGAGACGGAGGCCAGGTGGGCTCAGTTGTGCAGGGACAGGGAGGAGGCGAGCGCGCGTAGTGAGGCAGGCTAGAGAGGCCAGAGAGAAGAAAGGGGCACAGAAGGCGGGGGTGGGCGGGGGTACTTGGGTCTGGTTCCCACAGTCAGAAGGGGAACAGGGTCAAGAGGCTGGTGCGGCCGAAGGGCTGGTCGGCGCGGGGAACCCTGGTGACGCATACGGTCATGGGGGAAGAAGTAAAACAATGCCAACAGCTGAGGTTGGCAGGAGAAGGGCTACGCCAACTGGGCGCAATACGGCCCAAGCGCGTTGGAACGAAGCAATGGAGGGGTCAGCGGCGGCCTTCTCCACCCCGGGGGAACGCGGGTGCCGCAGCGATGGTGTGCGCCATGCGGGCACGGAAGCCATAGAGACTATAACACCCAAGACAAGTGGATATGCCCAACACAGGGGCGAGTGGGGAGGAGAAGAGGAATTGGAACTGAACTATGAGGACGAAGGGGATGAATGGGAAGATGGTGAGATTCGGGATGTGGAGGTGAGCGCTGTCAAGAAAGGGGGGGGGCGAGGGCGCAAGAGCGGCGCAACCTCTTCTTCTGTTTCTGTTTTCCAGGATACCTTTGTTCCGGAAGGGCCAACAGGAGGGCGGCAAGCCATGCCGCGCGGTAGAACTCTAAAGAGAGTGCCAAGAAATTTGGGAGAGAATGTCGGAGGTAAGGGGAGATGGTGGTCTGTTTGGGGCGAAGGGGGAGTGACATTAAGGGAGGCAAGCACAAGTAGGTCTATTGGGGTGGGGGACGGATCAGTGTTGGAAACACCCGGTCCTACGCCAGTACAAGGAACAAACGAGAATAAGAACAAACAAGGTGCCTCCATGCTAGACACAGCTACAAGCAGTCAAGCGACAGGGGTAGACACTGCAGAGGACAAGGAGGGGGGAGGTCATAAGAAACGTCTTTCATATATGGGTTTGGCTATGCCCCTCGGGTCTCATATAGCAGAGAAAACAAAAACTAGGATATGGAAACATGAATACGTGGATGTTTTTAAGCTACTCCACAGGGACATACAGGCCAAGGAAGGTTCCAAAGAAGAGGAATGGGAACTAGCGCGCAGGCCCAGGGTCCCTATCACAATGGACAATTGGACGTCTGCTTTTCTGATATTTGCCAGTATATACTGCGAAAAATACCCGGATAGGGCCATTGCGCTTTTTAAATACATGGACATTATTAGAAAGGCACAAATGCATTTCGGGGGGTTTGCATGGCTCAGTTATGATGAGGAGTTCAGAGCTCGGGTGAGTGTAAATCCGGAAAAACCTTGGGTGGACGTAGATCCAGAGTTGTGGATGCAATGGATGGTATCGGCGCAGTCAGCAGCGTCCACACATACTGCGAGCGGTTTGCCAGTGGTATATAAGCCCTTTCAGGGACGCCCCGCCCCAGGAGGGGCGGGCGCTGCTACAAAAACGGCAGGGACAACTTCGGGGGCAACTTCAGGGGCCTGCTGGAACTTTAACAAAGGTTTTTGTTCCAGAGCACAGTGCAGGTTTAAACATGATTGCTCCAAGTGCGGGGGCCGTCATCCAGTCATCCAATGTTTCTCTCTCTCCAGCCCCGCAGAGCAGTGGAGAGCATCAAGAGGGAGGGGAACGCATGGCGCTACTGCGCCAAAGGGGTCCTACACCAGTTAGACTGGACGTTTTGATGCCTTGGTTGCACAGATATCCGGAAGCGGACAAAGCGCGATTACTGGAATGGGGTTTTCGGGAAGGTTTTAGAATAGGTTACCAAGGCCCACGAGAAAGGAGGTGGGCGGCAACTTGCGGTCAGCCAAAGAGCGGCCTCAGGTAGTGCGTGACAAACTGGCAAAAGAGGTGGTCCTGGGTAGAATAGCCGGGCCGTTTTTCGAATGGCCAAGTGACTCTCTGATGATATCTCCTTTGGGAGTGGTAACCAAAAAAGCACAGGGAGAGTTTTGTTTGATCCACCACCTGTCATGGCCTGAAGGTGCATCGGTCAATGACTTCATTGCCCAGGAGGACTCCAAGGTAATCTACGCGTCAGTTGACGACGCTGTGAAGTTAGTTTTAAAGTGCGGACGGAATGCTGAAATGGCGAAATGTGATATTCAATCAGCCTTTAGATTACTTCCCATTCACCCAGCAGATTTTGACCTTTTAGGCATGCAGCTAGACGGGGCTATTTATGTGGATAGGGTTTTGCCCATGGGTTGTGCGATATCCTGCGCGCTTTTTGAAACCTTCAGCACTTTCCTGCAGTGGGTCTTTGTAAGAATGAGTGGCCATAGGACAGTGACTCATTATCTGGATGATTTCCTATTTGTAGGAACGGCCGCATCCGGGGCTTGCGGACGGGCTTTGGACAGCCTCCGGAGGCTAGCTCAGCAGACAGGAGTGCCCCTCGCCCCGGAGAAAACAGAAGGACCATTACCGATTTTGACCTTTTTGGGTATTTAACTAGACGCAGAAGCGTTGGTCGCCAGATTACCAGCGGCGAAAGTGAGGGAAATACTTGAATTCCTAGCAGTGGTGCACACCTTACGCAAAATAGATCTACAGACGGCCCAGAAACTGTTAGGGTACCTTAATTTTGCATGTAGGGTAGTAAGGGGAGGTCGGACTTTCTGTAGACGTTTGGGGCTGTCCATGTCAGGTGCAGTGCTTCCACACCATAGAATACGAGTTTCCTTGGCATTGCGAGAAGACATCAAAGTATGGGAGATCTTTTTGAAAAATTTTAATGGAGTACCAATGTCTTTTGGTGACTCAGACACGGTGTGGCAGGTCCAAATTTTTTCTGACACGGCGGGAGCGTCGGGTTTTGGCTTATACTGGGACGGGAGGTGGTGTGCAGAAACATGGCCTGCACTTTGGTCGCGGCAGGGGAGAAGCATCGCTTTCCTGGATTTTTTTCCACTACTAGTGGCATTGGCAGTGTGGGGGCCGGAGTTAGCCAACAGGACAGTGATTTTTCAAGTAGACAACATGACGGTGGTTGAGTTGGTCAACAGGCAGAGGCCGAGGGATCTCAGAGTTTTGCGCCTGTTGCGTCAGTTTATGCTTCAATGTTTATCTTTGAATGTTATATTTAAAGCTGGTCATATACCTGGGGTTCACAACGAGATTGCAGACTCCCTATCTCGTTCACAGTGGCACCTGGAGCGGAACAGAACAAGACCGCGGTCCCGGAAGACATTTGGGAGTGGGGGGCATGATGATCACGGGGCTGGTGGAGATGCCTTTAGCGGTATCTACGCGGCAAAGTTACAGGCTTGCATGGTTGGAATTTCAATCTTTTGAGCCGTTTGGGGGTAATTTTTGGGCCTGCTGACTCTCGAAGCACGGGCCATACGCTTCGTGCTTTTTCTGATCGGGCAGGGTTTATCCCCAGCTACAATTGGAGGGAAGCTGGCAGGCGTTTCATTTTATGGGAAACTCTTTTTTGGTTTTGACCCTGCACATAATGACTTATTGGGTAAGATGCTGAAGGGTTGGGGCAGGGTCAGGGCCAACGGGACCAAGCCAGCAAGAGAACCCATTACTTTTGAAATATTGCTGGAGCTGTTACATGTTTTACCAGTTTGTTGTACGAATGAGTATGAGGTGGGTTTATTCCGTTTATGCATGGTTTGGATGTTCTTTGGCGCTTTTCGAGTGTCTGAATTGTTGGGGGTGGGGAAAGAAATTGGAGTGAGAATGAAGGAGGTGTGCATGCACAAAGACAGGCTGGGGATATGGCTTAGGCGTTCAAAGACGGACCAGCTTGGTAAGGGTAAATGGGTATGGCTGGAAAAACGGGGTGTGGAGAGAGCATGCCCGATAATGGAGTGGGGCAGTTTCAAGGCGTGTAGGCATGGGGCAGGAGATTCAGGGGTTTTTGTACATGCATCAGGGAAAAAGCTGACTAGCTATCAGCTGTTACAGGTTATGAGAATGGCACTTGGCCGGATAGGCCAGAGGGAAGGGGATTACGGAACGCATTCATTCAGGATTGGCGCAGCGACAGCCATTTATGTTGGGATTGGGCTAAGATCAAGGCCATAGGGAGATGGAAATCCAGGTGCTGCGAGCGGTACGTCAGGCCTTGAAGGGGCAGAGTAGGGGGGGGGGTTAGCTTACCACTGCAGCCTTTACAGTGTTTTTTCTTTGCAGGATGTGTGGCTGGGCCGCGAAAAGACAAGATGACGACATGGTTGGTTGGCCATTCTTTCGTTCATTGGGCGGTGAAATTTGCGGAGAGGCAAATTTACGGCAGATCATTGGGACTGCCCAGCAGACACCATGAAGTTCGTTGGTGGGGCAAGAGTGGTATGAGGTGGGGGGGCCTGCTCCCATTTATCACGGGTAACTTGCCACAGTGGGGATGTCCGGACCTTTTATTGATCTATCTTGGGGAAAATAATCTAGTGAAGCTATCGGGGCTCACTTTGATACAGCTCATGCAGAGGGATTTGGAACTCTTGAAACAGAAACTATGCAGGACATGTCTGGTATGGACAGAATTTGTGCCAAGAAGGGTATGGAGAGGGGCACTGAATCACGGAACCATTGAGCGGGCTCGAAAAGAGTTGAAGAGAGCCATGAGGGTATTCTGCTGGGCTCAGGGGATCAAGGTGTTAAAGCACGAGGACATAAAAGAGCAGGAGGAGGCCTTGTTTCGTGACGACGGGGTCCATTTGTCGCAGATAGGAAATGCGTTTTACCTAACGGAGTTAAGGTTGATGTTAGAGAGTTTATGGGGTGTGAATTTGTGGATCAGGGAATAAAAAAAATAAATATATATATATGTAGAGGAGGTGGAAACACAGAATGGGAAAAAGGGCGTTTTTCCTTGGGGTGGGGCAGTGAAACGACGCACGGGTTTCGCTGGTTGGCAGGAGATGGGGAGGGTGGAGAGCCAGATGCGGGATTGTCCACCCTTCCAGGGGGAAAACAAGGAGGTGAAGGATCAGAGTGGGGGGGGGTAGGTTGCAAGCAAGTAAGGCATGGGAGGAATAGGGGAGCGTCTACGGTAGGAGAATTGAAGGGAGCTATTCGAGGAGAGAATGAAGGCAAAGGAATTGTTAAAGTTAAGGTCTGGTTAAATGGAGGGTATACAGTTAAATGTTAAGTGATGTTATGTTTAAACCCTGTCCTAAATAAATGACCTTTTGCACCAACAAGGAGTGTCACTGTATGTGTGTCCCGATGGAGGGGCCCGCGGAGAGAGAGACCCGGTCTAGTCTCTCCGCTGGCTCTTTCGGGTTAGCAGGAAGTGGCGCAGAGGCGCCTTATTGGTTATATGGTAAGTGGGGGTGGGACCTCGGGCAGGGTTTAAAAGGGGGGTGGAAGGGTGGGGCCGGCCTCTCTTCTGTGCCGACCAGGGGATGGAGGAGAGTAGCGTTGACCACCCACCCACCTAGCTTAAGAAGGAAGGAGAGGAAGGAGATAGTAAGTTTGGCAGATAGGTAGGTTGTAAAGAGGGGTTTTAGAAGTCATTCAGGGCAGGTGATTGGAGGATGTGCGTAGCAGGAGATGGCAAAGGAATTGTTAAAGTTAATGGGGGTCATTCCGACCCTGGCGGTCCATGACCGCCAGGGCGGAGGGCAGCGGAAGCACCGCCAACAGACTGGCGGTGCTTCCTGGGCGATTCTGACCACAGCGGTAAAGCCGCGGTCAGAAAAGGGGAGCCGGCGGTTTCCCGCCGGTTTCCCGCCGGTTTCCCGCTGGCCCAGGGAATCCGCCATGGCGGCGCTGCTTGCAGCACCGCCATGGGGATTCCGACCCCCTTCCCGCCAGCCTGTTTCTGGCGGTGTCCACCGCCAGAACCAGGATGGCGGGAACGGGTGCCGTGGGGCCCCTGGGGGCCCCTGCACTGCCCATGCCACTGGCATGGGCAGTGCAGGGGCCCCCTAACAGGGCCCGACAAAGATTTTCACTGTCTGCTTTGCAGACAGTGAAAATCGTGACGGGTGCCACTGCACCCGTCGCACCCCTGCAACTCCGCCGGCTCCATTCGGAGCCGGCGGAGTTGTTAAAGGGGCTTTCCCGCTGGGCCGGCCGGCGGTCTACTGGCGGTCGCCCGCCGGCCCAGCGGGAAAGCCGGAATGGCCGCCGCGGTCTTTTGGCGGGAACCGCTTGGCGGGCGGCGACCGCCGCGGTCAGAATGACCGCCAATGTCTGGTTAAATGGAGGGTATACAGTTAAATGTTAAGTGATGTTATGTTTAAACCCTGTCCTAAATAAATGACGTTTTGCACCAACAAGGAGTGTCACTGTATGTGTGTCCCGAAGAGCATGGCTACTCAAAAAGAGATTCCCAGCTGTGAAGTTAAAGAAAGGATAATAGCCAAAAGAGCCAGGTTTTCAACAATCCACGGAAATCCAAAAGAAAAGTGCAAGCTAGGATTTTTACCTGAAGATAAGAACAGCAAAAAAAAAAATATCCCTGTCTTACACATTTACAATGAGGTATAATAATTCAGAGCTCATTTCCGCAGTGAAGAGGCGGGCGGGCGGTATGCTGTTGTAGGTATTATGTGGTAAATTGTGGTGAGTTTCTTGATGTGAGTTAATTGGGATTTGGAGCAGGGAAGTGGTGTGGCTCTGACTGTGGTTCAAGGAGCAGCAGCACCTCTGCCCTCTTCTCCCCCTCCCCTCCTCAGCACCTTGAGACCCTCACGGTGAGTAGTATGCTTTACCAGTTCCTGATTGATTGATTGATTGACTACTGATGGATGGGGTATGATGCACTGGACATATTGAACTGAATAAACGGAAGAAGAAGAACCAATTAATGAGGAGATTGTAGCTATTTAACAGGCTACCTAGGAGAATACCACTGCACTGGTGCTCTGATGTAAGAAGGGGCACAGCCATACAAAGACCTATGCATTAAGCTTTCAAATGGATGTCATTCTTTTCTGGTAGCCAGTGAAGAGAGGGAAGCTGAGGGGTGATTGAGAAATACTTGTGGTGTGGCAGAGCAGCTGTGCTGCAGAATCTTGTAAAATCTGAAGTCCCTTTAATGATTTTTTAGGGGCACCTAGATAGAGCACGTTGCCATAGTAAAATCTGGATACAGTTACTGAAGCAGAATGTCTTAATTAGAAATTATTAATGAGTGTTTATGCATTTTGAATAATGAATTGTGTTGAAAATTAAATAAAGTAGAGAAATAATGCACCCGTTTGAAATTGTGACCTCGAAGAATGGTCACCAGTGTTCATGAAATGTACTAATTAATGATTAATACTTATGAATTCTTCAAAATGTATTGGAATAATGTAGTAATATGTCATATTTGGGGTTATGAAGTATGCTTTAGCTTATTAATCGTGAGCCTGAACCTAGCGAGTGTCTTGGCCCAGTTTTGCCAGGTCTCATGCAGGAGCGGTATTTCTTTGCATTTAATAGAAAACGCTGACAAGGTGAACTAACTGTGAAATGTTCATTGTTTTAATAAAATGCTTAGCAGAAGCTTTCTATGAGAACCAACTAACAGGAGAGATTGTCCTTAAAATGTATCGAGTTGTATGTAATGTGTGCGAGAAGTACTGCAAACAATGAAGACACTGACTGGAGAAGAAGATGCAACAAATTTAATACCTGACGAGCCAGATGATGAGAACATCGTAAAGCAGACCAATCAACGTTGTGTGAATAGTTACAATCTCCTCATTAATTAGTTCTTCTTCCGTTTATTCAGAAATATTAGAATTCATAGATCTGGTATAGAATTATTATTGGGTAGAGTAATAACGTATGATTAATTGACCAATAGGGAACTAGGGGATAGTTTAGGTGACTTTGATATAACAACGTAACAGAGAAGAAGTATTCAGATTTATTTTTTTAGGCAGATCGCTGTTGAGAAGAGACTTAGAAGCGATTCAAGATTCTGTCATTGGGTTATACTCTCTGACTGAGAGCCTGATGCTTTGCTGATCAATTGATGACCTAAGGATGAAGCCTGATTCTGTTTGCTGACCCATACCGTGGATAGGTAGATTTGACAATATGACTGAAATGCATTTTTGTGCCTTTTCTTTCTAGGTACCAACTGTGCTGACTTTAATAGTTTTCTTTAGCTAGATGATTTCTAAATGTGTGTTCTAAATTGTTTTGCATGAAGTTCAAAATGCTGATGCTAATCTCGGTTAGGTGAGGGTATTCACATAACGCCTGACAAATTACAGGGACTAATGCTTTGACAAATTATCTTGCTGAGTTCTATGTATGTCATATCCCTATCACAGCTAACTTTGCTATTGATCTGTACTTTTGCTTTAGAATATATTGTGCTACAAGCTTTGGTTAGACTGTGTTTCTTTTGTCGCTTTGGTAAACCAGTATTGGTCTTATATGTGTTTCATTTGATATTGAGATTAATCTACTTGACTTTAGTATTGTTAATATAAGGGAAATAAACTTACCAAACTTTTACTAAAGGTGTGGTTATTCATGACCTTTCAGTCATGGTGTGCGATAATTACTGACTCCATTGATTATTGATTTGACAAATGATTATTGATTATTGTGTATTGATTATTGTTTCTGTTCTGGAGCTATGGTAAGAACATCTTAAACGAGTCAAAAGGTTCATCGACCTATACACAACCCCTTGTAAGTTTACTTCATAAGGACTGACGTGCTAACACAGTCAAAGTCTGAACCACTGTTTCCTGAGCAGAAATGGGGAGGAGTCCGAAAATTTTCTTCAGGCTTTCAAATAACCCATAACAATCAGCTGCAATTTCACAGATTTTAATACCCATGGAGAGCCACGGGGCCAGCCAGGAACCAAGGCTATTGACTTCTTAAAAAAGACATGGGGTGAGGCCCACCATCAGCACCCCGGTCTTGCCACCATTCAAAGTGTATCAAAAACAAACTTTATTGCGTGATTACTTAAAATCTTTCCAGAGCAATCACATACTGTACCAAGTTACAAACATCAGCTAAAAATACAAATAGTGCGCCACTATTTAGACAATAATCTGGCTTCTTAGTTTGTGAAGTCATTAAAAATTAAGGCCTAACAAGGTTAAAATAAAATAGGAGGCAGCAGTAGATGTCAGGGCTTGGTATTTTCCTTGAATCATACTTTAAAATAAAATATTAGCTTATACTCGTTAAACAGTTTACAATTACCTCAATTCGACGTGCAGTTTTAATTTTGCTGGCAGTTGTGAAACATATTTCCCAAATTTGGCCAGCTCTACTGGCTCTTTTAGAGTGAATATCAGAGTTTTAGCCTCAGAGTAGGATCTTGTAGCGGAGGAAGAGAAGTCTTAGTAAAGTGCGCTGTGCATTCAACTTTGCCGGGCAGTGGCTTAATAAATGGATAAATGTCTATGTTTTGTAGCCACAAAGTCTGCAGCAGTTTATACTGATAAGGCTGCACCAGTTTGGGTTCAGTTCCTTTATTTTTAGGCCAAGCAGTCAGGCGAAGGCAATTTTTTGTCACAGCGGCCTTCCTGATTGTGCAAGCTAAGTAAGGCTGGGGTGCCAGATGATGTGTATCACTCTTATAAGATGCCGCCACCGCTCTTTGTACTGCTGTGTTATTCAGTTTACCCAGATCACATGCTCAGGAAAGGATTTTTGTCTGTCTTTTCAGGATCACCTTGATGGATATTTGTGACTGTGCTAGTTTTGTCAGCTCAGCTTGATCAATTTATAGGCCTGTTAATGGTGTGGTTAAGTATTGTGACCATGGGTTTGACTTTGTTTTAAAGATGTAGCAAATAAATGATTTTAGAGTATTAGTAGGTGCCATCATTAATTTGTGGTAGTACTTCAAGAAAGCCCCCACATGTGCCCATTTCTGACCTTCCAGCCCAAATTCTAATCTTATCAGGTTACTCCTTAGATACTGAGGTAGTTTGAATATTCTTTTACAGATTTTCATTTGAAGCTTTTCTATCAGCGCAGTAAGGTGACCTGGGTAAGCTGCATGGCCATAATTTAATGGTGGTAAGAAAGAAGCATTAAGTACTTGAAGGATTAGTCTGGTGGTCGGGCTTTCAGTGGTTTTGTTTAGCTGGCAGAGTCTAATTATTATTAAATCAGCTTTTGCCTTCAAGTGATGAGAATGAGCTATGGGCTTCCCATTGGCTGATAGCCAGACTCCCAGATAGTTGTTGGTGTCAGTGCTGTAGACATTAAGGGGGTCATTACAACCCTGGCGGACGGTGTTAAAGCGGCAGTGAGACCGCCAACAGGCCGGCAGTAAAGAAATTGCAGTTACGACCATGGCGGAAACTGCCAACAAAGACAGCCACTTTAACACTCCGACCGCCATGGCGGTACAAACAAACAGCGCGGCGGTCACCGCCAACAGACAGGTGGGAGACAATGTACCGCCCACACTATTATGACAGGCCAATCCACCACCTTTTCCGGGGCAGTTACGACTGTGGCGGAAACTGCCAACAAAGACAGCCACTTTAACACTCCGACCGCCACGGCGGTACAAACAAACAGCGCAGCGGTCATCGCCAACAGACAGGTGGGAGACAATGTACCGCCCACACTATTATGACAGGCCAATCCGCCACCTTTTCCGGGGCAGATTCACCGCGGATAAAAACACGGCGGAAACAGGAATTCCGAAGGGAAATTGCTCACCTCTACACACCCCACAAGGAACGAGGACACCATGGACCCAGAACTCCAAATTCTACCTGCGATAGTCTTCCTGCTCCTCTACCAGGAGCACGAACGCCGGCGGCGAAGACCATGGTGAGTACTGCACTTACGACACAGGGGAGGGGGGAGGCAAAAAACCGGGACACACACACGCAACACCCCCACCCCCACCCTCACCCTCACCCACTACAACACACACACTAATACATGTTGATACATTACAGTTACACCCCCCAAACCCCCCTGAAGAATGCAAAGACAAAAGGAAATGAGTGCAACCATTGTAGTCTATTAAAATCCAGTACTCAAAAATATCTATACACTATAAACAAATATATACAC